>NC_053449.1:63725055-64046468 GCF_007990345.1 Gossypium hirsutum
TTAATTTTATTCATTTATTATTTACATTTTCATTATTATTTTGAACGAATGCTTTAATTTTATTTGCTTGTATACATTGCTATTTCGTATGTTATTGGTCTGTACCTTTTATTTATCTTATTTTCGTTGCTATTACTTGCATTGTTTTTACATCATCGTATTCATATTTATTTAGTTACGCATATTAACATCGTATCTTATTTTTACTATTTCGTGAATAAAATATTTCATTCAATGTATGAATTATAACTTTTTGAGTAAACAAAATTTCGTGTTTAGATTTGAGAAAGTCGTACCCTAACTTACTGGGTTTCGACTTTCACAATAAATCTAAAGACACGAATCTTTTAAACTCAAATTTTAAATGATCTCGGGATTAAAAAATCGCGTCCTAACTTACTGGTCGTGATTTCATTTTCAAATCCGAGATGGCTAAACCTATCTTTTAAATAAGCATTTTTATTCGCGTATCGAGAATTCGAGACGTTGTATCCTAACTTACTGGATATGATGTCTTTTCTCGATTAACGTGAAATATGCCACTTTTTCCAAGATTTTCAACTTTTTAATATTTTTAAAAATTCTTTTAAATTCTCAATTTTCGACATTAAGACATTAAGTAATCAACTAGGTACCAATTTTGGGCGTACCGAGGGTGCTAATCCTTCCTCGTGCGTAACCGACTCCCGAACCCGTTTTCTAAATTTCGTGGACCAAAACCGTTGTTTTAATAAAATCAAACCGTTTGTTAAAAACAACCATTTTTCGAGGTAATCCAATCACACCTCATAAAAAAAAGGGATTGGTGGCGACTCCCATTTTTGTTTCCATTTTCCAAAACCCAAGTCGACCCGTTTTTCATCAAAAACTGGTGTCAACAGTAATTATGTAAAAGTTTAGGGGTAAAATTGTAATTTTGAAAAAGTTAGAGTCGAGGGCTGTTTTGATGAATGTGAGTATTAAATAAGTTAAATTTTTTATTTTAGATCAAGAAGAACGAAACTCGAGGTTAGATAAAGGGAAGAATAAAATTGAAGACTAAGTTGGTGAATTGGACTATATTTGATACCGATGTAAGTTTACAGTAAATAAATACAATATTTCAATAATTATTATTAATATTGTTATTTTCCAGCAATTATGCATTTATTTTATGAATTTATTTAATGTTGATCCAAGCATGAAATGATATAGAATTAAAATTAAAAAGTCTCGTCGATACATAAGGATGGTACTGGATACGAATGTCATGACATTTGGGTAAAGAGGTCCGCTCAAACTTCCTTCTTGCATGCGTGCTCCTCCGGAAGCACACGCTAGAATAAGAGGTAAAAAATTATTGGTAGCATATTCGATCAAAAGGGTGATTTTCTCGCCTACTATGGATCCCATACTCCCCCCCATAAACTGAAAATCCATAACCCCGATTGCTATAGGAATACCGTTTAGTTGACCCGTGCCTGTTTGAATAGCCTCAGTTAATCCTGTTTGGGACATGACATTGGCACCGAGATGAGAGGTCCCCTGTAAGACCATGTCTGGGACATGGCATGGGCACCGACATGAGAACATCCCATGTAAGACCATGTCTGGGACATGGCTTTGGCATGTTATTATCAGAAGAAACCCGAGTATCCTTATTATTCCAATGTAGCTCAACGGGCTTGTAAACGAATCATATTCATGAAAGTTCAGTTTAAAGCATAAATGGCAAGCTCAGGTAAGTTATAAGAGTTAAGAACTTATTATACTATCAATTGATGTTCAACGATGCAGCAAGAGATGAGTAAGTTATGCACACAAGTATTCTAAGTAAATAAGCAAGAGAACTAGAATGAGATTAACTAAGAGTAAACTAGAGATATAGTCACTTGAGTTTAATTATTTGTGTTTAATGTTGTTATTTATTTGCTAGTAAACTTACTAAGCTTTATGCTTACTTTTATTTCTCTTTCTCTTATAGTATTGCAAAGCTACTTCAAGGATCCTAAAGAAGTTGGAGATTGTCTACACTATCAACCACAACTGCTCGGTATTTTATGTCAAAACATGTTTGAGTTATGTCATGTATAAGGATTTAGTTATTTTGTATGTTTCTAATTATGATTTTGCTAAAGAATGGTGTGTAAGTATTGGATGATGTATGGTCATTAAAATGGTTAAGTATGAATGTATTTGTTGTTATAAGAGTCTAGGTGATAAATTATGTATGGAAATCATGAAAGGGTAAAATTTTGCAAAGAAACAGAATTCGGGCAGCAATAGTGACATGACTTTGAAAAATCACCTAGGATAGTATAAAATGAATTAGAAGATGAATGGTATATGGAAGTAAAGTTTGTTGAGTCTATTTTCATGGAAAAATAACAGTTAAACAAAAGGAATTTTATATTTTGAGATATGTGAATTTTAGTGAGATAGGGTTAAATCTGTTTTTGGAGTCCCCTGTTCTGAATTTAGAAAATCATTAAAAATTGTACAAAAATGGTTATGGGTTATAGTTTATATGTATAGATTCCTTATTGATTCTATTTTCTGTAAAAACAAGTAAGAACTTCATATAAAAATCCTACAGTGAGAAAACTTATTTTTAGTGACAAGAGGTCAGGACTGTCAGGTGGTGAAACAGGGGAGACTTTAACTAATAAACTGTACTAATTAGCTGAACCAAAAATTCTAAAAATTTTATGGAAAGTAGATATATGAGTCTAGTTTCAGGAAAAATTTACGGAGTTAAATTTCGAGTTCCGTAGCTTGAGTTATAATTAATTTAGTAACTACTGCGCAATTAGACAGCTTTGCTATAAATAGTGAAATTAATTTTCAAAGTAAATTTTTATGCTCCGAATTAGTATGATAAGTTAAGTAATGCCTTGTGCTCGACTCCGGAAACGGTCTCGGGTAAGGGATATTACACAATGTTTCTAATACTGCTGAATCTCACTTGTATGAAGAATCAATTCGAAAATCAACCGACAGAGGCAAGTACGTCAGGTGGATTTTATTATCACATGCCTTCCGTATGAGTACCCGTTTATTAGCTCCAATATATACACCTGAGCAGCATACATCTTCTCCCACTAAAAGACATTACTCGGTAAAGTTTTAGAATTTCGCTTTAATCAAGAAAATTTCAAATTAGTAAACTCAGCAGCACCATCACCCAACAATCGTCCAAGCAACTGATATCAAAGCGATGCAAGTTTGATCACTTAATTTACTTGAACCCATGATTACAGCACCTTTAACTAGGAGCCTGAGTTGCAATGCAACATCTTTTAAGGTGATGGTACACTCCCAACACAGTAAATAAAATGTGTGAGTATTTGGGCGTCACAGAAAATATGCCAGCTGAAAAAGCACAAACACAGAAAATATTATAGGACAATGATAAGTGACAATGATATCCACTACCAAGATACCAAACAACCAGCACCTAAACTTTCTTTCCAAAGTAGTCTCTAAATCATTGTCATTGTTTACTTAAAATCCAACTCAACTTGACAACATTTCTTTTTTCTCATCTCTTGTTGTCAAAGCATATCGCTCACTAACCCACCCACCTCTCTTCCGATCATAACATACAGAAATGACCGAAGATTTGCAAGGATTCCAAAACATTAGCAATGAAACGTATAACACCCCTGGTAGAATGTGAGATACATAACACATCCAAATAATTAAAATTTAGGTGAGGCATACCTTCATTATACCTCAATTTCTCTTTGTTTTGTCTCCGCTGCGAGATAATGCTGCCTGCTAACATAATATAGAAAACAACATACATGATACATTCATACAAAATAAATCAAAGTCAAAAAGTCAAGAAGAAGAAAAGCATACCCATACTAGTCTTTTGTTTCTTTGCTTTTAGTAGACCATTGGAAGTTCGAGACCTGGTTCGTTTTGCTTTCCTAGCAACCTCCGACATTGAAGGAAAATCAATAACCTCGACTTCTTCTAATTCTTTAACAATATAAGGAATTGGCAGAAAAAGGGTCAGCTCAAAAAAAATGTATTTCTGCATAAGGAAAACTTAAAAGAGATGGAGCAGACTGAATGAACTAACCACTTAAGTTCTCAGCCTCATCCAACGTCAAGTAAGCGTGAAAACAACAGAGGCTACGGAATTCATATATAGATGGGATTACAGACTTATCACTGTTGAAGAGAACATAAAATTCTATCATTCAATCTGATACCAAATAATTCAATTATTAACCATAAAAACCATTGAGCAAAATAAAAGCTTACCATTTAAGCACTTTTAACAACAAAGCTACCTGCTCATTACACTGACATGTCTTCTCCAAGCGTACATAACGCCACTGTAGTTGCATGTGGTGCAGCAATAAAATAATAAAAACCAGATAAAAAAGAGTAGGAAAAACTAGTTCCACTTGAAAACTGAAAGCAGCACAAAGAATCATGTGACATACCCGTTTTACTGGTTTATAATTGGATAAACCGGAGAAACAATCGGAGTCTTGGCTGATATCATCCTCTGTTAAAGCATGTAGAAAAAAAAAATGAAAATTAACACAGATATTAAGTTCCAAGATACTTAACATGGCCAGGGGTAAAACGTTATGTTGTTCTAACCCTTCATATTTCTTAAAGTATCCCTTACATCCACATGCAATGCATATATGGATATGTAGATATGACCCTCTAAAAATCCAACAAATACATGAAAATACCTAGAAGAAAATTGAAAATACCCATGTCGATCCATCTCAGACACTCACACCTGAGTCAAAGTAAGGGTAAAGACAAAAGCCAAATAAAATTCGTGCCAAACCAAAAGAAAAAGCTAAACACTAAATCCAAATACATCCCCCTTTTTCTTTTTGGACCATCTTTTCTTTGCTTAGTGAATAGAAAAGAAGATGACTACAAAATTCAAGAAATACCTTTGAGTTCCTTATCTTCCCCTTCCCCTTCTCCCTTGTTGCATTCAGGTTGCTTTATCAAGCTGGAATCTGTTTCAATTGCATATCATATGTGAAAATATTCAATCAATTTAAGAAAATAAAAAACCTAAGGCGATGGAACTAAATACATAAATAAAAAAAATGATAATTCAAAACTTCTATTTTGGGGAGTTTACATTCCGATCAGTCCTCCAAAATCCAAACTAGATGATTTGAAATTAAATTTATTAGAAACATGGTCAGGGGTAAAAGGTTATGTTGTTCTAATTGTCCATATTTCTTAAAGTATCCCCTATATCCACATCCAAAGCATATATGTATATGTAGATATGACCCTCTAAAAATCCAACAAATACATGAAAATACCTAGAAAAAAATTGAAAATAACTATGTCGATCCATCTCAGATACTGATACTTGTTATTGACACTAAAAAAGTAAAAAAAAAATTTCCACAAAAAAGGTGGTACCAGCCATTGGCAGGCCACCACCAAAATATTTTTTTTACTTTTTTCGTATACTGATACATGCTATTAACACGAAAAAAGTATACTGATACCTGCTATTAACACGAAAAAAGTATACTGATACCTGCTATTAACACAAAAAAGTGAAAAAAAATTTCTCACAAAAAAGGTGGTGCTGGCCATTGACAGGCCACCACAAAAAAATATTTTTTTTACTTTTTTCGTATACTGATACTTGCTATTAACACGAAAAAAGTGAAAACAAAATTTTTCCCAAAAAAGGTGGTGTCGGCCATTGGCAGGCCACCACAATTTTTTTTCTTTTTTCGTATTCTGGTGTCGACCATTGATTAAGGAACTCAAGTGTATTTCTTGAATTCTGTAGTCATCTTTGTTTTTGTTTTTATTTTTTTTATTTACTAAGGAAAGATTAGATGACCCCAAAAGAAAAAGGGGGACGCATTTGGATTCAGTGTTTAGCTTTTTCTTTTGGTTTGGCATTAATTTTATCCGGCTTTAGCCTTTACCCTTACTTTGACTCAAGTATGAGTGTCTGAGATGGATCGACATGGGTATTTTCAATTTTCTTCTAGGCATTTCCATGTATTTGTTGGATTTTTAGAGGGTCATATCTACATATCCATATATGCATTGAATGTGGATGTAAGGGGCACTTTAAGAAATATTTAGAGTTAGAAAAACATAATCTTTTACCCCTGACCATGTTTCTAATAAATTTAACTTCAAATCACCTGGTTTGGATTTTGGAAGACTGATCTGAACTTAAACTCCCCAAAATAGAAGTTTTGAATTACTATATTATTTATTTATGTATTTATTTCCATCACCTTAGGTTTTTTTATTTTCTTCAATTGATTGAATACTTTCACATATGAAATGCAATTGAACAGACTCCAGCTTGATGAAGTAACCTGAATGCAAAATGGGGGAAGGGCAAGATAAGGAACTCAAAGGTATTTCTTGAATTATGTAGTCATCTTTATGTTGTTGTTTTTTCCTACTTACTAAGGCAGATAAGATGGCCCAAAAAGAAAAAGGGGGACGCATTTGGATTGAGTGTTCAACTTTTTCTTTTGGTTTGGCATGAATTTTATTTGGCTTTTGCCCTTTACCCTTAATTTGACTCGTGTGAGTATCTGAGATGGATCGACATGGGTATTTTCAATTTTTTTCTAGGCATTTTCATGTATTTGTTGGATTTTTAGAGGGTCATATCTACATATACACGGAAAAAAAAATTTCGAGTTTTGGTCTGTCAATGGCCGACACCAGAATACGAAAAAAGAAAAAAAATTTGTGGTGGCCTGCCAATGGCCGGCACCACCTTTTTTGGGGAATTTTTTTTTTACTTTTTTCTTGTTAATAGCAGGTATCAGTATACGAAAAAAGTAAAAAAAAATTATTTTTTTTGTGGTGGCCTGCCAATGGCCAACACCACCTTTTTTGTGAGATATTTTTTTTTACTTTTTTCGTGTTAATAGCAAGTATCAATATACTTTTTTCGTGTTAATAGCAGGTATCAGTATACGAAAAAAGTAAAAAAAAATATTTTTGGTGGTGACCTGCCAATGGCTGGCATCAACTTTTTTGTGGGATTTTTTTTTACTATTTTCGTGTCAATAGCAGGTATCAGTATCTCAGATGGATCGACATGGGTATTTTCAATTTTTTTTTCTAGGCATTTTCATGTATTTGTTGGATTTTTAAAGGGTCATATCTACATATACATATATGCTTTGGATGTGGATGTAAGGGATACTTTAAGAAATATGGACAATTAGAACAACATAACCTTTTACCCCTGACAATTAAATTTATTTATTTAGATCCTAAAAATTCAAATACGAAGGTAGATCAAGGAAAGGAAAAAGTTCGGGATTAGTTGATTTTTGTATACGAACAAGTATTAAGGTAAGTTCGTGTAACTTGAATTATATTCTTAAATGCTTGAGATGTATGTTATTGATGTGAATATGATTTAAATGTTCATTGTATGATAATTGATGAAACATTGATATTTGATAAAAAGGGGAAGAAACCCCAGTTGAATGAAAAGAAAATTCAATGGATCTCTGAAAAGGAATTGACTGTAAAAAGGATCTAGCCCGGATAGGTGATCCTATCCTGATATAGCCCTCCCGAAGAATATGTGTAAAATGGATTTAGCCCGGACAGATAATCCGAATTAGGGTCTGAATTTAACCTGAACTGGTAATTCAGATCCAAGCTCATTAGAGTAATTGTCATTGCAGGGGATTTAGCCTAGACTGGTAATCCCGAAAATACTCTATGAGTTTATATTACAGGGGATTTAGCCTGGACTGGTAATCCCATTATAAGAATGAGGTTCGTAAGAGTGTGCTCTCTGAAATGGAAATGGAAATCTGCTCTATGAGTTAATAAATGTTCTATGTGCACATTTGGCTTTGTTGGCGTGTATCTGTTTCACTATGTTTTTTCCCTGATGTGCACTGGTGTTTACTGTGTTATTCCTTATGTGCACTTCGGTTGATGTATGGACGTGTTATTGTAGCTTTTATGGGACTTGCTACTCAATAATATTTTATTTGCTGATTAAAAAAAAGGTTATAATTATTTATACTTGCCTGTCATTAATTTTACTCCGCCCCCGCTGCTCAGTGGCAGAATGTTTTGATCTTGGGGTGTTAGTGAACTTAGTATTAGAGCTGTCCATGGGCCGGGCCGGGCCCGGAAAAAATTTTCGGCCCGACTCTTAGGCCCGGGCCCGGCCTGAAATATGGGCCTAAAATTTTGCCCAGGCCCGGCCCAGTAAAAAAGAGTAAGCCCGAGCCCGGCCCGGCCCGGCCCGATTTTTAATAAACACAAAAAAAATATTTTAAAAATAAAAAATAAAAAATATATTTTTAAAGTATTTTAAAATTAAAAAATAAAAAATAAAAATATATATTTATTATATTCGGGCCGGGCCGGGCCCGGGCCAAAAAAGTTGAGCCCGAGCCCGGCCCATTTTTTAAACGGGCCTCATTTTTTTGCCAAGCCCATATTTCGAGCCTATATTTTTACCCGAACCCTCCCATATTTCGGGTGGGCCGCCCGGCCCATGGACAGGTCTACTTAGTATTCATGTGTTTTTTTTTTCCTTTTTAACATTATATAATAGCTCCAAGTTTTTGTGTGCACAGATTTTTCCAACAAGTCGACTTCCTATATTTCACAACCTTATTGAACTCGAGTTTCGGGGAAAAATTTGTTTTGTGGAGTTTCTACATTGTGTGCCTAATCTAAAGAAACTTATCCTCAAATATCCGGTATGAAGTCTTTGTCTAAGTACATGCATTCATTACAACTAATTGTTTTAGTGTCAGTCCACAATTACTATACTTCAAAAAAAAATTGGAAAGCATGTTCGAGATCACCTAATTTCTTGGTACAAATTGAATAACTTTTATTATTTTTTCATGAGTTTAGGAAGACGCGAGAACTCGATAGAAGGCTTTATGTATAGAAATTCCTTCTTGTTTGTCATTTCACCTCAAGGAGATGGAGATTAAAATTCCATGCATTGGCACACATATGATTGAAATGGTTAGTTATTTCTTGGATAATGCAATGGTTCTAGAAAGGCTCATAAAATTATCAGGTTATTGTGAAATGTAAACTCAGTGATCTCATGTGACTTTTATATGTTTGAAAAGGAAATAAGTGTTCAAGTGAGTCTTCTTCTAATGACTTAGAATTGTTGGACTTGGAATATTTGGAAAGGAAACAAATTAGTAATTTTCAATTTAATATAACAATAAAGGAATAAGACCACGGAGATTAACTCGGTTCATACAGATGAGGCAGCATTAAGCAAATATGGGATTTGAATCCTAGTATTTGTAACCTCTTCTTTTATCACTATTGAGGCATCCTTTTTATGTCAATTAAACAAACAATACTTGCAAAATCAATCAAAATTTCAGGCAATACAGTTAATTATAATGTACTAAATATTATACAAAATCTATGGTTAATTATAATGCACTAAATATTATACAAAATCTATGGTAATCAGGTCCAGGTATGAATGTTAGAGTAAGTATGTCTCTAACACGGATAAGTTCAATTTTTTTCATGTTAATTATAACGCACTAAAATTTTTTTTTAACTTTTTCGTCGAATTTAGTGACATCGAATCACTGTTCCGACACTACTGAAAAAATTGGGCTGTTACACATACTTTACGAGATAGGGATTCCCTTGAAGGTGTCTTGGTATATATCATCGATCCACGCGTTGTAAATGAACTGTTTGCTTTACGCTCCTAAATCAAATTCCAAATTTACGAAATGATAATAAATTAAAATTTATTTCCAGTTATTGGAAGTGTAAATAAACTATTTTCTTCATTTCCTTCCATTTTTCATTAATTTCAAACCAAAATTAAAAGTAAAATTACTAAAGTACCCCCTTAGTTACTTTAGGGAAAAATTAGTTTTGTTGTACTTTTTTGTCATTTACTTGCATTTTTTGTAATTTCTCAAGTAATTCATCTTTATTTTTTTTAATAAAAAAAATACACAAAAACTTAGTGGGCATCAACTATCTGTGTAGATTATAGAAAAACATATAAAAATAAAAAAATTTGAGTTATTTATTACATATAAGTGACTGTCCATTTGATTTGGGTAAGGATTAAGCAATAGTATTTAAACTGTGGATTATTTATTAAGTATATTAATGGTGTCGTTTATTAATTTACATATATGTTTATTGATTGAGTCTTAACTTGATTGGGTTGTACTACAAGGTAACAACTAAAAACAGCTGTCAAAATAGTAAATTAAAAGGTGGACCATTGTTGTAAAGCAGATTCTGTCCCATATCATTGTTGTAAAACTTTCTTTCTTTCTATCTTCTCACCTTAGTTGTATGAAGATGAAACTAATATTTATTTATTTAATTAATCCAAAATATCACCAACATTTTCATGATTTTCTAGATTTCTCTCTCTTTCTAATTGATCATTTTGCCTTTTAGGATATTTTAAAATTTCATTCCTGAGTCATCAATTAATTTGGTAAGATTACGATTTAGTCCCTCATAATTCTTCACCTATTCAATTTGGTCCTAATTCATCCATTTTCTTTAGTTTCTAGATCATTCCACCCTTAAAATATTTGCACTATTGATCCTTCAACTTTTCATATTTACACTTTAACCCCTCAAGTGTTGAGTATTTATCCTTGGGCAACAAAACTTTTCTCACGTTTACAATTTTATCCTTTCTTGAATTAATATATCATAATATACTTCCCAATGTTGACATAACTCAAAATTTTCCTTTTTCTCACTTTATTTCCTTATTTTACTATATTAAGGATAATATCTTACTTTCTTACTGTAGTAATGTTCGGGGTATTACAAATTGGCCATTGTGTTAACAATTACTATTAAAATCTAGTTCATGTCTGTCAGCATAAGGTATACATGACGTACACCAATTAGACCTGATCTTGGGCTGATGCAAAATTTTAGGCCATTTTGTAAGCTCGGACTTGAAAAATGGGCCTAAAATTTTGGCCAAGCTCAACCTAGATAAGTATGCTGAACCCGAACCCAGCCCACATTAATTTTTTTATATGAAAAAAATTTAAAAATATAATACATCAAACACACTAAAAATATTAAAATAAATATTCCCCAAAAAATTGAAAATACATTAAAAATTATATTTAAATAACACTAAGATAGTTGCAACTTAGCAAGCCAATGCCTCCAAAATAGTAGCAAATTTAACAATAAAATAAGAGTTATACAATATCCAAACAATAATAACAAAATAGTAGTAATATAATAGCAAAACAACAACAACAAAAATTTAGCTAGATTGGGACCGAGTCTGGCTCAGGCCAAAAAAAATTTACCTGAGGCTTAGCCCGTTTCGAAAACATACATTATTTTTGGTCTAAGCCCATTTTTCATGCCTATATTTTTGTCCAACCCTCTTGCTTTTCGGGTTGGCCTTCGAGCCTAGATGGATGACCCGATCTATGATCAAGTCTAACTTCAGTTTTTAATAATAGAAATAGGTAAAATCTTTAACACAAAAGACCAATTTACTTTTAATTTAATATACAAATATTAATTTACCTATTTTACAAGTAAAGGGACAATATAATTTAGCTGAGATTTTATGATAATTTTACCATAAAAATACTTTAAAATAGATGGTGAAATCTCATATGATGATGTGAGGACAAGTGAAATCAAATAATTATATATCAACATGACCATCTTGATGAAGCAATTTCAAATGAAAATTAGTTGATGATTTAAATTGGATATTATTGAAGATGACACTTGTAGTAACTGAAGGATAATCGAAATGAAGTAAAATAAACAAGTAAATCAGAATATTATTGCACTTATCTTTCACTCATAGGCTATTTAGTCTTGGGATTTACATATATCTTAAAGTATTTTTGCAGTGAGTTCACTTGGCCATATAATAGAGAGATTTTATTTTTGCACGAAATTTCTTTTAAAAATTATAGAAATATAAATTATTAAATTTGTGAAATTACATTTTTACTGGAGTAAATATACAATTTAATTCAACCCTCCTAATTTTTTTTTTTTAACTTCACCTCTCTATTCATATCTACTGTCACACTTCTTTGTCAGTTATATTTTTTTTCGTGAACCAAAAGGTTAATGTAACATATTCAATAATATGTTAAATAATTTTATATTGTATAAATTAAATACCTCGAAAAATGATATCGGATTTGAGTAAAGTCGTTTACATACTATGGTGTCTGGGACAAATGTCATTATGTGTTTTTTATTATTAATTTTAAATAAATATTTATAAAAAAAGGCAAAAACATCCTCATAATAAGATAATTATATAAAAAAATAAAATTTTTATAAATCATTTTCTAGCCAAGTTGGAATTTGGTTGACAGGTGATACTAACTCAATTCGAAATTAAAAAGAACAGTATAGAGCAATGTTTTAAAAATCGACCATATGGTTGAACTGGTCAAACTATTGTCAGTTCAACCACCAGTCCAATAATAATTAAACAAACAATTAAAAAATTCATAAAAATAAAAAAATATAAATAAGTATAACCGATTCAATTATTGATTTTTTGTCTCAATTTTCAATTTTTTATTGATTCCGAGCAGTTCATTCAAATTTCAGTACAATCAACCAATATATCAATCTATTTTTGATCCAACCAACATGATCAACTAGTTTAGTTCGATTCCAACAATAGAGTAATTAGTTTATGAAGCTTTTTAGCTTTTGTTCTCGGGGGTGAAGCTAATGGAAATTTCTCTGTTCTCATTATGTTTGAGCCCGAAAAAAAAACGATATTTTCCCATGTTTCTAATTGCAATTTGGGAAATATTATGTGGTATATCAGTTAAAGAGGAAGAGTGATGTAGCAGATCGAGAAGTCGAGTCTGGTGAGTGGACATTGCCTCGAGGATACAATGAAGTGTTTAGCGGTCTTCCCCAAACACCTGTTTCGGGAAAAGGGGGAAAGGCTCAAAAAACATCAAGGCTAGCGAAAAGCAGCAAATTTGGCCCTCAAAATCCTCCTTCAAATCTTGGTAAGTATCAATGTAGCCAAGTTCTAGTGAAGCTAAATGAATAAAAGTCGGATAATTGATAGTGAGAACTTATGAAAATTTGCAGGTTCTCCTGGCAATAATCTCACTCCTGCAGGTCCTTGTCGTTATGATAGCTCCTTAGGTATTGTTTTTGCCCGAGTATTCTTTTTCAGGTGTTTATTATGAAACCATTATAGAAAAGTTAAGTGGCTGTATGAAACTGATACATTACTCTTGAATTCAGACTCAGGCCTTTTGACAAAGAAGTTCATAAATTTGATTAAACAAGCTGAAGATGGTATTCTAGATTTAAACAAAGCTGCTGGTACCTTAGAGGTAACTGTTTCATTATTTGCTCAATTGAGTCGTACAATTCTGTTTCTTGATGGTTTTTTGTTCTTCTAGGTGCAAAAGAGGAGGATATATGATATAACCAATGTCCTTGAAGGAATTGGTCTTATAGACAAGAAACTCAAGAACAGAATTCAATGGAAGTATGATAGGGTTGCTAATCTACTCATTGGCATTGAACCTACTTAAGAGAACACTCAAATCTTTTAATTAATGTCGGGGCTTGATGTCTCGAGGCCAAGGGTGGTGGATGAGAATGTTGCTACTTTGCAGGTATGATTTGTGAAACTGTGAACAAATTGTTAATGAAATTCAGATCCTTTAATGATTGTGCTTCAGCTGTTATGGTTTGATCTGTGTGCTGTTTTCACCTTGCAGTCTTTTGCTATTTACCTTATCGGAATACAGCTTTGTTGAGTCATATTAATTTACGTGAATGCCTGAACATGGTGGATTAAACGTCTTGTGTTTTGTATCAGTTAAGTTTGTAGTGTGAGCTTCATAACGGCAACATTCCTTGCAGGCAGAGGTTGAAAACCTTCATAACCAGGAACACAGATTAGATGGACAAATAAGGTTAAAGCAACTACGGCTTCTGTTATTCTTACCTCAGTTAAATTGATTTCGTTTGCTAAATTATTACCCATTTTTCTATACCGTACAGAAAGATGCAAGAAAGATTGAGGAACCTAACTGAAGACGAAAATAATAACAAGTAAATCTTTACTTACCCTCGAGATATTATTTTTACAGTTTTTGCATGATTTCAGAAGAGCAACTTAATTTCATCTTTCCCCATCTCAGGTGGATTTTTGTTACTGAGGAAGATATCAAGAGCTTACCCTGTTTCCAGGTTTTTTTTATTGCCTGAATGTTTCATTAATGTTTCCGAGTTGGTATAAGGTTGCCTGGCATTGCTAATGCTATTGCTAGGGATGCTTTCTACTTCCGGTTGTTAACTATTTGTTTTTATTGCCTTGTTTAGAACGAAATGTTGATTGCCATAACCACTTTGGAAGTCCCTGATCCTGACGAGGTATTTTCAAAGGCTTGAAGAATTAATGTATAGTTTACGTTTTCATGCTCGATCATAATTGCAAACCTTTCTTTCATGGCAGGATGATGATTCTCTCCAAAAGAGATACCGGATTGTCCTTAGAAGCTCAATGGGTCCTATAGATGTTTACCTTGTCAGGTAACCACGGCTTCTTGTCGATTAAAGTATGGCATGATAAATGTTTGTCCCAGCACTAAAGCGGTAAACTTTCCTGATAATTCCTCTTATCTCTCTGTGTCATTCTAGTAAAATTGAGGAGAAATTCGAAGAGATACAAGGTGTTGGTCTGCCTGGGACAAAAATAATATATGAATACAAAATTAATATTAATATATTTTAAATGATGAAAATGGAAATTCAATTGTTGTGTATTTTTTAACCTCGCCCGACCTATTTCCGTGTCACATGTGATAACATTAAACAAGTGATAAGATCATGTGACCTGTTTTTTTTATGTTAGATCCAACTTGTGAACTTTATTTTTATTTTTTTTGGAAGTTTCCAACTGGACTTGAGAAAAACATAATAATAATTTTTTTAACTTGTAAGAGAATTGTTTTATAAAGGAAAAAATTAATTAGAAAAGCCAACAAAAAATGAATCATTCTTCAAGTATAGGCACGTGAATATCAACTCAAATAATTTACAATTTTTTTTATTAATAAAAAAATTTTTATTGTCGATTGAGTCTTAACTCGACTGGTATAAGCATTGTCGCCAATACAAAAGAATGTGGGTTCGAGTACGCTGAGGTGTATTATCACTCAACTTTAAAAAGTTACAAAACAGGTCACTAAAATATACAAAAGTTTTTATTTAAATCATTGAATTATTTGAATATTTTTTATTAAGTCAATGGCATATTAGTTTTTTTTTTTAAGTTCAGTTAGCTAGCTCCAAGTGATGATTTGGTGATTTGTATGGTGAATCAGTACCCATCGACGAGTATAAGAACATAACTTAGATCTAAGTTGATTTGAAAGACAGTTTTAGAGATATGGAATGGGAGCTTTCTATTAGTGCAAGTGGTGCAAATAAAAAAGATTGTATATATAAAACGATTTTAATAGTCCAATGACATAAATGAAAATTTTCAAATTTTTCAATGATTATAACTTTTTTAAAGTCGAGTGACTAAAGCATAATTTTACTAATAGTTTAATGAGATTAGTATTGTACGAGCCCATTTTGCCCGGGCCCATACCTACCAAATAATAAAAAAAAACAATCAAACCAACCCCCCCAAAAAAAAAGCTAAAAGCCCAATGGCCCAACACGTAAACAATTCTCAGCCAAAAAAGGAAACAAAAACCCTAGCCGCCGCACCTGGGCCCGCCACTACCAGCTGTCTGCCACTGCCACCTGCAATTATGGAAAAGCAACAGGGGCCACGCACGAGTTACTGTAGCAAATGGTGAAAATTTATTATTATGTTGTAAAAGCCATATCAATATGCTGGTTAAAAAGGGGGGGAGGAGAATCGATTGATATTAGAGGGGGGAGATTACATAGAGAAAAAAAAAAAGGTTGGAAGGATTTTCAGATCAATTTTTCTTTTTGATTTTTTTGGGTTCTAGTTTTTTTTCTTCTTGATCTTTACTTGCTGCATATTTATAACAAAAAAAAGAGAATATTACAAAGCAACAAAAATAGGAAAAACAGCGATTTCAAGGTTTTCGTTTTTTTTTGTGTTCTTATTTTTTCTTACCTTATTTCGAATCTACTTGACAAATCTAAAAGAGGAGTTTATTTACTATTTTTGGTGTCGATTTAGTCGACGTTGGCTCCTCCGGCCTGATGGTCGACAGATCCTTGTGGTCTGGCTGAAACCGCGACGGTGGCGGCGCGACCAACGGCGGTGGCCCAGTGACCTGGATTTCACCGGAGAAGAAAAGGCTTGAGAGGATTTTAAGGGAGGGGAAGAGAGCATGGAAGTTTTTTTTTTGTTTTTTTTAGATTGGGGGTTGAAAATGAAACACAAAAAAAAATCTTTGTTTTTAAATAATGGTGTTGAAACGGCACTATTTTGTTTGGTGGGTGGGGTCTGTGCACTTTCCCTAAAAGGGAAATTTATGTGTTTAGTCCTCCTCCCTCGCAACCTCATTCAATTAACCCCCACTTTCTATCTTCTTTTGTTTTTTTTTAAATTTGGCCTTCAGATCTTGTTTGGTTTTCGTTTTGATCCCTAATTAACTATCCAATATTTATACTTTTATATCCCAAATTTTCATTTGTTTTTAACCATGTCTTAAATCTATTTAATTCATTTATTAACCTTTTTTTAAATGTTTCATTTATATGTTATTTCAAATATTTTATATGTTGTTTATTTACATCATTATTGTAAATATTTTATATATATATATATATTTTTTTGTACATTTCCTAATATTTTCTTTTATTGTAGATATTATTATTACTATTATATTACATTACTATTATTATTGTTATCTATTTATTTATATTTATATTTAAAATTTCGGTACATATATATACTTATATATTTTTATATATTTTACAACTTATGTACATACCTATATATTTATATACATATTTTCATTTTCATAAATATATACACGTACACATTTTTCTCTAATATATATATATGTATATATATATACTCATATACATTTCTTACTATATCTTATAATTTATATATATGTACACGTACATATTCTCTATTTATTTTAAATATATTTTTTATATTTCATATTTTCTACATGCATATATATATACTTATCTATTTACATATTTTAATTCATATACCTATACATGTATACATATTTACATATATTTTATATTTAATAATCTCACAATACGTATACATACATAGATTTTCATATTTTCATAATTTTGTGTACATTCATGTATATACGTTCTTTACATCTATTCATTATTTATTTATTTATCTTCATTTTCATTATTATTTATATTTAATAATCTTATTTCCGTTGCTATTACTCGTGTTGTTTTTATGCCATCATATTCATTATTGTTTTGCTATGCATATTAACACCATACATCAAAAAGATTTTTTTTTAATTAAGGAAATATTTCGCGTTTGGAAAATTCGAGAAAACGTGCCCTAACGTGCTGGGTTTCGGTTTCTCGTTCGACCAAATAGCCGAATATCCTTTTTAAACTTTCTAAATAAGGCAATATTTCGCGTTTGGAAAATTGAGAAAACGTGCCCTAACGTGCTGAGTTTCGATTTCTCGTTCGACTAAATAGCCAAATATCCTCTTAAAGCTTCAAAGTGTGGTTTCATTAAACTTTAAGGTGATCTTGGTTTCGATGGTTTAGAGTATCGTGTCCTAACGTGTTGGATGTGATATTCCTTCGGAACAAGAGAATCTTATATTTCAATTCACGTTATCAGAGTTTCTTTTAAGGATCGTATTTTTTTTAAAACTCTTCAAATTTTTAATTTTCGACACTAAGACACTAATTAATCAACTAGGTACCAATTTTGGGCGTATCGAGGGTGCTAACCCTTCCTCGTGCGTAACCGACTCCCGAACCTGTTTTTTTTGGATTTCGTAGACCAAACTCGCTGTTTTAATAAAATCAAATTGTTTATCAAAAACAACCATTTTACGAGGTGACCCGATCACACCTCATCAAAAAAGATTGGTGGCGACTCCCAATTTCGTTTCATTTTCAAAATCCAAGTCGACCCCTTTTTCATCCAAAAATGGTGTCAACAGCTTGGCGACTCCACTGGGGACAATAAGAGAGTCAAGCCACGTGTTGATTATTTCTTGTCTTTTTGTCGAAAGTTGAAAATTCGATTTAAATTTACGATCCTCTCATTGCATCTCTTTTGTTTTGAGTTATATTTTTTATCGTGTTCTGTATTTTATTTTATACCTCTGCACATTGCATTGCATGACCGCTGGTCATACCCTTTTAAGTGGGAGTGAGAAACTACGCCTTCGTGAGGTTTTCTCCTCCGCATGGGATAGTGAATCGCTTCCGGGATACATCCGTACCTATGTCTTCGTGAGATTTTCATCTCCGCATGGCCATAGGGAAATGTATTCCCCTGAACTGAACTCGGTCCATATGAGCCTATAATGGGTGAGGATCGAGGAATCTGCTGGTTAAGGTACCCTTACTCTAGAACCAAACCATATATAGAGAGACCTAGAAGCCTACCCTACGTAGAGCCACTCCAACCCCTAGTGGTCACCCGAATTGCTTTATTTGTTATTTATTCTGCACTAACGTGTTTTGTTTTTTTTGTTTATAATTGCATTGTATTACATCATCCTAGGAAGGAGGTGTTGATTCATATTTGATTGCTAAATAGAACAGTTTGTCATAAGAAAACAAATTTTTGATAAAGTGGATTATAACACGGTTGTCTAAATATGGTCCAAGTGAATACATGAAAGAAGGCTGATAGTCCGTGAAGAAATACAAGACTTTGCTTCATTGCCTGAAGACAGAAACTAACAAAGATTATTCGAGAGCTGTCATGTCTTGACTTTCTTAAAGGAGCTGAAAAGTATCATAGAAATAAGTGAGCAACGAGCCGCAGCCTGGATCAAGCAAAAAAAGGAGTTAATATAGACATCTCTTGGAGAATTCGTCAGACTCGACCATAAGATCCAGATATGAAGAGGAAGAAAGGTCTCTTCACTTGGAATATGAGAGAAAGACCGTGTATGTAGTCCGTTTTATGTAAAGGAATTTGTTTTCTAGAAAAGTTGTTCCAATGAAATTAAATTCAGAATCAATGTCTTCCTTTCTTTTTGCATTCATGCATTTGCATTACATTACATCAAAGAAAAGAATGTGTTGATTTGAAATTCGATTCCTAAATAGAATAGTTTGTCATAAGGAAACAAATTTCTTGATAAAGTGGATTATAGTGCGGTCGCCTGAATATAGTCTGAGTAAATACGATGAGAGAAAGCTGGTAGTTCACGGAGGAATACATGATGTAATTTCTAGAGATTCAAGCCAACGAAGGCATGACGAGAGAAAGCCGGAAGTCCACGAAGGAATACATGACTTGATTTAATTGCCAACGAAGATTATCCAAGAGCCGGCACTTTTTGATGAGTATCATGGAGATAAGCGAGCAAGAGATCGAGGCTCAGATTAAGCAGTAAGGAGCTAGCAAAGGCATCTTTTGGAGAATTTACAGGGTTTAACCATGAAGAAAATATCAGCGTTTACTTGGACTATGAAGGGCAATACCACATATGTAAACTATTTTCATGTAAAAAATCTGTCTTCTAGAAAAATTATTCTAATAGAATTAAATTTAGAATCAACGCCTTCCTTTCTTTTGCATTCATTTCATGCATTTGCATTGCATTGCTTTATTTTGCATTAGACTTTCCCTAAAAGGACCCTAATTAGGTAAAATTATCCCAGTTAACTTGGAAACCGACAAAAGTCAAATGACTAGGCATCTTTACGTTACACGATAATAAGCAAAGAGTTGTAATGCCTTGAACAAGTCAAAGGCCTGAAAGGAATATCGAGGAATTTCAATGATATATCCGAAAAGGGAACTGAGGAATAAAAGTCTCCAAACTTTTGCATATTTGGGAGTGTTTTGAACAATGGGACTGTGGAAGAGATCCCTGTATTTTTAGAGCTAATCTAGAGTAATATTCAGAACACTTGTTGCCCTAAGCCTGGGGGTGATAAGAATCTTTTGTAAAAGGCACATGTCCAAAATCTAATTTCAGTGAAAACTTATCATTCAGTTTCATCTTGAGCAAATATTCTTTCATTCTTTTCATTCCCTTTATAATCATACTATGCATACAAGTATTCTTAGATTCTTTTATTTGGGCCTCCATTTGTTCCAATAACAGGTCTTCAGATATCAACGAGATAAGCGACGCTGTTACTAATTCAGAGTCTCTATTCGAACAAGACATGAGTATAGATGATCCTCAAGATTTTGAAGGTGACCAAGACAGCGTTTTATCTCCGGATTTGTTAAGAATGATAGAAAAAGAAGAAAAACAAATTCTACCCTATAAGGAATCAGTAGAAGTTGTGATCTTAGAAGAGGGCAGAGAGGTAAAAATTGGCGCTTGCATTGCCAAGGAAACAAGGCAAGACCTTGTTGAGTTGCTTCAAGAGTTTAAAGATGTCTTCGTATGGTCCTACCAAGATATGCCAGGGTTAAGTATTGATATCGTGGTACACCGATTGCCTATAAAGGAAGAGTGCAAACCAGTCCAACAAAAGCTTCGAAGGATGAGGCCTGATGTCTTGCTAAAAATAAAGGAAGAAGTTAAGAAGCAATTTGATGCTGGTTTCTTACAGGTGGTCAAGTACTCAGAATGGGTAGCCAATATAGTCCATGTTCCTAAGAAAGATGGGAAGGTGCGAATGTGTGTGGACTACAGAGACTTGAACAAAGCCAGCCCAAAAGATAATTTCCCACTACCTCATATCGATACCTTGGTAGACAACACGGCCGGATACTCACTGTTCTCTTTCATGGATGGTTTCTCCGGGTACAACCAAATTAAGACGCTTTCTGAAGACAGGGAGAATACCACATTCATAACGATGTGGGGGACGTTTTGTTATAAAGTGATGCCTTTTGGATTGAAAAATGCGGGAGCAACGTA
Source organism: Gossypium hirsutum (assembly GCF_007990345.1). Taxonomy (NCBI): domain Eukaryota; kingdom Viridiplantae; phylum Streptophyta; class Magnoliopsida; order Malvales; family Malvaceae; genus Gossypium; species Gossypium hirsutum. Next base: position 63,746,085 of record NC_053449.1, read on the forward strand.
TCAGAGAGCCATGGTAGCATTATTCCATGATATGATGCATAAAGAGATAGAAGTTTATGTTGATGACATGATCGCAAAATCCAGAACAGAAGGGGAACACGTGCAAGTTTCGAGAAAACTGTTTCTAAGGTTAAGGAAGTTCCAGCTAAAACTTAACCCAACCAAGTGTACTTTCGGGGCTAGATCAGAAAATTTGCTAGGATTCTTAGTCAGCGAAAAGGGAATTGAAATTGACCCAGACAAAGTTAAGGCCATACAAGAATTACCTCCGCCAAGTACTCGAAAAGAAGTTCGGGGTTTTCTAGGAAGACTAAATTACATCGCTCGATTCATTTCACAATTAACTAAGAAATGTGACCCCATATTCCGTCTTCTTAGGAAACACAATCCAGGTGTATGGGATGAGGAGTGCCAGAAAACTTTCGAAAGAGTTAAACATTACTTGTCCAACGCCCCAGTACTGATGCCACCTTGCCCTGACAAACCACTGATACTATACTTGGCAATATTCGAGAATTCCATGGGGTGCGTGCTCGGCCAACATGATGAGTCAGGACGAAAAGAAAGAGCGATCTATTATCTCAGTAAGAAGTTCACTGAATGCGAAACGAGATATTCGCCAATTGAAAAATTATGTTGCGCATTGGTTTGGACTACTCGGAGATTGCGACAATACATGTTGTACCATACGACTTGGTTAATCTCAAAGTTAGACCCTCTGAAATACATGATGGAGTCAACTGCTCTAAACGGAAGGATGGCCCGATGGCAAATTCTACTATCTGAATTTGACATAACCTATGTGAATCAAAAGGCTGTAAAAGGGAGCGCGATAGCAGATTTTCTAGCAAGTAGAGCCCTGGACGATTATGAGCCTTTGAACTTTGATTTCCCAAATGAGGATCTGATGTATGTGGCAACTATTGAAGCAAGCACACAAGAAGGCAATACTTGGAAATTAAATTTTGACGGAGCCTCAAATGCCATGGGCAACGGGATTGGGGCAGTCTTGGTATCTCCAAACGGTGATCATTATCCTTTCACCAGTAAACTAGATTTTGATTGCACAAATAACATGGCGAAATATGAAGCATGTATCATGGGAATCCGCGCGGCTATGGAACGCAAAATCAAGGTACTTGAGGTATATGGGGATTAGGCATTGGTAATTTATCAGCTCAAAGGCGAATGGGAAACAAGAGACCCTAAGTTGATTAGTTATCGAAGGATAGTCCTAGAATTGATTGAGGAGTTTGACGACATCACTTTTTGTTATCTCCCACGAGACGAGAATCAGATGGCCGACGCTTTAGCTACATTGGCTTCCATGATCAAAGTAAATAGACCAGAGGATGTGAAGCCTATCCAAATGAGCATTTATGATGCTCCAGCCCACTGTTATAACATTGACGAGGAAGAAGAAAATGATGACAACCCTTGGTATCAGGATATATTGCGATAGTAAAAAATCGTGAATACCCAAACCAAGCAACTGAGAATGACAAGAGAATGTTGAGGAGGATGGCCAGTGGTTATGTCTTAGATGGAGAGATCCTGTACAAAAGAGGAAAAGATCAGGTGCTGTTAAGATGTGTGGACGCTGTGGAAGCCAAGCAGATCTTGGAAGAAGTCCATGATGGTATTTGTGGAACACACGCTAACGGTTTCACAATGGCCAGACAGATCATGAGATTTGGATATTATTGGTCTATCATGGAAGGAGACTGCATCAAATATGCTAAGAAGTGCCATAAATGCCAGATTTACGGAGACAAAATTCATGTGCCTCCATCACCTCTTCACGTCATGACTTCCCCATGGCCTTTCTCCATGTGGGGCATGGACGTCATTGGGCCGATATCGCCAAAGGCTTCAAACGGACATCGTTTCATTTTTGTAGTGATTGACTACTTTACTAAGTGGGTAGAGGCTACTTCTTACACCAACGTCACAAAGACAGCTGTCAGCAAGTTTTTAAAGAAGGAAATCATATGTCGGTATGGAATGCCCGAAAGGATTATATCTGACAACGCATTAAATTTGAATAATAGCACGATAACAGAGGTTTGTAGTCAATTCAAGATCAAGCACCACAACTCATCGCCATATCGTCCGAAGATGAATGGTGCGGTGGAGGCAGCCAATAAAAATATCAAAAAGATTGTGGGGAAAATGACTGAGACCTATAGAGATTGGCACGAGAAGTTGCCATTCGCCCTCTATGCTTATCGAACGTCCGTCAGGACTTCTACCGGGGCAACACCATTCTCTTTGGTTTATGGAATGGAGGCAGTGCTACCAATTGAGGTTGAAATTCCCTCTCTCCGAGTTTTTTCAGAACTAAAGTTAGACGAAGCAGAATGGGTCCAATCCCGATATGATCAGCTGAACTTGATTGAAGAAAGGAGGTTAAGAGCTATCCGTCATGGTCAAATGTACCAGAAACGAATGATGCGAGCTTACAATAAGAAAGTTCGTCCTAGAAACTTCCATGAATGGGACTTGGTACTAAAGAAGATCATTCCCATACAAAAAGACTTCAGAGGAAAATGGATGCCAAACTGGGAGGGACCTTATGTAGTAAAAAAGGCCTTTTCAGGAGGGGCATTAATTTTAAATGGGATGGATGACAAAAGGTTACCCAATCCTGTGAATTCGGACTCAGTGAAGAGGTACTTTGCCTAAAAAAAAAAGGGTGGGACCAAGGCGAAAACCCGCAAAGGGCACCTTGAGACCAAAGGGGTTTTGAATTGAAAACCCAGGAATGGGCAATTCAAATTTTCGATCAAAGATGAGGCATAGAGTAGTTTTGTCTTCTCCGAATTAACAAGAAGGAGAGATGCTACATCTTGGGGCATCAACAAAGTCTTTTAGGACTTCTAAACACAGAGTTTGTGCGGAGAAGCTCATGCTGCGATATCTGGGGCACCTGTTTTTATCTTATTTACATCTTAGCAAAATTTGCTATGTGTTCATTTAGAGCTCTGCTCTCAATAAAGTTCCATCTTATTCATTGTGATAATCTTTTTCATCATATCTCAGCAAAATTTGCTATCTTGATTGATTTATTCATTTCGAGCTTTGCTCTCAGTAAAATTTTATCTTGTCCATCTTGATAATCTTTTTCAAGTATTTTTCATTAAAATAATGATTACTGGACTGGTAATATTCAAGCAGAAGGAGTTCTACATATTACTCTGAAAGCTTCTAAATAGTACGAGGACCTGAAACAGGACTATTGTTTAGAACTGACCAAACTTAAGGGTTAGAAGCATTGGAGGAAGAATAGTCTAAATTGCAACTATTTCCTTAGTTTTTTCTATCAAAGATACCAGCTGAACGAGAAGGGGCGGTGATAGAACCTTTAATAAATTTCGAGTAATGACAACCTAAGCATTTAAAAAGGGATCATTCTCATGACATTCCACAAATATCATTCATACACATCTAGTTAGGAGCATTTGATTCATTCTGATCATGTCATCCTAAACACTAGGCATAAATAGGTCCATGAAATGGATTTTCCAGGTCATGTTCCCCAGAGAACAGATCAAAGAAACAAATCCTATACCCCTGAAGTTACAATGGGATGGATTGAAGTCATTAAAGCAGATCTTGTCTTCATGTATTGGCGTGAAGTAGATCAAAAATAGTAGGTCTTGTCTTCCTATATTGGTAGGAAGTGGATCGACGATGCAGATCTTGTCTTCCCATACTGGTGGCGAAGTAGATCGCAGAAAGCAGATCTTGTCTTCATGTATTGGCGTGAAGTAGATCAAAGATAGTAGGTCTTGTCTTCCTATATTGGTAGGAAGTGGATCGACGATGCAGATCTTGTCTTCCCATATTGGTGGCGAAGTAGATCGCAAAAAGCAGATCTTATCTTCATGTATTGGCGTGAAGTAAATCAAAGATAGTAGGTCTTGTCTTCCTATATTGGTAGGAAGTGGATCGACGATGCAGATCTTGTCTTCCCATATTGGTGGCGAAATAGATCGCAGAATGCAGATCTTGTCTTCATGTATTAGCGTGAAGTAGATCAAAGATAGTAGGTCTTGTCTTCCTATATTGGTAGGAAGTGAATCGACGATGCAGATCTTATCTTCCCATATTGGTGGCGAAGTAGATCGCAGAAAGCAGATCTTGTCTTCATGTATTGGCGTGAAGTAGATCAAAGATAGTAGGTCTTGTCTTCCTATATTGATAGGAAGTGGATCGACGATGCAGATCTTGTCTTCCCATATTGGTGGCGAAGTAGATCGCAGAAAGTAGATCTTGTCTTCATGTATTGGCGTGAAGTAGATCAAAGATAGTAGGTCTTGTCTTCCTATATTGGTAGGAAGTGGATCGACGATGCAGATCTTGTCTTCCCATATTGGTGGCGAAGTAGATCGCAGAAAGCAGATCTTGTCTTCATGTATTGGCATGAAGTAGATCAAAGATAGTAGGTCTTGTCTTCCTATATTGGTAGGAAGTGGATCGAAGATGCAGATCTTGTCTTCCCATACTGGTGGCGAAGTAGATCGAAGAAAGCAGATCTTGTCTTCATGTATTGGCGTGAAGTAGATCAAAGATAGTAGGTCTTGTCTTCCTATATTGGTAGGAAGTGGATCGAAGATGCAGATCTTGTCTTCCCATACTGGTGGCGAAGTAGATCGAAGAAAGCAACTCTTGTCTTCCTATATTGGTAGGAAGTGGATCGATAATGCAGATCTTGTCTTCCCATATTGGTGGCATGAAGTAGATCGAAGATAGCTGATCTTGTCTTCCTATATTGGTAAGAAGTGGATCGAAGATGCAGATATTGTCTTCCCATACTGGTGAAGTAGATCGAAGATTACAGATCTTATCTCCCTAAGCAATAGTGGAGCGGATCGCATCAAGTCTTATCTCCCTAAGCAATAGTGGAGCAGACAAAACCACAGATCTTATCTCCCTAAGCAATAGTGGAGCAGATCGCATCAAGTCTTATCTCCCTAAGCAGTAGTGGAGCAGACTAAAAACACAAATCTCATCCCCATGGAGTCGTAACAAAGTAGATTGAAGCTACAAGGCGTATCTGAAGTTGCCGTGAAGTGGATTAAAGCAAGAAGACGCAGTGGACTGAAATGAGGTTACTTGAAGAAGATAAGCAACATAAAATCAAGACTCGGTGAGACCGGGCAAAATTGGCCTTCTTAGTCTTTGCTCTGTTCTCGTTACACGACAACAAGCAAAAAGGGGCAGCTGTACGAGCCCATTTTGCCCGGGCCCATACCTATCAAATAATAAAAAAAAACAATCAAACCAACCCCCCCCAAAAAAATAGCTAAAAGCCCAATGGCCCAACACGTAAACAATTCTCAGCCAAAAAGGAAACAAAAACCCTAGCCGCCGCACCTGGGCCCGCCACTACCAGCTGTCTGCCACTGCCACCTGCAATTATGGAAAAGCAACAGGGGCCACGCACGAGTTACTGTAGCAAATGGTGAAAATTTATTATTATGTTGTAAAAGCCATATCAATATGCTGGTTAAAAAGGGGGGGAGGAGAATCGATTGATATTAGAGGGGGGAGATTACATAGAGAAAAAAAAAAGGTTGGAAGGATTTTCAGATCAATTTTTCTTTTTGATTTTTTTTGGGTTCTAGTTTTTTTTTCTTCTTGATCTTTACTTGCTGCATATTTATAACAAAAAAGAGAATATTACAAAGCAACAAAAATAGGAAAAACAGCGATTTCAAGGTTTTCGTTTTTTTTTTTGTGTTCTTATTTTTTTCTTACCTTATTTCGAATCTACTTGACAAATCTAAAAGAGGAGTTTATTTACTATTTTTGGTGTCGATTTAGTCGACGTTGGCTCCTCCGGCCTGATGGTCGACAGATCCTTGTGGTCTGGCTGAAACCGCGACGGTGGCGGCGCGACCAACGGCGGTGGCCCAGTGACCGGGATTTCACCGGAGAAGAAAAGGCTTGAGAGGATTTTAAGGGAGGGGAAGAGAGCATGGAAGCTTTTTTTTTTTGTTTTTTTTAGATTGGGGGTTGAAAATGAAACACAAAAAAAAATCTTTGTTTTTAAATAATGGTGTTGAAACGGCACTATTTTGTTTGGTGGGTGGGGTCTGTGCACTTTCCCTAAAAGGGAAATTTATGTGTTTGGTCCTCCTCCCTCGCAACCTCATTCAATTAACCCCCACTTTCTATCTTCTTTTGTTTTTTTTTAAATTTGGCCTTCAGATCTTGTTTGGTTTTCGTTTTGATCCCTAATTAACTATCCAATATTTATACTTTTATATCCCAAATTTTCATTTGTTTTTAACCATGTCTAAATCTATTTAATTCATTTATTAACCTTTTTTTAAATGTTTCATTTATATGTTATTTCAAATATTTTATATGTTGTTTATTTACATCATTATTGTAAATATTTTATATATATATATATTTTTTGTACATTTCCTAATATTTTCTTTTATTGTAGATATTATTATTACTATTATATTACATTACTATTATTATTGTTATCTATTTATTTATATTTATATTTAAAATTTCGGTACATATATATACTTATATATTTTTATATATTTTACAACTTATGTACATACCTATATATTTATATACATATTTTCATTTTCATAAATATATACACGTACACATTTTTCTCTAATATATATATATGTATATATATATACTCATATACATTTCTTACTATATCTTATAATTTATATATATGTACACGTACATATTCTCTATTTATTTTAAATATATTTTTTATATTTCATATTTTCTACATGCATATATATATACTTATCTATTTACATATTTTAATTCATATACCTATACATGTATACATATTTACATATATTTTTATATTTAATAATCTCACAATACGTATACATACATAGATTTTTCATATTTTCATAATTTTGTGTACATTCATGTATATACGTTCTTTACATCTATTCATTATTTATTTATTTATCTTCATTTTCATTATTATTTATATTTAATAATCTTATTTCCGTTGCTATTACTCGTGTTGTTTTTATGCCATCATATTCATTATTGTTTTGCTATGCATATTAACACCATACATCAAAAAGAATTTTTTTTTAATTAAGGAAATATTTCGCGTTTGGAAAATTCGAGAAAACGTGCCCTAACGTGCTGGGTTTCGGTTTCTCGTTCGACCAAATAGCCGAATATCCTTTTTAAACTTTCTAAATAAGGCAATATTTCGCGTTTGGAAAATCGAGAAAACGTGCCCTAACATGCTGGGTTTCGATTTCTCGTTCGACTAAATAGCCAAATATCCTCTTAAAGCTTCAAAGTGTGGTTTCATTAAACTTTAAGGTGATCTTGGTTTCGATGGTTTAGAGTATCGTGTCCTAACATGCTGGATGTGATATTCCTTCGGAACAAGAGAATCTTATATTTCAATTCACGTTATCAGAGTTTCTTTTAAGGATCGTATTTTTTTTAAAACTCTTCAAATTTTTAATTTTCGACACTAAGACACTAATTAATCAACTAGGTACCAATTTTGGGCGTATCGAGGGTGCTAACCCTTCCTCGTGCGTAACCGACTCCCGAACCTGTTTTTTTCGATTTCGTAGACCAAACTCGCTGTTTTAATAAAATCAAATTGTTTATTAAAAACAACCATTTTACGAGGTGACCCGATCACACCTCATCAAAAAAGATTGGTGGCGACTCCCAATTTCGTTTCATTTTCAAAATCCAAGTCGACCCCTTTTTCATCCAAAAAATGGTGTCAACAAGTATAGTTTAGCTTAAAATTATTTAAATACATGTTTTGTTCACTAATTAGTATAGTTTACCAATTAAACGTACAAAATTAGGGTTTCATTGGCCCGATAAAAAATACTATAATCACGAATAACATTTGTTTGAATAACTGTAATCAGAATTAAATATTATAACCAACAAACGGATCGATTATCAATGGTGAGGGGAGAGAGGCTCTCCCAAAATAGGAAATTCCTACTTTAGACCCCTAAAAGTTCATAATATTATAAGTTAATACATGGTAAAATTATAACATGGCTCCTTAAAATATGCTTGAATTCTGATTTAATCCTTCTAAAAATTGTTGACACCATTTTTGGATAAAAAACGGGGTCGACTTGGATTTTAAAAACGAAAACAGGAGTCGCCACCAATCTTTTTTTATAAGGTGTGATTGGATCACCTTGAAAAGAGGTTGTTTTTAATAAACAATTTAATTTTATTAAAACAACGAGTTTGGTCTACGAAATTCAGAAAAACGAGTTCGAGAGTCGGTTACGTACGAGGAAGGATTAGCACCCTCGTAACGCCCAAAAATTGGTACCTAGTTGATTAGTTAATGTCTTGATGTCGAGAATTGAAAACTTTGAAAAATTTTAAAGATACAATCCTTGTATTAAACATTAAATTTTTTTGGGAAAAGAAGCATATTTTACGTTAATCGAGAAAGAGAATCGTATCCAGTAAGTTAGGACACAATATCTCGAATTCCCAATACGCAAAAAAATGCTTATTTAAAAAGTATTTTAGCTATCTCGGATTTAAAAGCGAGATCACAACCAGTAAGTTAGGACGCGATTCTTTTTTTAAATCCCGAGATCATTTAAAACTTGAGTTTGAAAAGATTCGTGTATTTAGATTTATTGTGAAAATCGAGACCTAGTAAGTTAGGATACGACATTCTCAAATCTAAACACGAGATTTTGCTTATTCAAAAATCGTAATTTATGCATTGAAATAAATTAATCTAACATGAAATAATAAAACACGATGGTAATACTCGTAACAAGACGATATTGAATACAATAATGCAAAAATAATACGAGCACTTGCAACAAAAATAAGATAAATACAAAGTACAAATCAATAACATACGAATTAGCAATGTATACAAGCAAATAAAATTAAAGCATTCATTCAAATCAATAATGAAAATGAAATAAATAAATGAATGAATAAGATTATAAAAAAAGTAAAAAGATATATGTGTGTGCATAAAATTATGAAATTATGAAAAATCTTTCTCTATTTCTTGTTTCAATCTAAAAATCCTATTCGCTTTTTTTTTGAAGTTTTTTCTCTTTTCCTCCCCCCCTTCTGCTATTCTAGCCTCTTTTTATTTGTTGTATTGCTATTCATCATTTGCAGGTGGAATCGGCGTAACTACTAATCGTGGGTGAAGCGACGTGGGTGATGGGCGGTTGATGCAACGTGAGGACAACGTGCGGCGCCAATCTGCTGTTACCCACTGCTTAGGGTTAGGCTGGGATTTGGGTTAGTGACTTGGGCTTGTAATGGGTTTGGGCTTTAGGCTTAGTTGGGCCCAGGCAAAATTTAGGTCTTACACATAAAATTATGAAAATGTGAAAAATTTATGTACGTAAAAATATATGTAAATATGTATGTGTACATTTATGTATATGTATAAAGTTATGAAATATATAAAATATAAAGGTAGGTATATGTATATGTATATGTTTTTATAAAAATAAAAAACGTACATATATATTATATGCATATATGCATTATAAAATATATAAAAATATATGTATACAAGGATATATAAATAAATAAGATATAAAGTATATAGATATGGAAATTAAAAATACGTATATAAAGATATATATAAATAATATAAGGTATAAGATATAAAGTATATAAGTATGTATTTATGAAAATTAAAAAATATATATATATATAGACGTGCAGCTATATACATAAAATTATAAAAGATAAATGTGTATATATATTCATAAAAATAAAATATGTGTATTCGTATATTAAAGTATAAAGTATAAATAATATACATCTAAGTAGATATACATATGTAAGTAAACTTGGAAAATTATATGAGTACACATATTATAAAAATATGACTGTATATATACATATATATATAATCACTGAATTTTGTCCGGGATTAATTTCGTGTTAAAAAAAAAGAATTTTTAATTTTTTTGCATTTTAACCCTATACTTTTCAAAATTTACATTTTGACCCCAAACTTTTCTAAAATTAAATTTCAACCATTATACTTTCTCAAAATTTCACTTTGACCCCTAAACTATTAATAAATTACATTTTAGCCCATATTTTCCTAAAATTATGTTTTTGCCCCAAAAACTTTGCACACTCTACAATTTAGTCCTTCTGGGCATGACAAGACTGCCCCCAACCAGCATCCGGGCGTGCACCGCACCCTACGCCTGACACCGCCAATCAGCCATGCTCCCCACCTCCATGCCACCTGAAAACAAGAAGGAAAACGACAAAAATTGAAGCATTTAAAAGAAAATTGAAGGAAAGGGAAAGGGGGTTTTTTTTTCTATTTTTTTTAGGAACAAAAAAAAAGAAAAAGGCAGAGAAACAAAAAATCAAGCAGCAGCAAGCAAAAGCCCCCACCGCCACCAAGACCGCCGCGCCACCACCAATGTTGCTCCACCGCCAGCACCTATAACACAATCAAGTAACAACAAAAAAAAGCAAGCAAAAAACATAGCAACCAAAAGAAAAAGAAGAGAAGAAGGAGAAGAGGAAGCACAGTGTCGTGGCCGTCACACCGTCGGGCAGCAAGGCGTAGTCGACGGCAGCAGCAGGCCGCGGCATCGCAGGTAGTGGCGGCGCAAGCAAGGGTTCGCCCAAAGAAGAAGAGAAAAAAAGAAAAAAGAAAAAGAGAAAGAAAAAAGAAAAATAAAAAGAGAAAAAATAGAAAAATAAAAGAAAAATAAAAAATAAAAAACAAAAGTTTAGAACAGTCGGGTCGACTGACCCGACCCGAACCGTGACCCGGATCCGACCCGAAAAGGCCCCCAGCACCCAGCAGCAGCCGAACAGCAACCCCAAGCCCAACAAAAAAAAAAAAGAAAGCAGGCCACCCATACAGCAGTCCCACTTATCCAGCAGCATAACATAAGCAGTCCAGGCCTGCACTCAGCAGGCCAGCCAGCAGGCCCAGCAGCGCAGCAGCAGGCCACAGCAGAGCCCAGTTCGCCACAGCCCAACGCCCCAGCAACCCAGGTCCGATTCCAGCAGACCCCCAGGCCCGAATCGAAGCCCAACACCCAGCAGGCCAAAAAAGGAAAAAAAGGAAAAGGTTTTTTTGGGTAATTTCTTAATCTTTTAATTTAATCCATTAAATTAATATTTTAAAAATAGTTTGTTTTTTAAATATTATTATACGTATTTTGTTTGCATATTTAAAAATATATATATAGGTATAAATAAAATCATTTTAACGCATAAGGCAACGAACCGATTTAGCATCGAGCCATTGATTTCATCGCTATGTTGGGTGAATATCGATGGCTCGTGTTAAATACGGGACGCCCTTCTAAAAATCAAAAATATTAAAAAATCCTCGTATTTTTAATAAAAATTTTCGTGTTTTATTAGAATCTTGATTAAATATTAAATTGATTCGGTTTGACACCAATTCAACGATTTCATCGCCATGTCGGGGTGAATATCATCGATTCGTGTTAAATACGGTATTTTTTTAAAAATCGCGTTTCAAAAATTTTCATGTTTTCAAAATTTCTCGTGTTTCCTTTTTAAAAAAAATTTCCGTGTTTCAAAAATTCTCGTGAATAAAAATTTTCGTGTTTTCAAAAATTCCCGTGTTTAAAAAATGTTTTCAAAAAATTCTCGTGTTTCAAAAAACTCTCGTGAATATTTTTTTCATGTTATCGTGTTTTCAAAAATTTCCGTGTTTGAAAATTTTTCGTGTTTTCGTGTTTTCAAAAAAATTCTCGTGTTTCAAAAAATCTCTCGTGAATATTTTTTTCATGTTATCGTGTTTTCAAAAATTTCCGTGTTTGAAAATTTTTCGTGTTTTCGTGTTTTCAAAAAAATTCTCGTGTTTCAAAAAACTCTCGTGAATATTTTTTTGATGTTATCGTGTTTTCAAAAAATTCCCGTGTTTGACAAATTTTCATGTTTTCATGTTTTCAAAAAAAAATTCTCGTGTTTCAAAAATTTTCGTGTTTTCAAAATTTTCATGTTTTCATGTTTTCAAAAAAAATTCCCGTATTTCGAAAATTTTCTTATTTTCAAAAAAAATTCCGTGTTTCATAAATTTCCGTGTTTTCAAAAAAAATCTCGTCTTTTAAAATTTTCGTGTTTTCAAAAAAAATTGACCGTGTTTCATAAATTTCCGTGTTTTCAAAAAATCTCGTCTTTCAAATTTTCGTGTTTTCAAAAAATTGACCGTGTTTCATAAATTCTCGTGTCTCAAAAAAAATCCTCGTGTTTCGTATTTTATCAAAAATATTTAAAAATTGTCATGTTTCAAAAAAAATTTGTATTTTGATCTGGTCGCAATTAACTATTAAATTGAACTCGTATTTTTGAAAATGAAAACAACGCCGTTTAACGAGATACCAATTTTGGGCGTCGCGAGGGTGCTAATACCTTCCTCGCGCGTAACCGACTCCCGAACCCTAATTTTCTCTGGATTTTCACGCAGACCTAAAATTACCTCTTTTTAGAAAAGTCTAAAAATAAAGTTTTCTAAAAAATGAGAATTTTATAGGTGTCCGATCACACCTAGAAAAAGATCGGTGGCGACTCCTTTTTCAAATAAAATCGAGATTCGGTTTTCAAATTTTCAATAATCACTTCGACTAGCGCCCATCTCCAAATTTTTAGGTCGCTACAGATGGCGACTCCACTGGGGACTTTTGAGAGTCGAGTCTGGTGTTAAACGTGTGTTGTTAAAATTTTTAAAACTTCTTGTTCAATTTAATTTTTAATCGTGATCCTTGAATTTTGTTTTGAAAAATCATGCATCCGCATCCGGTTTTGAAATTAATATTTTTCTAACCTATTTTATTTTCGCATTTTTTTTCAGCTTTAAGTTTTATGGTTTTAGTTTGTTTTTTAGTAAAAATAAAAATAAAAAGGTTTGTGAGTTTCTCCCCACGCACCGTGCACTTGCATTCTTGCATAACATGAGCTCTCTACCCGGGCTCCGTCCGTTTAAGTGGAAGTAAACGCTACGCCTTCGTGAGTTAACTCGTCCCTCCGCACAGGCTAGTGAAATACTTCCGGGTTACATATGACTTATGCTTTCGTGAGTTAACTCGTCCCTCCGCATAGGCATAAGTAAATGTAATCCCTCGAATTGAACTCGCAAGCCCATGACGGGCGATAACCGAGGCTCCGTACTTACCTTAGTAGGTGACAGTATGGACAATTCGAGTACCTTTCTAGAACCAGAACCACATGTAGTGAACCGTATGAGCCATCCAATTAGAGCCATGCCGAACCTCTGTCCGTTGAATAGTCACCAAAATAAGTACACGGGAGAAACGCCTCTTACCTTTTATTTCTTTTACATTTACACTTATTTGCAAATGAATTGAGTTTATTTAATAAATTGGGTCGGGTAGATTGTCTGATGGTATGTGGGGTAGGTTTCTTGTAAAGCATATTGGGGCAAGAAAAAAGAAAAAAATGTGGGTCTTTTCCACCAAATTGCATGATTGAATAGCTTAATTCGTTAAATTTTCCATAGTCTTTATTTTTCTTCTTTCTTCTTTTTATATCTGTTGTGATCTCTGACCAGGGTTATTTGTTTTCCATTTTATTTTTCATCATGCATCGTAGACATCTCATTAGGAAGGTGTTGGTTAAAGATTGGTTGCCAAAAACGGGTTTCTGATGGAGGAGTCAATTACACGAGTAACCGAGAAAAATGCTGTAGTCCGAGATTGGTCTTTGAGAACTCAAAAAGTGAAAGGGGACAGTTTGAAAGAAGGATACACCTCTGATCTTCCTGAGCGTGTGACTTTGAATGCTCGTCAGAGTGATCTCGAAGACTTGACTAGGATTTGGAAGCAGTGGGACTCAGATACTAGAAGCATATTCACTGAAAAGTATGGGGATATAGCTCACTTGATAGCAATCGATGTGAACGAGCAGTTGATCCAAGCCATGGTTCGATTCTGGGACCCAGCCTATCAGTGTTTCACTTTCAATCAGGAAGATATGACTCCGACCATAGAAGAGTATGCCGCTTTACTTCGCATCGATAATGTGCAACTCAACAAGATATATGTGAAGGAGCCTAAACCAATGACCTTCAAGAAAAAGCTAATGAAGTTGACGGGGATGACTGATACATGGGCTGAAAAACAAATAAGAAAGAAGAATGAAGTCAGTTGTGTTCCGTGGTTTTCTTTGCGGGAGTTAGTTCAGAATCATCCAGATGTGTTAAAAAGAGTAGATTTGTTTGCCTTGGCCGTTTACGGACTGGTCGTCTTCCCAAAGGTTCTTGGGCATATTGAAGTTGCGGTTGTGGATTTCTTCGAAAAGTTGAGGCAAAGAGTCAACCCAGTCCCAACCATCTTGGCTGAGACTTTTAGATCCCTAAATGCTTGTAGGAGAAAAGGGGAAGGACGTTTTATCGGATGCGCTCAGTTACTGAATGTTTGGATCTTTAGCCATTTTTGGAAGGTGGAGTGCACGCCTTTCCACATGTTTTCAAAGACATTCGCCCCGTTGGAAGCACACCTTGAAAAAGATTGGCCGAGGGATGTCACTGAACAACACTGGGTCTCGGTTTTTCAGAACCTCCATGCCGAAGATATAACTTGGAGAGCACCTTGGATTCGTCCCTCTGTATTATTATACAAATGCGGAAACCAAGACTGGGTACCTTTACTAGGATTATGGGGAGGGGTTGGATATGCTCCATTGTTGGTTCAAAGACAGTTCGCTTCGCGACAATTTGTACCAGTTACCGATGGATTGGCACAATCGGAGTTTACCTTTATGGGTGAGGGTTACATGAAAAAGGTTCGAGATACTGCGAATTCTTGGAGGCAAATCTACCTAATGGAATTAGCTTTCTATGCTGATACTATCACTGTAGACTATGACCTATGGAGGCAACGACGAGTGAAGAGTCAAGTAACCCCATCGATTGATGAAGCTTGCCAGAATCCGTTCTTAGAGAAAATCCCATCCGAGCTAGAAATTGCAAAACATGAATTTGAACGTGAAAAGGCCAAACTGTTGCGAGATATTAGTTCTCTCCAGGAGGAGAACTACCAGCTGAAGATTGATGTCGAATTTGAAAAATCCAGAACCGAAAAAGTCCAAAAAGAGGTTGAAGTTACGAGAAAGGATTTAAGGGACCTTCATTTGGAAAACAAGAAATTAAGGGGCACTATAAGAAATAGTAGATTGGGCAAAGCATCAGCAGAATGGAAGGAGGAATTAAGCAATATCAAAGGTGGGATGGAATTCTGGAAAGCCAAGGTGAAGAAAGAAGAAGAAAAGGCTGCACGTACTATGATAGAGTTGAGGAAGAAGAACGTTGAATACGAAACTGTGACTGCAGAACTAACGGCTAGTCAGTCTGAGCATCAAGAGCTAAAAGGAAAAATTCGAAGTCTAGAAAGTACACTGCAAGCTCATCAGCAACATTTGGATGACCTCTTGAGAGCTTTAGAAGAGAAGAATGGTCAGCATGACAGAGACATTCGCGCCTATGAAAGAGTCCTCCAAGAAAATGATATGCATCTCGGTGGTTTGATCAATGAAATTCGCAAGGCGGCTGTGCAAATAGTGCAATTATCTGATGAAGCTGAAGTTCTCAGTTGCCAATACCCTCCAAACCAAAGGTCAAGCATATCGGAGTTCCTAGAACGTATAAAGAAACAAGGCAATCTGGCTAAGAAGTTTGTGTAACTGTAAAGTTAATATGGCAAAACTTTTTGTAACAGACTCTTTTGATAAATGAAACGCCCAAGTATGGGGCCATTTTGGAATCAACACCTATTTTTGCATATTTACGCATGATTAACATTCATTATTTATTCATTCATTAATTCATTGCATTCTCATATCTGCCTAATCATTCGCTAAGGTTAAAACCATCTAATCCACAGTTACCACACTACGAGTCTGGAATCATGTTACTCCTATAGGACGCGCTTGAGAGCTAGAGCTATAGATGCCGAACTTAATGAAAGGATGGAAAGAACCCAAAGAGAGTTGCAGGAGCAACTGGCCAAGTCGCAACAAGAGTCGAGGGATTTGATGGTGAGATCTCGAGAGGAATCACTCGAGCAAATGGATCAAATGACTAAAATGATGGAAATGATGACGGCCTTGGTCAAAGGAAAGGGACCTATGCAGAGTCCTGATGTCGTAGAGCCGCCTCAGTCAAGAGCTAATCAAGACCCAATTTATCCCCCAGGATTTACTCCACCTCATGTTCACGCAATGCGAAGAGGATACCCCCAAAGGGAACCTACAGGCCTGGAACAACATCCTGCTCCATCTGCTCATTTAGGACAAGGATTGTTTGTATCGAACCCTGGGGCTAACCCTTCAGATCCAATTGTTCCAGACCTAGATGATCCTGTAGAAGTAGTAAGGCTGAGAATTGATGATAATAACGCTCAGGATAAGTATAGGATCCTGGAAGAGAGGATCAAGGCAGTAGAAGGCACTGAAGTTTTCTCTGCTTTGAGTGCCAAAGAGCTCAGTTTGGTACCTGATTTGGTCCTACCCCCAAAATTTAAGGCACATGATTTTGAGAAGTATGACGAACAAGATGTCCAAAGGCGCATCTGATCATGTTTTGCCGAAAAGATGACTGGTTATGTAAACGATGATAAATTGTTGGTGCATTGCTTTCAAGATAGTTTGGTTGGCTCAGCCCTTCGATGGTATAATCAACTCAGTAGAGAGAGAATCCGATCATGGAAGGATTTGGCTTCAGCATTCTGTGAGCAATATAGGCATGTATCGGATATGGTGCCTGATCGACTAATTTTACAAATGATGGAAAAGAAGCCGACAGAGACTTTTCGGCAATATGCACAAAGATGGAGGGATATCTCAGCTCAGGTAGAGCCTCCGTTAACTAAGACAGAGATAACGGTCCTCTTCATTAATACTCTCAAAGCGCCATTTTACGATAAATTGGTAGGAAGCGCCACAAAGGACTTTGCGGATATTGTAATATCTGGGGAACTTATCGAAAACGTCGTCAAGAGTGGGAGAATGGAAGGCTCCGAGAGTTCGAAGAAGGCGGTACCTGTAAAGAAAAAGGAGGCAGAGGCCCATATGGTTGGAATCGAGAGCCACTGTGCTCCCATTTCGTACTCCGCCCAATCACGACCTCATTACCGCCCACCTTCAAACCTCTACTTTCCTCCTCAAGGTCCTTACTACCAGGCACCTCCGTCTTACCCTGTTTATGCTGTGAATAACCAAAGGCCATTCACCGTGTTCCCGCCAAACACCATGCCTGCACAAAGCCAACCCAAAAATAAACAAAGACTAGCAAGACCCAATCCTGAAAGACCTCAGTTTACTCCAATTCCTGTATCATATGGAGAGTTATACCCGAAGCTGTTGGAAAAATAATTAATTTCCCCACATTACATGGCACCCCTGAAGCCTCCATTTCCGAAGTGGTATGATCCTAACGCTAATTGCATGTATCACGCTGGAAATCAGGGGCATTCTACAGAAAACTGCATTGCCTTTAAAATGAGGGTTCAAGGTCTCATCGATGCTGGTGTTCTGCGATTCGGTGGTGTTAGCAATGTGACAGGAAATCCTCTTCCTAACCATACTAGTGGCAATATAAATGCGGTGTCAAATGAAGACAATTGGCGAGCCAAAGTTTATGTTGCCGAAGTAAGGACACCTTTGCGGAAGGTGTGGGAGATGATGATTGAAAATGGCTTGCTCTGCCCGCCTAGTAGGATTCTCAATGAGGAAAGTAAAAAAGACCAGAGTTCCTGTGATTTTCATGGCATCGAAGGGCATGATATCCAATCTTGCAAGGAATTTAGAAAATTACTTCAGGACATGATGGATAACAAAGAGATCAAGGTCCTTGATAGTGTGGAGAGGGCCGAAGAAGGAGAAATATGTGCCTCTGATAATCAATCGATGGTTCTTCCTTATAGCGTCGATAGACCTTTGGTGATTTATTACGAGGCGAAGAAGGAAGAGGTTAGTCGAGAAGTGAAACCAAGTTTGATAATCGAAGTACCCGTTCCTTTCTCTTACAAGGACAACAAAGCAGTGCCGTGGAAATATGATGTCAATATCATTGCGCCTGAAGGTGAAAAGTCAAAGGTTATGATTGAAGATGTCAGTGAAGTAGGACATTTTACTCGCAGCGGAAGGTGTTATTCTCCCGAGACGGTTGAACCAAAGAAAAAGGTTGCTGGCCCAAGCCAAAAAGGAAAGGCACCAATGTATGAGGTTGAAGATGATGTTGAAACACAACTTGAGCAAGAAGTTAAAAAGGCTGTGAATGAAGAGGAAGCACATGAGTTCTTAAAATTTATCAATCACAGTGAATATAGCGTTGTAGAACAATTAAACAAGCAGCCAGCCCGAATCTCAATACTATCTCTACTGTTAAACTCAGAGCCACATCGAAATGCCTTGCTAAAAGTGTTAAATCAAGCTTATGTGGCGAACAATGTATCTGTGGAAAAACTTGATAGGTGGGCAAACAATCTGAATGCAGATAATTTCATCTCTTTTTGTGATGACGAAATACCGCCAAATGGTAGGGGCTCCGTAAAAGCATTGTACATCACAACCAATTGCAAAGGTTACATATTACCAAATGTGCTCATCGACAATGGATCTGCACTCAATGTTATGCCTTTGACCACGCTTTCTAGGATGCCGGTTGATATGTCCTATCTGAGGCCTTGTCATTCTGTAGTAAGGGCATTTGATGGGACACGACGAGAAGTCATGGGAAATATCGAAATTCCTTTAAAAGTGGGGCCATGTGTATATGATATCGAGTTCCAGGTCATGGACATCACGCCTTCATACAATTGCCTCTTAGGAAGACCTTGGATCCATTCTGCTGGGGCGGTTCCATCGTCTCTCCATCAAAAAGTAAAGTTCATCATGGATAGCCGCTTGATTATTGTCGATGGTGAAGAAGACATTGTTGTATCGATCTCTGCTGATACACCCTACATCGAAGTAAGCGAAGATGCTGTAAAATGTTCTTTTCGCTCCTTGGAATTTATTAATGCGGCATTTGTTGCTGAAGGGAATAAGATCCCCATTCCCAAACTGTCGAGGAATACCAAAATGGGAATTAAGCTGACCGTGGGAAAAAGAGCTCGGGCAAGGAAAGGTTTGGGAAAATATCAACAAGAGATGGTTAGAGCTTTGAAACCAACGCACCACAAGGGTCGATACGATTTGGGGTTCAAGCCAAATATACATCAAAGAAGAAAACAATTGCAGAAAGATCGAGAAAGAAGAATCGCAAGAGCTTCAGGCCAGGATTTGGAATGGGAGCCGTTGGCGTATCCTCCTTTGTCAAGAACATTTACATCAGCAAGAGTGATGTACCCAGGGCAGGACAATCCGCAGGTCACATTATTGATTAAAAAGGGTCTTCAGAATATCAGCCTAAATGCTATTGACAATGAGAGTGATGCAATTAAGAATGCTTCAATGATACGCCCTTGTCCTCCAGGATATGTTTTAAACAACTGGACTGCTATGGACCTCCTTATAGTTTCTAAGTCCCCTTCAGAGTAATGCCCAATGTTAACCCTTCATTTTGTGTGTACTTAAACAGTAGGGTTCCTTTTGTAAGAGCTTATGTTTGCTCTTTATCATTTCAATGATCATTAATGAAGATGCATTTTGTTTTATATTATCATGTTCTTTTCATTTTCATTAACTTCACGACTACTCCTTCTATTCATTTCCTTTTCCAGCATATATCTCATATCATCTCATATCATCGTGTGTTGATTCCAATACCTCAATGCTCTTCTATAGCTTTTTTCCATTCACCTTTCAGGTGCTCAGATATCAATGGCATGAATAATCCCGTTATGAATCCTGAAATCGATTTTGAGAGGGTTGTTTGTTTAGGAGAATTCGAAGCTGACGAAAATGCTAAAGATTGTGTCTCGTCTCCTGATTTACTAAGAATGGTGGAACAAGTGGAGAAACAGATCCTACCCCATCAAGAATCTGTTGAGGTAGTGAACTTGGGGAATGAAGAAAAGAAACAAGAAGTGAAGATTGGGACTTCTATTTCAGAAAACA
The DNA here is from genome assembly GCF_007990345.1 of Gossypium hirsutum. NCBI lineage: Eukaryota > Viridiplantae > Streptophyta > Magnoliopsida > Malvales > Malvaceae > Gossypium > Gossypium hirsutum. The sequence continues at coordinate 63,766,167 of NC_053449.1, forward strand.
CAAGGCAAGATTTGATCGCCTTGCTCCATGAGTACAAGGATGTGTTTGCTTGGTCTTATCAGGATATGCCAGGGTTGAACACAGATATTGTGGTCCATAAGCTCCCACTGAAACCAGAATGCAAGCCCGTTCAGCAGAAACTAAGAAGGATAATACCCGAAATGTTGTTAAAGATAAAAGAAGAAGTCAAGAAATAATTTGACGCTGGCTTCCTACAAGTCTCCAAGTATCCAGAATGGGTAGCTAATATAGTCCCAGTGCCGAAGAAAGATGGCAAGGTGCGAATGTGCATGGATTATCGTGATCTGAATCAAGCAAGCCCTAAGGATAACTTTCCTTTACCACACATCGACACTTTGGTGGATAATACGGAAAAGCATTTTCTGTTTTCATTCATGGATGGCTTCTCAGGTTATAACCAGATAAAGATGGCTCCCGAGGACATGGAGAAAACTACATTCATAACAATGTGGGGAACCTTTTGCTATAAGGTAATGCCATTCGGATTAAAGAATGCTGGGGCAACATATCAGAGAGTCATGGTAACGTTGTTCCATGATATGATGCACAAAGAAATAGAAGTTTATGTCGATGATATGATTGCCAAATCTCAGGAAGAAAAAGAGCATGTTGAAAATCTCAAGAAGTTGTTCAAGAGGCTAAGAAAGTTCCAGTTGAAGCTTAACCCGGCCAAGTGTACGTTTGGGGCTACCTCGGGAAAGCTGCTAGGTTTCATTGTTAGTGAAAGAGGTATCGAGGTTAATCCAGACAAGATAAAAGCTATACAAGAATTGCCTCCCCCGCGCACACAAAAGGAAGTCAGGGGATTTTTAGGGAGGTTGAATTACATTGCTCGATTCATTGCTCAACTTACCAATCAGTGCGACCTAATTTTTCGACTCCTTCGAAAACATAACCCGGGAGAATGGAACGAGGAGTGCCAAGTGGCCTTCGATAAGATAAAACGGTATTTGTCTAATCCTCCTGTGCTAGTACCACCGACCCTTGGAAAACCCTTAATTTTGTACCTGACCGTGTTTGAAAACTCAATGGGTTGCGTACTGGGGCAACATGATGAGTCAGGGAGAAGAGAAAAGGCAATTTACTACCTCAGCAAGAAGTTCACAGAATATGAGGCAAAGTACCCTTCAATTGAGAAGTTTTGTTGTGCTTTGATTTGGACGGTTCGAAGGCTCAGGCAATACATGCTGTATCACACAACATGGTTAATTTCAAAACTGGACCCAATAAAGTACATGATGGAGTCACCTGCACTCTCAGGGAGGATGGCCCGATGGCAGATCCTATTAACTGAGTATGACATTGTATATGTGAGCCAAAAGTCAATAAAAGGAAGCGCAATAGCTGACTTCTTGGCAAGTCGAACAACAGAGGAATACGAACCTTTGAGATTTGATTTCCCAGATGAAGATTTGATGTGCATTTCAGAAAAAGAGGGCGAGTCATCAAAAGAGAAATCATGGAAGATGAGCTTTGATGGTGCATCAAATGCATTGGGGCATGGGATAGGAGCAGTCTTAGTGTCACCTAAAGGGGACCATTACCCGCTTACTGCCAGATTGAATTTCTTCTGTACAAATAATATAGTGGAATATGAGGCTTGCATTATGGGACTTCGTGCAGCCATCAAGAGGAAAATCAAAATTTTAGAGGTACACGGGGACTCAGCATTAGTCATTTATCAAATTCGTGGAGATTGGGAAGTGAGAGATCCAAAATTAGTCAAGTATCACGATCTCATTACGAAATTGGTCAAAGAATTCAGAGAAGTGACTTTTAACTACTTTCCACGAGAAGAGAACCAATTGGCTGATGCTCTGGCCACCCTGGCTTCAATGTTCAAAGCAAACAGAGAAACTGAAATAATGCCTATCCAAATGAGCATATATGAGACCCCCGCACACTGTTTTAGCATTGAGGAGGAGTCAGATGGACGACCATGGTTCCATGATATCCTAGAGTACATCAAGAATCAAAGGTACCCTGAGCAAGCAAACGAGAATGACAAAAGAACAATCAGGAGAATGGCGATTGGATTTGTTCTTGATGGGGATATTCTATACAAAAGGGGAAAAGATCAAGTGCTCCTGAGGTGCGTAGACGCTGTTGAAGCTAGAAAGATACTTGAAGAGGTTCATGAAGGAATTTGTGGAACACATGCCAGTGGTTTCACCATGGCCAGGCAGATTATGAGACTTGGTTATTATTGGCTGACGATGGAAAGGGATTGCATTGGTTACGCACGAAAGTGCCACAAATGTCAAATTTACGGCGATAAAATTCATGCAACTCCGTCGCCCCTTCATGTCATGACTTCTCCGTGACCTTTTTCTATGTGGGGCATGGATGTTATAGGGCCAATTTCCCCGAAAGCTTCCAATGGACACCGATTCATCTTTGTGGTTATAGACTACTTCACAAAATGGGTAGAAGCCACTTCGTTTGCTAATGTGACAAAGGCTGCAGTCTGTAGGTTCTTAAAAAAGAAAATCATATGTCGATATGGTCTGCCTGAAAGAATCATTTCAGATAATGCTTTGAATTTGAACAACAAGATGATGAAAGAAGTATGCGAGCAATTTCAGATAAAGCATCATAATTCTTCACCCTATCGTCCGAAGATGAACGGAGCAGTGGAAGCGGCTAATAAGAACATTAAGAGGATTATCGGGAAAATGACTGAGACATTTAAAGACTGGCACGAGAAGCTACCATTCGCTTTGTACGCATATCGCACCTCGGTACGGACGTCTACGGGGGCAACGCCTTTTTCTCTGGTCTATGGGATGGAAGCCGTTCTGCCTATTGAAGTAGAGATCCCATCCCTGCGCGTCTTGATGGAGACAAGATTAGAAGAATCAGAGTGGGTTCAAGCTCGATATGATCAGCTAAACCTTATTGAAGGGAAACGCTTGAAGGCAATTTGTCATGGACAGATGTATCAGAAAAGAATGATCACAGCCCATGACAAAAAGGTGCGGCCAAGAGAATTTCGCGAAGGGGAGCTCGTTTTAAGAAAGATCCTCCCGATACAAAAAGACTTTCGAGGAAAATGGTCGCCAAATTGGGAAGGGCCATACGTTGTAAAAAATGCATTCTCAGGAGGGGCTCTGATTCTCACTGAGATGGATGGGAAAGAATTACCTAATCCAGTGAACTCAGATGCTGTGAAGAAATATTATGCCATAAAAAAGTAGACAAAAAACAAAAAAACAACAAAAAAAACAAAAAAAAAACAAAAAAAGAAAAAGAAAAATCAAGATGAAAACCCGAAAAGGGCTTCTTGATAAACAAAAGGATTAGGATGAAAACCCGAAAGGGCGTCCTAATGAAGCAGATTCGAACTTAAGGAGCAAGACGACCTGAACGGGGAGTCGAATGGTGAGATTACAATATTTGAAGCATTCTCAGAAGTTTGAAATCTTCTACACAGGAAATCGTGCTCGGAAAAGATCCAGGACGAAGAAACGTGGAGAAGTTCATGCGTTGGATATCTAAAGCATTTGTGGCCATCGGATTCACTTTCCTTTCTTTGTGATGCTTTCTTTAATTGAACTATTCCTTGCTAATTTTCTTTGTTGCTTTTGAAATAATTTGAATATGAGGTATTTCTTACATGCCTACTTTACCATTCTTCATGCATCTCGTGTTTGATTCATTTAACTGATAAATGGTAAGATGCCATACTCTAAACAAAAGGAATGTTGAGCATTACCTGGATGAGAATTTGATAAATACAATGGCCCTAAAGCAGGAACAAGGTTCAAACAGGGGACAAGAGGGTGATATACGAGGAAATGTGGGTCACTCAACAAACTTGGAGATGAGCACAAAACCTGAGAGAAAGTCAAGAATTGAGGAGATGAATGCGGATCCTCACGAAAATCAAAAGTGGGGCACGTGATAAACAACCCAGGGTGCATTACATGATCATGTAGACACAAAAGCATTTAGGACAAACATGTGCATATCGTAATAACATCATACATGACATATACAGGTATACCAGTAGAGCAAGGAATACTAGGAGAAAGCTGCACAGAATCAATGAAGAAGAAGGCTTTTAGTTTCACCTGATGTTTTTTTTGAAACCCTGTTTCTTTCAAGAAATATTTTTAAAATTCTGTTTTTTCAAAAAATCAACTCATAATACAGAGGTGAGTTGAGCCACAGGTCACGCTGAGGTATTTTTTAATTTCTGTTTTTTTCAAAAAATCAACTCATAATACAGAGGTGAGTTGAGCCTCGGGTCACGCTGAGGTATTTTTTTTAAATTTCTGCTTTTTTCAAAAATCAACTCATAATACAGAGGTGAGTTGAGCCTCGGGTCATGCCGAGGTATTTCTTTTAAATTGCCGTTTTTCAAAAATCAACTCATAATACAGAGGTGAGTTGAGCCTCGGGTCATGCCGAGGTATTTCTTTTAAATTTCCGTTTTTCAAAAATCAACTCATAATACAGAGGTGAGTTGAGCCTCGGGTCATGCCGAGGTATTTCTTTTAAATTTCCGTTTTTCAAAAATCAACTCATAATACAGAGGTGAGTTGAGCCTCGAGTCATGCTGAGGTATTTCTTTAAATTTCTGTTTTTCAAAAATCAACTCATATTGCGAGAAGTGAGTTGAGCCTTAGACCATGCCGAGGTATTTCTTTTAAATTTCTGTTTTTCAAAAATCAACTCATAATGCGAGAGATGAGTTGAGCCTAGGGTCACGTCGAGGTATTTTTCAATTCATGTTTTTCAAAAATCAACTCATATTGTGAGAGGTGAGTTGAGCCTCGGGGCACATGTCGAGGTATTTTCGATTTTTGTTTTTCGAAGATCAACTCATAATCCAAGAGGTGAGTTGAGTCTCGGGTCGCACGCCGAGCTGTTCTCGATTTCTGCTTTTCAAATAAAGAGGAAAATTTTGGATGGTCGAACAAAATTCAGTGCTTTTTAGTCTTTGCTCTATCCCTGTTTCACAGCGATGAGCAAAGAGGGGCAGCTGTAATCACTGAATTTTGTCCGGGATTAATTTCGTGTTAAAAAAAAAGAATTTTTAATTTTTTTGCATTTTAACCCCTATACTTATCAAAATTTACATTTTGACCCCAAACTTTTCTAAAATTACATTTCAACCCTTAGACTTTCTCAAAATTTCACTTTGACCCCTAAACTCTTAAAAAATTACATTTTAGCCCCATATTTTCCTAAAATTACGTTTTTGCCCCAAAAACTTTGCACACTCTACAATTTAGTCCTTCTGGGCATGACAAGACTGCCCCCAACCAGCATCCGGGCGTGCACCGCACCCTACGCCTGACACCGCCAATCAGCCATGCTCCCCACCTCCATGCCACCTGAAAACAAGAAGGAAAACGACAAAAATTGAAGCATTTAAAAGAAAATTGAAGGAAAGGGAAAGCGGTTTTTTTTTTCTATTTTTTTTAGGAACAAAAAAAAGAAAAAGGCAGAGAAACAAAAAATCAAGCAGCAGCAAGCAAAAGCCCCCACCGCCACTAAGACCGCCGCGCCACCACCAATGTTGCTCCACCGCCAGCACCTATAACACAATCAAGCAACAACAAAAAAAAAGCAAGTAAAAAACATAGCAACCAAAAGAAAAAGAAGAGAAGAAGGAGAAGAGGAAGCGCAGTGCCGTGGCCGTCACACCGTCGGGCAGCAAGGCGTAGTCGACGGCAGCAGCAGGCCGCGGCATCGCAGGTAGCGGCGGCGCAAGCAAGGGTTCGCCCAAAGAAGAAGAGAAAAAAGAAAAAAGAAAAAGAAAAAGAAAAAGAAAAAAAGAAAAAGAGAAAAAATAGAAAAATAAAAGAAAAATAAAAAACAAAAGTTTAGAACAGTCGGGTCGACTGACCCGACCCGAACCGTGACCCGGATCCGACCCGAAAAGGCCCCCAGCACCCAGCAGCAGCCGAACAGCAACCCCAAGCCCAGCAAAAAAAAGAAAGAAAGCAAGCCACCCATACAGCAGTCCCACTTATCCAGCAGCATAACATAAGCAGTCCAGGCCTGCACTCAGCAGGCCAGCCAGCAGGCCCAGCAGCGCAGCAGCAGGCCACAGCAGAGCCCAGTTCGCCACAGCCCAACGCCCCAGCAACCCAGGTCCGATTCCAGCAGACCCCCAGGCCCGAATCGAAGCCCAACGCTCAGCAGGCCAAAAAAGGAAAAGGTTTTTTTGGGGTAATTTCTTAATCTTTTAATTTAATCCATTAAATTAATATTTTAAAAATAGTTTGTTTTTTAAATATTATTATACGTATTTTGTTTGCATATTTAAAAATTTATATATAGGTATAAATAAAATCATTTTAACGCATAAGGCAACGAACCGATTTAGCATCGAGCCATTGATTTCATCGCTATGTTGGGTGAATATCGATGGCTCGTGTTAAATACGGGACGCCTTCTAAAAATCGAAAATATTAAAAAATCCTCGTATTTTTAATAAAAAATTTCGTGTTTTATTAGAATCTTGATTAAATATTAAATTGATTCGGTTTGACACCAATTCAACGATTTCATCGCCATGTCGGGGTGAATATCATCGATTCGTGTTAAATACGGTATTTTTTTAAAAATCGTGTTTCAAAAATTTTCATGTTTTCAAAATTTCTCGTGTTTCCTTTTTAAAAAAAATTTCCGTGTTTCAAAAATTCTCGTGAATAAAAAATTTTCGTGTTTTCAAAAATTCCCGTGTTTGAAAAATGTTTTCAAAAAATTCTCGTGTTTCAAAAAAACTCTCGTGAATATTTTTTCATGTTATCGTGTTTTCAAAAATTTCCGTGTTTGAAAATTTTTCGTGTTTTCGTGTTTTCAAAAAAATTCTCGTGTTTCAAAAAAACTCTCGTGAATATTTTTTTCATGTTATCGTGTTTTCAAAATTTTCCGTGTTTGAAAATTTTTCGTGTTTTCGTGTTTTCAAAAAAAATTCTCGTGTTTCAAAAAACTCTCGTGAATATTTTTTTGATGTTATCGTGTTTTCAAAAAATTCCCGTGTTTGACAAATTTTCATGTTTTCGTGTTTTCAAAAAAAAAAATTTCTCGTGTTTCAAAAATTTTCGTGTTTTCAAAATTTTCATGTTTTCATGTTTTCAAAAAAAATTCCCGTATTTCGAAAATTTTCTTATTTTCAAAAAAAAAATCTGTGTTTCATAAATTTTCGTGTTTTCAAAAAAAATTGACCGTGTTTCATAAATTTCCGTGTTTTCAAAAAATCCCGTCTTTCAAAATTTTCGTGTTTTCAAAAAATTGACCGTGTTTCATAAATTCTCGTGTCTCAAAAAAAATCCTCGTGTTTCGTATTTTATCAAAAATATTTAAAAATTGTCATGTTTCAAAAAAAATTCGTATTTTGATCTGGTCGCGATTAACTATTAAATTGAACATGTATTTTTGAAAATGAAAACAACGCGCGTTTAACGAGATACCAATTTTGGGCGTCACGAGGGTGCTACTACCTTCCTCGCGCGTAACCGACTCCCGAACCCTAATTTTCTCTGGATTTTCACGCAGACCTAAAATTACCTCTTTTTAGAAAAGTCTAAAAATAAAGTTTTCTAAAAAAGGAGAATTTTATAGGTGTCCGATCACACCTAGAAATAGATCGGTGGCAACTCCTTTTTCAAATAAAATTGAGATTCGGTTTTCAAATTTTCAATAATCACTTCGACTAGCGCCCATCTCCAAATTTTTAGGTCGCTACAATATAAATTATAAAATGTATAAAAATGTAAGTATGTATATATATAACATAATCTAAAAACAGTACAAATGGGTAAATAATAATAAGGCAAATAATAAAAATAAAAGCAATAATAATGATAATAAAACTAATTAATTTTTTGAAAAAAATAAAAATAATAAGACAATAAAAAACGGGACTAAAATGAAAACAAAGCAAAATCCCAGGGGAGAAAAGTTAAAAAAAGAAAAAAATTAAAATAGGGACCAGATTGGAGGGAAGCCTGGAAGCAGAAGGACTGAAAGGGTAAATAGACCCTCAGTCCAAAACACGCGGATCTTTGGGGTCCATCGGGTTGGGTTTTCGGTTATTAGGCGAAACGACGTCGTTTTGGTCATAACACTCTAATCCAAAACGGCGTCGTATGGTGGCCTATATAAATAGAAAAAAACAAAAGAAAAAAAATTATTCTCATTCCATTTTAAAAAAGAAACAGAGAACTCTCAGTTTTCTTCCCCATCTTCCCTGTCCGGCACCACCGTCGGCCACCAACGCCAGGGCTCCGCCGCGAGAGGTGGTCTCGGCAAGAAAATATGAGTTTTTTTAACCCCGTTCTCGACCCCCTAAAGGTCTACCCTTTCAATCCCGAAAAGTCAAAAAAGGAGGGGTTTTCCTACCCCCTTCAGTCCGATTCCAACGCCGAAGGTAGTCTCCGGCGACGGGCTTTCGAGACCGGTAAGCGTCCCTTTTCTTTTCTTTTTCGTCTTGTTTTAGTTAAAAAGAAAAAAAAACAAACAACAAGAAATAGAAATAAAAGAGCAAGAACAGAAAGAAAAAAAAGAACTTTGGAATCAACCTTTTTAGTTTTTTTGAATCTGCTTTCATTAACCTTTTTTTGTTAAAAAATAATACAAAGGTAGAGTTTTTGCTTTTATAACCTATCTATTTCTATTTTTTCTCTATTTTTTTGTTGCTCTTTGCGTGTTTGTTCCATTTTGCAGGTGATTGACCGAGTTGGTGGCGGTGGGTGGTGGCAGCAACGCATAGAGGGCAGGTGACCAGAAAATTGGCGGCAGAAGACCTAGGGCTAGGGGTTTTTTTTCTTTTTTTTATTTGGTGTTGGGCTGGGTAATAGTTTGGGTTTTTTGTTTTGTCTCTGCTTGTTGTGCCCCGGGCATAAATTGGGCTATACAGCTGCCCCTCTTTGCTCGTTGTCGTGTAACGATAACAGAGCAAAGACTAGGAAAGACCAATTTTGCCCGGTCTCGCTGAGCCTCGACTTCTTTTGATGCCTCTCTTTTCACGTAGCTTCATTCCAGTCTATTGCGTCTTGTTGCTTCGGTTCATTCCACTGTACTTCAGAAAAATTTGACTTGTAGCTTCAATCTTCTTCGCAACAATTTCAGGGGGACGAGATTCGTGGTTTTAGTCTGCTCCACTACAACGTCAGGGAGATAAGACTTGTATCTTCAACCTGCTCCACTGCAACTTCATAGAGATAAGGTTTGATATGATAGGATCTAATTTGACCTACTGCAACTTCAGAGATATATGATTCATCGTTTTAATCCGCTCCACTGCAACTTCAAGGAAATAGGATTGGTTTCTTCTGTCTGCTCCACTGCAACTTCAGGGAGATGAGACTGGATACGATCTGCTCTACTGCAACTTCAGAGAGATAAGATCTGTGGTTTTAATCCGCTCCACTGTAACTTCAAGGAGATAGGATTGGTTTCTTTTGTCTGCTTCACTACAACCTCAGGGAGATAAGATCTGAGATTCTTCGATCTATTCCACTATAATCTCAGGGCGATAAGACCTGATGCGATCTACTCTACTGTAACTTCAGAGAGATAAGATCCTTTATTTTAATCCGCTCCACTGTAATCTCAGTGAGATAGGATTACTAGCTTCAATCTGCTCCGCTGTAATCTCAGGAAGATAAGATCTGAAATTCTTCGGTCTGTTCCATTGTAATCTCAGGGAGATGAGACCTGATGCGATCTACTCTACTGTAACTTCAGAGAGATAAGATCCTTTATTTTAATTCGCTCCACTGTAATCTCAGGGAGATAGGATTACTAGCTTCAATCTGCTCCGCTGTAATCTCAAGGATATAAGATCTGAAATTCTTCGGTCTATTCCCTGAGGAACACGACCTGTATAATGAACCTAATTATGCCTAATGATTAGGATGGCATGATCAAAATGAATCAAATGCTCCTAACTAGACACGTATGAATGGTGTTTGCATGAATGCAAGATGCTTATTTTTTGAGAATGATCATTCTTTATCACTTAGGTTATCATTGCTCGAAGCTTATTAAGGCTTTATCACTTGAAGTACTTTAACACCTTCCTTCCTGGTTGGCGCATTCAATGAAATACTCAATTAAATTGCCCCCAATATGAACCTCCCAGTTCAATCCACCGGGACGCAAGAAGTCGAATCTTCATTCTCAAGATGTAACTCAAAGATGAGAAGGTCTGTTTTTTCAATCTTTTCCCATCGCAATTGGAGGATACCAAATATATAATTCTTTTTTTTTACCATTCTTAAAATGCCACTTCAAATACTTGCGCATAAAGAATTTCCTCCAAAGAGATCTCTTCCTACTAACTCATAATTATTGCTGACATTTTGTTCAATTAATGCCTCTGTTAGCAAGATTCAAAAGGGATTGCTTTAATTCATACTTTTCCTTTTTAGATGTCTGGCCTTTAAACCTGGTTCGTTCTAAACGATAGTCCTGCTTCAGGTTGCTGTATTATTAAAAATTTTCAGAGTAATATGCAAAACTTTTTTTGTGAAAGTTTTATTAGTCCATTAATCATTATTCCAATGCAATGTGTTTGCAAAAAGATCATAACAATGGATAAGAATAAAGCTAGTTTTGATCATAACTCGAAAGAAATAAAACATCAAAGATAGCGAAAGAAGGACAACAAAGAAGTTGAGTGAGAATGTGTATCTTAGCAAAAAAATATATTTTTAAGGATACACATATAAATAAAATAAGAACTAGGTGCCCCAGTTATCGCAGCTTGAATTTCTCTATACAAACTTTCTGAAGACCATTCTGAGTTTGACATGTGTTTAGGAGATCTACAGTACTCTGTCAATGTTCCAAAACGTCGCATATCCTTTCTTGTTGGTTCAGGTAAAGCAAGATCATCATATGCCCCGATCAAAATTTGATCCGCTCAAATCACCTCATGCCTCAATCTAATCAATACTTGAGCCTTCCTTTTCGGGTTTTCGACTCAAGCTCCATTTGGTCTCAAGATGCCCTTTGCGAGTTTTTACCCTGGCCTCTCCAAAGGTTTTTTTTTACCATTCTCTTTTTTTAGGAAGCAAAGTGCCCTTTGCGGGTTTTCACTTTGGTTCCCTTTTCTTTCAAGTGAAGTATTTCTTGACAGAGTCTACGTTTATAGGATTTGGCAAACTTTTGCCATCCATCTCACTTAGGATCAAAGCTCCACCGGAAAATGTCTTCTTTACAACATAAGGACCCTCCCAATTTGGCATCCATTTTCCTCTAAAATATTTTTGCATAGGAAGAATCTTTTTTAGCACCAAGTCCCCTTCACGAAATTCTCTGGGCGGACCTTTTTATTATAGGCTCGTATCATTCGTTTCTGGTACATTTGCCCGTGGTGAATAGCTCTTAACCTCTTCTCTTCTATTAGGTTCAACTGATCATACAGAGATTGGACCCATTCAGCTTCGTCCAACTATAGTTCAGATAGCACCCGTAGAGAAGGGATCTCAACTTCAATGGGTAATATTGCCTCCATTCCATAAACTAGAGAGAAAGGTGTTGCCCCGGTAGAAGTTCTAACAGATGTTCGATAGGCAAGGAGAGCAAATGATAACTTCTCACGCCAATCCTTGTAAGTTTCAGTCATTTTCCCCATAATCCTTTTAATGTTCTTATTGGCCGCCTCCACTGCACCATTCATTTTTGGATGATACGGCGATGAATTATAATGTTTGATCTTATATTGGCTGCAAACCTCAGCTATTGTGCTATTATTCAAATTTAACACATTGTCAAATATGATTTTCTCAGGCATTCCATATCGACAGATAATCTCCTTTTTCAAGAATTTGTTGACTGCTGCCTTCGTGACATTTGCATATGAAGCAGCTTCCACCCACTTGGTAAAGTAATCAATGGCCACGAAGATGAAGCGATGCCCATTAGAAGCCTTTGGTGATATTGGCCCAATAACATCCATACCCCACATGAAAAAAGGCCAAAGAGAGGTCATGACGTGAAGAGGTGAAGGAGGCGTGTGTATTTTGTCTCCATAAATTTGACATTTGTGGCACTTCTTGGCATAATCAATGCAATCTCCTTCCATGGTGGGCCAATAGTACCCAAATCTCATGATCTGTCTGGCCATCGTGAAACTATTGGCGTGCGTCCCATAAATACCCTCATGGACTTCCTCCAAAATTTTCTTGGCTTCCACGGCATCCACACATCTTAACAGTACTTGATCCTTCCTTTTTTTGTATAACACTTCCCCCTCTAAGATATATTCAATGGTCATTCTTCTCAGAGTTCTTTTGTCATTCTCTATCGCTTGATTAGGGTACTTCCGATTCTTCACAAACTGTAGGATACTCTGATACCAAGGACAATCATGTTTTCCCTCCTCCTCAATATTGTAGCAATGAGCTGGGGTCTCATAGATACTCATCTGAATAGGCCTCATTGCCTCAAGTCTGTTCACCTGAATCATCGAAGCTAGAGTAGCCAATGCATTAGCCATCTGGTTTTCCTCTTGTGGGAGATAACAAAAGGTGATATCGTCAAACTCATCAGCCAATTCGAGGACCAGTTTTCTATAACCGATTAACTTAGGGTCTCTAGTCTCCCATTCCCCTTTGAGTTGGTATATCACCAATGCAGAATCCCCATATACTCTTAGCACTTTGATGTTTCGTTCAATGGCTGCACGAATGCCCATAATACATGCTTCATATTCTACCATATTATTTGTGCAATCGAAGTCCAACTTGCTAGCAACAGGATAATGATCTCTACTTGGGGATACCAAGGCTCCGTTCTCCTCTGCTTTTTAAACGAGCTTTTGTAACAAAAAGTGCTTTTCTCTTAAAAGCAAAGAAGAACGGCCATCGTTTCAAAAATTTTTCCAACATCTGAGAAGTGCTTTTTGGCTGATGGAGAAGTTAAAAATTTCTCCATTTCTTCAGCCAAAAGTCCGTTTGGCTGATAATTTCCCATTTTAACCTGCCTTCTCCCCCAAAAAAAGTTTCTTTTCTCTGGTTCTTTAGAGGAGCTCTATACCCATTTTTTCACATTTTCACTTTCAAAATTTTGGCTTACTACTTTCGATTAGAATTTTCCCTGAAAATTCTGGATTACTGCTTTGCTTTACTCTACTCGGCGGCTGTGGTTTGGGGATTGAGAATTGAGATAAAAGAAATGGAGAAGGGAAACAGGCAAGTAGTTGTTTCAGCATTGCAATTCGCTTGCACCGACGATGTGCCCACCAATCTCGCCACTGTCGAAAGGTTTCTTTTTTTTTTACTCCTCCTATTACTTCCCATTTGATTAGATTTTCTGGGTCTTTCATTAATTTCGAATTGTATTATCTGATCAAACCTATATTCTGGATTTGCTTTGCTACTCTTCCACTTTCATCTGTTAAAAAGTCTCTTCATATTGGTTTTGTGGTGTCTTTTAGTTAATTCGTCCTTTAGTCTCTATTTGATTGAGATTTGGAACTGTGGTGTAAATTGTTTGTTTAATTTTTATATGAGAGTGAGCCTATTTACTATGTGGTGAAGAACCGATAAAAGAAAAACAAAGGATATAGAGACTGTTCATGGTTATAATTTGTTTTCAAAATTAATTTGGTTTCATTGGAACTGTTCAAGTTCGAACTTTTGGGCATTTTCTGCAGTTGTTCATTGGAGACGCTAAGTACATTGAAGTTTGCACAGCTGGCTAAATTTATTAAGAACAATGTATGAGATCTTTGCTTAGCTACTTTTAATTCAATGCATGGCTTACTCGTCATTCATGTGATTTCCTGAAATCCTCTGTTTCATTTTCTGTTCCCAACGGGAACCGATGCTAGCCTTTGAGCCTGTTTAGACTACATAATCTATACTTGTATACTAATAATAAGAGTTTTGTGTTGTGGAACCCATTTAGTTAAAAAGGTAGAGAGATACCAAGTTTTTTTCATGTATATATATTTAAAAATACAACTTTTTGTTAAAAAAAATTTATTTCTTTTAACCTCTTAATCAGTTAGTCAAATTCTAGTTAATGTATATAGTTTTTAAATTTTGGATGTCATATTTATTGAAAGATTTGAACTAATGTATTGTAGGCAGTGGTAAATGAAGATGCATCTGGAGATGTTGTTGCTATGAGACTGCAAATTCAACAGCTGAAGGTATAATATTGTTAAATTTACGATCATATTTGAAAGTATCTTTATGTTATAAGCTGGACATTGTTATAATAGAATGTTGTAACACTTGGTTGCCTCTCCTTTTGATAATTGTTTCTCCTTGTTCATTGTTACAGTTGATGGATATTAATGAAAGTCCTCTCAATGTGCTTCTCAATCCTGCAATCAATCCCACGCAAAAAGATCTTCCAGTCACCATTTATGAAAGTGGTGTGTAGCCTTTCTCTTTATTTCATCCTTTTATGTTAATCAATACCTACTGTCTCTTATTCTGTGTCTGAATTTTTGCGTCCTGTGTGACATTATACTATATTTTTAAAGTTTAAAGTGTAGTTGAGTTCAGTTTGATCAGGTTACCATCTAATTTATTCTGTCATATTGCCAGAACATGTTTTGTTTGCTAACATGAGATTTTACATTCTATGTTTGCTAAGTTGGTCTATTTGTGTTAACTTTTCTTTAATCCTGGAATGATCAACTCATGTTCTTGCTTAAAAGTAATTTCTGACCATTTATGGTGGTGATTATAAAGGGATGACAATATCACTAACACTAGTCTCCTATTGAATTAATTCAATGTGCTTATATCATCCTGATAGGAACACACTCGCTGAAAATCTCGTGCAGTTTTAGGTAGCTTTAATAACCTTTACAGTTCCTCATTATTCTTTGGAACTTGGAAATTGGCAATCTAACTGGTAAGCCTTTTCTGTTTTGGTACTTTAGTCTGCTGCTTTCACTTCTTAAAGCATATGCAAGTTCAGTGCTGTTCAATATATTTGCAAAAGTAATGGTTATTGTAATGTCTATCATTGCAGAGGTTATAACATCAGCAGAGTTTCACCCTGCCCACTGTAATATGCTAGCATATAGTAGTTCAAAGGTTTCAATTCGCCTCATTGATTTGCGGCAATCAGCTTTGTGTGATTCTCATGAAATGTTACTTTGATGTGCAGAAAAATTTAGTAAGAATACAGAACAAAGCAGGCGAGAGACATTCAATGTACTGTTTGGTGGCTAGTAAGCAAATGGTTGGCATATTTCTCACAATTTGGATGAGAATTGAATTGAGAGATCATGTTAAAAACATTCATTGTTTTTTCCTTGTTCATTGTTTACTGAAATATTCTTTCAGTAAACATTCATTGTTTACTGAAAGAATATTACACTCTTTTGCTTATAATTTCTGACATGATAATTTTTCCCTTTTGTACAAAGATGAATGATGAAATAACTTTATCAATGGCACATCTTTGCATTCGTCCTGAAACAGAAATGGCCACTGCTGCTGCTACTTCAGAAGGTCTGAACTCCAACAAATTAATACCTGCATTCATTCGTTTCCCCAATCAAACACCATTGATTCTCAATAATAATAATAACATAAACAAATAGATATAGAGAGAAATAAACCTCTGGTGGTGTTCAATATTATCTGCAATGATCAAATGATTGAAGTTGATGATGGATATTGATGATCATTACAAAGTTTATTCAAGAAGTAATCAATGAAGGAACAAGGTGTTAAAACTTGCATTCTCCACTTCAATGTAGTTAAAACCAATAGTTCCATTCTTTGTATTGTTTTAGCTTCAAACACAAACTTTGGTTCCCCCACCTGCAAACAACGCAATCATGAAACTCAAATTGGGAAAAAGACCAAGGGATTAACAAAAGACCAAGGGATTAACAATCATGAAAAATCAATCCATATATATAGTAATCACCAAAGAAAAGCAAGGAAACCAAAGAAAAGCACAAAGAAATTGTGCTTTGGACTTTTGTTGTTATTGTTAATTTATGAAATGTTACTTTGATGTGCAGAAAGTGACGACGACGATGGTGATGGTGATGATAACGGTGAATCAAACAATTCAAGTGGTTTTGAAATGGAATTAACAAGAGATGTTATAGCATCTAGTTTAATGAATTCACCTTAAATTGTAAATGCTATTGACAAATTTTTAGTATTTATATTTGGTATATAAATATTATCCCTTTTTAAAACTTTAATCCAAATATATGTAATATTTTAATTTGTTAGGTTTATGTTTTCTATGTTATGTTAGTATATAATATGAGTTATATATTCAAATACATTTTAAAATAAAATAACACAAATGTGTTAAAAGCATTAATTAAAAATAAAAAATAATTTTTATAATAATACAATCGTGTCAATATCTAATTACTAATATTTAATTTTTATATTTAAATATTTAAATATAGTTTGTATATTCTAATTAAATTTTATAAATAATTAATATTAATTACTTAGAAATATTTAAAATTAATATTATATATTAAAATATTAACAATAAGTTATAATAATTTTTTTTTATTTTTGCTAAAACATCATAATATTAACTAATTTGAATATTATTTAAATACATATTTGTTACTTTATAATCTCATGTCTAAAATGGACATTTTATTCTTCAAAAGTACTTTTTGACAGCAATGCCAAACACTCAAATTTCTCAAAAGTACTTCTCAAAAGCACTTCTCAAAAGTACTTCTGAAAAGCACTTCTCAAAAGCACTTCTCAAAAGCAATAAAGAACTGGCCCCAAGACTGCCCCGATTCCATTACCCGTAGCATTCGAAGCTCCATCAAAATTTAACCTCCATACGTAATCCATTTGAAGATTTTCTTCAGTGTTCGCCACATACATCAGGTCTTCATTTGGAAAATCGAAGTCCAAAGACTCATAGTCTTCCAAAGCTCTACTAGCTAAGAAGTCAGCTATCGTACTTCCCTTTACGGCCTTCTGACTTACATATACTATGACAAACTCAGAGAGCATAATTTGCCATCTAACCATTCTCCCATTTAAAGCAGTTGATTCCATCATGTATTTGAAAGGATCCAGTTTTGAAATCAGCCAAGTCGTATGATACAACATATACTGCCTTAGTCTTCGGGTTGCCCAGATTAAAGCACAACACAATTTCTCAATTGATACGTATTTCATTTCACAATCAATGAATTTCTTACTGAGATAGTATATTGCTCTTTCTTTCTTTCCTGTCTCATCATGTTGGCCCAATACGCATCCCATGGAATTCTCAAACACTATTAGGCACAGTATCAGTGGCCTATCTGGACTTGGCGGTAATAGTACTGGAGTATTAGCCAAGTATTGCTTTATCTTATCGAAAGCCCTCTAACATTCCTCATCCCATTCACCCGGATTATGTTTCTGTAAGAGACGGAACACTGGATCATATTTCTCCGTCAGTTGTGAGATGAATCGAGCAATGTAATTCAATCTCTCTAAGAAACCTCGAACTTCCTTCTGAGTGCGCAGGGGAGGTAAATCTCGTATTGCCTTTACTTTGTCTGGGTCAACCTCAATCCCCTTTTTGCTAACTATGAAGCCTAATAACTTCCCTGATCTGGCTCCAAACGTGCATTTTACCGGGTTAAGATTGAGCTGAAATTTCCTCAATCTCAAAAATAACTTTTTCAAGACTTGAACATGCTCTTCTTCAGTTCTAGGCTTTGCAATCATATCATCAACATAGACTTCGATCTCTTGATGCATCATGTCGTGAAACAAAGTCACCATAGCTCTTTGATACGTTGCTCCCGCATTCTTCAATCCGAAGGGCATTACCTTATAACAAAATGTTCCCCATAAGGTAATGAATGTAGTTTTCCTCGTGTCTTCAGGATGCATCTTTATTTGATTGTATCCAGATAAACCATCCATGAAAGAAAACAATGAGTAGCCCGCCGTGTTATCTACCAAAGTATCAATATGAGGTAGTGGAAAATTATCTTTTGGACTAGCCTTGTTCAAGTCCCTGTAATCCACGCACATTCATACTTTTACATCCCTTTTGGGAACAGGGACAATGTTTGTTACCCAATCTGAATATTTGATCTCTTGCAAGAATCCGACATCGAACTGCTTATTGACTTCTTCTTTGATTTTTAGCACAATATCAGGTCTCATTCTCCTAAACTTCTGCTGAACTAGTTTACAATCCTCTTTTATGGGCAGACGATGCACCACAATGCTAGTACTTACCCCGGGCATATCTTGGTACGACCACGCGAAAACATCTTTGAACTCTCGGAGCAATTTAATGAGGTCTTATTTTGTCTTTGCGGTGATTTCAGTTCCAATTTTCACCTCTTTTCCTTCTTCTAGGCTCACGATTTCCAACGATTTCTTATAAGGTAGGATCTGCTTATCCTCTTGTTCCACCATTCTCAACAAGTCTGGGGATACACCACAGTCTTCGTCATTTTCAAAGTCGTGAAATCCCTCCAAACACATTTCTTGCTCAAAAATAGGCTCCGTGTTTGAAGAAGCATCACTCATGTCATTGATATCTGAGGACCTATGAGGGAATGCATCAAAGAATATACAAAGAATATATAAATTTATGAATAATCATTTGTACAATAAGGTTACAAATGAAAGAGTTATTTGGAAGACAATCAATCAAATGGAAGATATTTACTTGTATGGAAAGAAAAAGAATGATTGTTCGAAATGAATGTAAATATGTATTTCATTAGAATAATGATGTTTAGGTTCAAGCCTCTTTCACAAAAGATTTCATATCGTTTCTAGGATAAAAAAACAAGAATGTTCTGAGCATTACTCTGAATAAGCCCTAAAGACTACAGGGATTTCTTCTACAGTCCAATTGTTTAGCTCACTCCCAGGTTCGTAAGGGCAGATCTCCAACGAGGCCCTTTTTTCTGTTGTTTCTATAGTGTTGATATGGACATTTTCTAACATTTCTTTAATGTCTTCGTTTCTGGACACTCCTCGCTCGGGGTGAATAAACCCACCCGACACGAAAGATGTAGATATGTGGGGAAAGGTCAAAGGCTCCCACTTAACTTCATATCCGTTCAAATGTGCCCTTCTTTTCTCTGTTTCTTTCTTCTTCCGCTTCATGCCTAGCTTGTATCCTAAGCCAAAACTATCCAACTTTTCCTTTAGTATTGGTGCTTCAATCTTTCCTTGAAGATATTTTCCCAATTCTTTCCCGGGTAAAGCTCATCTTCCTACCATCAATTGCAACACTATCTCTGTGGTCCTGGATAATTTCGGTACTGGAATTCTGCTTCCTTCAGTAATAAATATCGCGTTCACAAATTCTAATGACCGAAAAAAACATTCTAGTTCCTCATCGCTAACTTCTACATAAGGTGCATCACTAGTTACCGATGCGATAATATCTTCCTCCGTATTTATTGTTACCAACCGACCCTCCGATACTAACTTCACCTTTTGATGTAGTGATGAAGGTATTGCCCCGGCTGAGTGTATCCATGGTATTCCTAATAAATAGTTGTAGGAAGGCTTAATATCCATTACCAAGAATTCCACCTCATAAGTAATTGGGCCAATCCTTAACGGTACTTCAATTCTCCCCATAACCCTCTTTTCCGTTCCATCAAATGCCCTTACTATGCTCTGGCATGCTTTCATGTGCGAACTATCCACCGTAACTGACTAAGAGTGGATAAAGGCAATACATTCAGTATAGATCCATTATCAACCAAGGCCCCCGGGAGTGTGTACCCTTTGCATCGGGCAGTAACGTGCAGGGCTTTAGTAGAACCCCTTCCTCCAGATGGTATTTCTTCATCATTGAAGAAAATAAATTTGTCAGCACTTATATTGTTGACCAACCGATCCAGCTTATTTACCAAAATATCATCGGTCACATATGTTTCGTTTAGTACTTTCAAAAGTGCATTCTGATGTACTTCTGAACTTAAGAGCAAAGCTAATATAGAAATACGAGCCGGCTGTTTGCGCAGTTGTTCTACAATACTGTATTCACTGTGTTTCAAAATCTTCAAAAATTCTTTTGCCTCCTCTTCTTTTATTAGTTCATTAACCAATGGCTCAACTTCCACTGCCTTCCCTTTCCTCTGTTCTTCCTTCCGATTCTCTTCTCTTGACGATTATGCTTGAGCGTCATATCGTTTCCCATTGCGCGTGTAAGAACCTATTTCCTGATTTCTCTCTGCTTCCTTTCCCAAGATTGTCACATTGCACCCATAATTCCACGGCACCATTTTGCCATCCTTGTATGGAAAATTTGATGGTTTCTGGATTACAATTTTTGGTGTTATCTGAACCCTAGACTCATTGCTCCTAGGGCATGAAATGATGACCACAGGATGATTTGTTTCCGGAGTCTTCGTCGCCAGCTCTAATCCTCAAATATTTCTCTTGCCCTCCATTTCTTCATAAAACCTTATCTCTTTATTATCCATCATGTTTTAGACCAGAGCCTTGAATCCCTCACCTTTTTGAATCTCATGTCCTACTTCATGATGGAATTCACAATAGTTTTCAGCCTCATGTCTTTCTTCAGAATCTGAAATAACTAGCCTTATCTTCTTCATCTCTCTCCAAACTCATTTTAACGGAGTTTTTACTTTAGCAATGTCGTTCTTGACTTCTTCTCCCGTACTTTCGCTCACCATATTCACCCCCTTATCAGCGTGATTAGGTAACAGATTTTCTGCGTTAGGTGAGTCGTCAAGTTTGACAACACCCAATTTGATAAGTCCTTCCACTACCTTCTTGAAAGTAGTACAATTTTCTATTCAGTGTCCTGAAATTCCCGCATAATAATCACATTGCGCGTTCGTGTCATACCATTTTGGATACGAGGGTTGTAGAGGACTCAAGTAACGAGGAGCAACAACATGTGCATTAAATAAAGTCTGATACAACTCCTTGTATGACATCGGGATTGGCGTAAACTGGGGCTTTTCAGTAGTTTGCATAGCTCCCGACTCTTGTCTTGATGATCCCTGTTGATTAGCGACCACTTTCCTTGGTTGATTCACGGTAATTTACTTACCGTAGGTATTCACATTATTCACTTCATTTTTTCTTTTCCTCGGGGCTGCCCTTTTATTATTCTCTCATCCATCTATTCTTCCACTTTTAATAGCATGCTCAATCATTTCACCGTTCATGATTATATCTGAGAAATTCTTTGAAGCACTTCCCAACATGTGAGTGATGAACGGGGCTTTCAATGTATTAATAAAAAGCGTTGTCATCTCTTTTTCCAAAAGCGGTGGTTGCACCTGAACCGCCACCTCTCTCCATCTTTGCACATACTGTCTGAAGCTTTCGTTCGATTTCTTCTCCAAATTCTGTAAAGTTATCATGTCAGGCATCATTTCTAAGACATGATTGTACTGTCTCATGAAAGCTTGCGCCAAATCTCTCCAAGTAGCAATTTTGGTTCGGCTTAGCTGATTGTACCATTTTGACACCGCTCCTGTAAGACTATCTTGAAAGCAATGTATTAATAATTGATCATTATTAATATACCCCGTCATTCTCCTACAGAACATAGTTATATAGGCTTCTGGGCAACTGGTCCCATTATATTTCTCGAATTTCGGCATCTTAAATCTGTAAGGAAGCACCAAGTCCGCAACCAAGCTCAGATATTTTGCATCTATTCCATGATAGCTGTCAATGTTTTCTATCGCCCTAAACTCCTCTTCAATCCATTTCCAGTTCTCCTCAAACTGCTTTGGAAACTCTTCCTTCACCTTGTCCTTCTCAGCTACTTCATCGAAATCTGGGACAACAATATTATTCGGGTTATCACCGGAATTAGAGCCCGATCCGGGTTGAAAGTTCATCGGTATTGAAGCATCACCTTGGAACTGCTGAGGCCTAACCGACACAGAGGGTCTCCGCGGATGCAGCTCAGTCTGAACTTGCGCATGTGGAGGCGTGAAACTTGGAGGGTAAAGTAGTTCATCATTGTTTTCTTCTTCGTTAATAATCACAGGACCTTTCCCCTTATCTACTCCCTTTAATAATTGTGTCATCTTAGTCATCAGGTCATTTTGAGACTCCTGCATCTTTTGTACCATGTCATACTGAATCTTTTCCATTTGTTCTTTTATTTGCGTCTGCAACTGTTCTTGCATTTCCTTTTGAAGTCGCTCTAGCTTTTCCAACCTTTGATCCATAATTTTTGACTTAGCACAGGTACCATAACGGTGTTCAGTTGGCAAGTTTTTGCAGGCTTCTAGATTAACTGAAGCACAATTTTAACCAATTCAAACCCTTTTTAATAATCTTGAATGCATATGATGTCGTGTGATGCAAATGCATGACATGAATGCAAAAAGAGCGTCGATTCTGATCCAATTTCTTTTTTTAGAAAACTTTATTGATAAACAAAATTATTTACATAAAATGAATTACAGATATGGCTTTGCCCTAATGCTCAGAGCTTTGATTTCTTTCAACAATGAAGCCAACTCCTGACCCCGATCTGATTCCAGTTCATATTTTACGCTCAAAACGTCAGCCTGAATCGCCATTGTTTGCAAATGATCAGCTACCTCCCGGATCTGAGCTACGGCCTCGCCCATAATGTAATCTCTACTCTGAATTTGACTCTGAGACTGATAAAGTTGTTCCTTCCAATGCTATTCATTTCCTTCCAAGAATTTGATCCTTTGTCCACAGCTTTGTAATGTAATCTCCAGTTCCTCTATCATCTTTTTCATTTCTTCAATCTTACACAGGCTTGCTTTTGATTCTATCACAGAATTACGACCTCTATACCGAGCGAGTGATCTCTCGAGCTCTACTATTCTGGCTTTCAATTCTGCTTGATGGTTCTGAGTTTCCAACATCTGTCGTTCTAAACCCTCCTTCTGTACTTGAGTCTCCTGAGCCTTTCTTTCCCACTGATCGGCTTTGTTTCTTTCTTCCTGAATTTTCTGTCGCCACTGCTCTGAAGTCTTTTCCAGCCCTGCAGTTCTCATTGATACTCGTAGCTTTTAATAGTCTGTCTTTAAGCTATCTAGATCCTCCTCTACTTTATTCTTCCCCTTCTTTAATCTTTCAGCTTCTAACTTTTACACGTCAACATCCAGCCTTAAATGCATCTTTTCTTCTTCCAACCGCTCTATCTTCTTTTCGAGCTCTAAATTCCTCTTTTCAAAATCTTGTTTTATAATCTCCAACTCTGATGGGATCGCATGTAGATACTCTTCCCTTGGTCGAACACCCTCTAAGTTTAACTCTAGAATGTTATCATTAATTCTCTTGCTTCGCCACTCATCATACTCTGGAGTTGTCATCAAACCCACAGCTAGCCTTTTCATCTTATAAACCTGATTCCAAGCTTGAGAAATTTCTTTTACCTTTTTCTTAAAGTTGTCTCATCGATACGAGAACTCGCATTGAGCTAAACCATGCGTCACCGGTACAAACTGTCTTGAATTGTACTATCTAAGTACCAACAAAGATACATACCCGACAGCTCCCCAAATTTCGAGCAACGGTACCCAATCAAAGCCCCCGCAGCAGTACAGAATTCTGTCAGGAATCAACTAAGGAGTCTTCCATTCAATATCTTCCTCCCGGAGATTTTGCAGAATTGCCATCCAATTTTCCTCTAATATATTGTCGCTTCTTGGCATAGCCACTATCTCTTTTAACGGGGAGTAATGCTCAGAAAAAACTCGATATGAAACTTTGTCGACCTTCTAGAAATGACTATGGAACCAAGCTAGCAATAATTGCGCACAATCTATAAATTTGCCTTCACCAGCTCGCTTACACGCATTCAAAGATCTAAATGTTTCAGCCAAAATCGCAGGAACATGCGTGACTCTTTTACCCAATCGATCAAATAGATCTGAAACCGCTTTGTCAACATGCCCCAATGCTCTAGGGAAAATCACTAACTCGTAGATACTCAAAGCAAACACATCGACCTTCTTTTTCTCATCTTGATGCGCTAAAATCAAGTCTCGTAAATTTTTCCATGGAATATATTTACACTCCCCCTTCTGCTTGATCCTAGTCGTGATCCACTGCTCGCTTATGCCAGTAATATTCATTAGTTTCTTCCAAAATGCCGGGACATATGCGGCTCTAGAATATGCTTTATCCACCCGAAGCTTTGGACAATGTAGTAAAGTCGTATATTCCTCCACCGTAGGCACTAGATCTACCTTGCCAAAAGTGAAACAGCTATATGCGGGGTTCCAATATTGAGCTAGGGTCTGAAACAATTGCTCATCCACCTTGATGTCCAATAAATACGTTAAGTCTCCATAATTAGAGTAGAACAACTGCTTGGTCTCATCATTCCACTTATCTCATATCTCTTTTAACTCCTGAAGGCTATTTTGTGTCACACTAATACGAGTGTAGCCCCACAACTCTGAAACATAATCCTTAACTAGACTGTCTCCCTTTTCCAATTGCACTTTCTCTGACCATATACGGACAATGGCATTATCTTCCACTTTATCAAAAAAATTCTTTTGCCATGACAATTTTCTAATTTAGTAACTGAACTTGAATCGACACTCTTTAAAATATGCAGTGGCATGCAAAAAAATATCAACAAAAACACAAACAAGTCAGTACAACATAAAATAAAATTCAAGGCAAGTATAAAAAATTCAAGCACCTATCTGGGTAACCACTAAAATTGAAATAGTTCTAACTAGGTTAAGCTCCTAGGTCCACTATATGAGGTTTGGTTCTAAAGACAAGGTACCCGAACCAGCAGATTCCTCGATCTTCACCCATTATAAGCTCATACAGACCGAGTTCGGTTCAGGGGAATACATTTCCCTATGGCTGCACGGAGATGAAAATCTCACGAAGACATAGGTACGGATGTATTCCAAAAGTGATCCACTATCCTGCACGGAGGTAAAAACCTCACGAAGGAGTAGTTTTTCACTCCCACTTAAAAAGGGTAAGACTAAAATAGCCTTTATGCAATATGATGCCAAAATATAGTAATCATACAAACAAATGCAAAGAGAAAATAGTAATTTTCAAAATCAAATCTTCAATTTTCAACAATAAGACAAAAATAATCAGTTTTACGGCTTGACTCTCTTGGTATATCCCAACGGAGTCGCCAAGCTGTTGACACCATTTTTGGATAAAAAACGGGGTCGACTTGGATTTTAAAAACAAAAACAGGAGTCGCCACCAATCTTTTTTGATAAGGTGTGATTGGATCACCTTGAAAAGAAGTTGTTTTAATAAACAATTTAATTTTATTAAAACAACGAGTTTGGTCTACGAAATTCAGAAAACGAGTTCGGGAGTCGGTTACGTACGAGGAATGATTAGCACCCTCGTAACGCCCAAAAATTGGTACCTAGTTGATTAGTTAATGTCTTGATGTCGAGAATTGAAAACTTTGAAAAATTTTAAAGATACGATCCTTGTATTAAACATTAAAATTTTTTGGGAAAAGAAGCATATTTTACGTTAATCGAGAAAGAGAATCGTATCCAGTAAGTTAGGACACAATATCTCGAATTCCCAATACGCAAAAAAATGCTTATTTAAAAAGTATTTTAGCTATCTCGGATTTAAAAGCGAGATCACAACCAGTAAGTTAGGACGCGATTATTTTTTTAAATCCCGAGATCATTTAAAACTTGAGTTTGAAAAGATTCGTGTATTTAGATTTATTGTGAAAATCGAGACCTAGTAAGTTAGGGTACGACATTCTCAAATCTAAACACGAGATTTTGCTTATTCAAAAATTGTAATTTATGCATTGAAATAAATCAATCTAACATGAAATAATAAAATACGATGTTAATACTCGTAACAATACGATATTGAATACAATAGTGCAAAAATAATACGAGCAATTGCAACAAAAATAAGATAAATACAAAGTAAAAATCAATAACATACAAAATAGCAATGTATACAAGCAAATAAAATTAAAGCATTCATTCAAATCAATAATGAAAATGAAATAAATAAATAAATGAATAAGATTATAAAAAAGTAAAAAGATATATGTGTGTGCATAATGTCGAAACCATTTTTTTTGAAAAACAAAAATAAGTTATCGACTTTAAAAACAAAAATTGGAGTCGCCACCGATCCTTGATTGAGGTGTGATCGGCTCACCTTAAAAACGATTTTGGTCTACAAACTTTGAGAAAATAGGCTCGGGAGTCAGTTACGCACGAGGAAGGATTAGCACCCTCGTAACGCCCAAAATCGGTACCAAATTGATTATTTAATATCTTAGTGTCAAAAATTTAAAAAGATTTTAAAAGAAAACGTTTTAACATGTGAATGAAATAAAAAAATAAGTCATCATAATTTCAAAGAAATAAAACATCACACCCAGTGAGTTAGGGTACAATATTTTTAAATCTTCAAAATCAAGTTTATCTCTTGATTTTAAAAATTCTTATTTCGAGAAAATAAAATGTCATGACCAGTAAGTTAGGACCCGACATTTTTGGATTCTCGAGAATAAGCTTTTATTTGAAGATTGTGAATTTATTGCAAAATAAATACTTGGCTTCCTAAATTCCTCGAAAAATGATCACAATCTAATAAGTTAGGACACGATCTTTCTCGAGAACCATGAATGCCAAATATTAAAAATTTAAAAAAACGATTTTAATGCTTTGACGAAACCAAAATATATTTTTCTTTAAAAGTATGATAAAATGTTAATGCATAACAAGAAACCAATACTTTAATTTAAACTATATGTGTATATGCATTATAAAATGTCAATACATGTATATATACATGTAAACAAAAATTATGAAAATAAAATAAAATATAAACATGTACATGTATTTACAAAAATAAAAAAATGCATAAGTACAATATATTAGTAAATTATGAAAATATAAAAATATATGTATATAAAAAATACGAAAAATATATTTATAATAATTTTGAATAGTGTATAAATATATATACATATATATATGTATATTATATAACAAAATGTATATATATGTGGATTATAAAATATGGAAAGTGTAAAAAAATAGAAATGTATATGCATACACATATATATACATAAAAACTAAGAAAATAAAATAATAATAAAATATAAAATATATATATGTATTTTAAAAAAACGTTTTAAAATATATACATATAGGTACATTAACATACATATGCGTGTATATATGTAGGTATACTAAAAATATATAATATATAATAATAATAATATTATAATAATAATAATAATAACAACTATATTAATAAAATAAACTAAAAAAAACTTAAAATGAAAGATTATGGATTAAATTGAAAATAATTGAAGTTTCAGAGGTAAATCTGAAATAAACAAAACACTAATGGATCAAATAGAACACACAGTTAACAGTGGAGGACCGAAAGTTAAATTAATCCTTCCGTCCAAAACTCCGCGCAGCAATGGATTAAAATAAAACAAATTCAACATTTCATGGAAAAATTTGAAAACAAACCATAATGATTTTGAAATGATGGGATAAAATGGAAGAATTAAAAACGTAAATAACCCATCAGTGCTTAAAACCCTTTTCAATCTCAAATTAAAGCCCTATTCTGCAGCAGCAATAGGCGCAAGAATTGTTTCATCTTCTTTTATTCTTTTTTAAAACAACAGAGGAAAGAAAAGGGAAATCTGCTAGGTTTTCTTTAAAGCCCAAGCTACCACCACGTCGCCGCCGTCAAAACTCCGCCGCCGACTCCGATTCAAGTAAGTTCCGTCCTTTTCTTTTTCTTTTTTTTTTGTTTTTGCACAAAAACAGAGAATCAAAGAAATAAATAAATAAAATACAAAGAAAATCACCTTCAAAATCAACTGCTGTATTCTTATTATTTTTGTTTTTGTATTTCGTTGTACCCTGATTTCTTTCTCTATTTCTTGTTTCAATCTAAAAAATCCTATTCGCTTTTTTTTAAAGTTTTTTCTCTTTTCCTCCCCCCTTTCTGCTATTCTAGCCTCTTTTTATTTGTTGTATTGCTATTCATCATTTGCAGGTGGAATCGGCGCAACTACTAATCGTGGGTGAAGTGACGTGGGTGATGGGCGGTTTCTGCAACGTGAGGACAACGTGCGGCGCCAATCTGCTGTTACCCACTGCTTAGGGTTAGGCTGGGATTTGGGTTAGTGACTTGGGCTTGTAATGGGTTTGGGCTTTAGGCTTAGTTGGGCCCGGGCAAAATTTAGGTCTTACAGTTGCCCCTCTTTGCTCGTTGTCGTGTAACGAGAACAGAGCAAAGACTTTAAAATGACCAATTTTGCCCAGTCGTTCTGGACCTTGGCACTTCTCTTCTTCTTCAAATAGCCTCATTCCTTCCTACTGCATCATCAGGGTATAGGAATTGGTGCTTCGATCCACTCCACTGCAACGCCAGAGAGATAGGATTTGATACCTTATAGCTTCTCAAAAGAACAAAACTTGCAATCTCTAATCTGCTCCACCGTAACTTCAAGGAGATAAGACTCGTAGCTTCAACTTATTCTGCTGCAACTTCAAAGATGAGTTTGATACGATCCGCTCTACTGCAATTTCAGAGAGATAAGATCCGTGGTGTTAATCCGCTCTATTGCAACTTCAGGGAAATAAGATTATCTTCTTCAATTTATTCAATTACAATGTCAAGGAAACAAGATCCGCCGTCGTAGCTTCAATCTGTTCAACTGCACAGCTAAGGAGGTAAGATCCGTCGTTGTGGCCTCTATCTTTTTAATTGCGCTGTCGGGGAAACCAGATCCGCCGTTGTGACTTCAATCTGCTTCACTACACCGCCAGGGAAGTAAGATCCATCGTTATGGCTTCAATATTTTTAATTGCGCTGTTGGGGAAACCAGATCCACCGTTGTGACTTCAATCTGCTCTACTGCACCGCCAGGGAAGTAAGATCCGCCGTTGTGGCTTCAATCTTTTTAATTACGCTGTCGAGGAAACCAGATCTGCTGTTGTGACTTCAATCTGCTCCATTGCACCGCCAGGGAAGTAAGATCCGCCATTGTGACTTCAATCTTTTTAATTGCGCTGTCGAGGAAACCAGATCTGCCGTTGTGACTTCAATCTGCTCCACTGCATCGCCAGGGAAGTAAGATCTGCCGTTGTGGCTTCAATCTTTTTAATTGCGCTGCCGAGGAAACCAGATCTGCCGTTGTGACTTCAATCTGCTCCACTGCACCACCAAGGAAGTAAGATTCGCTGTTGTGGCTTCAATCTTTTTAATTGCGCTATTGGGGAAACCAGATTCGCCGTTGTGACTTCAATCTGCTCCACTGCACCACCAGGGAAGTAAGATCCACCGTTGTGGCTTCAATCTTTTTAATTGCGCTGTCGGGGAAACCAGATCTGCCGTTGTGACTTCAATCTGCTCCACTGCACCGCCAGGGAAATAAGAATCTGCTATTTTCAACCTACTCCATTGCTGTTCAAGAAGATAAGGCTGAAGTTTTATTGGTTTGTTCTCTAGGGAACATGACCTGTAAAATTCAAATTATGAACCTAATTATGCCTAGTGATTAGGATGTCATGATCAAAATGAATCAAATGCTCCTGACTAGACGTGCGAATGACATTTGAATGCAGAATGTCATTTTTTGAGAATGATCCCTCTTTAAAGCTTAGGTTGTCATTACTCAAAGTTTATTGAAACTGTATTACTGACGCACTAGAACGTCCTCTTGCTCAACTAGCATCTCCAAAGAAACACTTAATCAACCTGCACCCACTGTAAACTTCAAAGTTCAATCTACTGGGATGCAACATTGGTACCATATTTCTCCCACTGTAACCCAATGGTAGAAAAATCTGGTCTTTTCTCAATCCTCTCCTATCGCAATTCAAGGCTATAGAATGTGAAACTCTTTGGTTCTTTACACCATTTCTAAGGTGTCATACCAAATGCTCATGCACAAATAAATGATTTCTTCTCCGAGTAACCTCTTCCTATTGCTTGGTGATCATTTTTCGCTTGTTCATTGAACCCTTATCATCGACACGACATCTTGTCATTTCGTTCAATCAATGTTTTGACAACAAAATCTGAAGGGATAGTCTCAATTTAGACTTTTCCTTCCTAAATATTTCAACCTTTAAACTTGGTGCTTTCTAAACAATAGTCCTGTTTCAGGTTACCGTATTATTTAGAAACTTCTAGAGTAATATGCAAAACTTCCCTTGTGAAAGTTTTATTAGTCCATTGATCATTATTCTAATACAACAAGCTTGCAAAAAGAACGAAACAATGGATGGAATGGAATTGATTTGAGAACGTAGCTTGAAATGAATAGAATATCAAAGATAGTAAAAAAATAAAAGAAGAATGGATTGGGAACACGTATCTTGAAAAAGAATGAAGTATTCCAAGAACAAACAATTCGATAAAAATAGTATGAAAACTAGGTGCCCCAGATATCGCAGCTTGAACTTCTCTGTACAGACTTCCTGAATACCATTCTGAGTTTGACATGTGCTTAGGAGATCTACAATACTCTGTCCATGCTCCAAGATGTCGTGTACCCCTTTCCTGCTGATTCAGGCATAGCAAGATCACCACATGCCCCAATCTGATCAAAATTTGAGCTACTCTTATTACCTCATGCCCCATTTTGATCAATATTTGAGCCGCCATTTTTGGGTTTTCTACTCAAATCCACTTTTGGTCTAAGGCACCCTTTGCGGGTTTTCACCTTAGCCTCTCCATTTTTACTTTTTCCATTTTTCATTTTTCATTTTTCATTTTTTATTTTTCTATTTTTATTTTTTCACATCCCTTTTCCTTCTTTTTTTTTGTTTTTTGTGACTCAAAGTGCCCTTTGCGGGTTTTTATCTTGGTCCTCTCCTTCTTTAAGCGAAGTATTTCTTGACTGGTTCTAAGTTTACAGGATTAGATAAGTTTTTACTATCCATCTCACTCAAAATCAGTGCTCCTCCAGAAAAGGTCTTCTTTACAACATAAGGACATTCCCAATTTGGCACTCATTTTTCTCTAAAATCCTTTTGTAGAGGAAGGATCTTTTTCAATATCAGGTCTTCCTCGTGAAATTCTTTGAGACGAACCCCCTTTTTTGTTGTAAGCTCGCAGCATCCATTTTTAGTACATCTGGCCATGACGAATAGCTTTTAGCCTATTTCCTTCAATTAAGTTCAACTGATCTTATCGAGTTTGGATCTTCATCCTACTTCAGCTCAGCAAATACCCGAAGAGAAAAAATTTTAACTTTAATGGAAAAACCGTGATAAGCTAAAGAGAAAGACATTGCCCCGGTAGAGGTTTTTTTGTTTTTTGTTTTTTGTTCTTCTTTGTTCTCTTTTTTTCTTTTCTCTTTTTTTTTGCATTGAATCCGCACTCATAGTATTAGGCAAGTCCTGGTTATCCTTTTCGATCAGAATCAATATTATTCCAGTTAAGGTCTTCCCCATAAGATCTTCTACTTTTATTTTGTATGCGAAAGATCTTCTTTGGCACCAGGTTTCTCTCATAGAGCCTTTTGGGGCGAAATTTAACTATGACGAGAAAATTTTAGATGTTCCTATTCAATTAAGATGAAATCCAAAAAATACGAAAAAATGACAATTTGACTTCAACTAGTTAAGCCAGAGAAGAAGGTATTGCCCCGGTAAAGAACTCTAACTGTATCGTTCATGATGTGAATCTTGAACATACTGCAAATTTTTAACGTGCTATTGCTCAGATTACAATATCAATGCTTAACCTGGGCATATCCTGGTATAACCATACGAAGACATCTTTGAACTCTTGAAGTAACTTAACAAAGTCTTGCTTCATTTCTCTGGTTATGCATGTTCTCTTAAAGTCACAATCTCCATTGTCTCTTCAAGAGGAAATATTTGTTCTCTTCTTGCTCTACCATCCTTAACAAGTCTGGTGATAAACTACGATCTATGTCATCTTCAAAGTCATGAGATCCTTCTAAACACATGTCTTGCTCAAAAGGAGATTAAGAGTCTGTAGCAGTGTCACTCATGTCATTGATATCCAGGGACCTATTGTAGGTACCAAGGAATATACAAAGAATGTATGAATTTATGAATAATTATTTGTACAACATGATTATGAATGAATGAATGAATGATTTAGAAGAAAAATCTAAAAGAATGAAAGAATTGTAAATAATAAAAGAATATTAGCTCAAAAAATAATCACAATGATGTATTAAAATAATAACTTTCAGACATTAGCCTATTTCACAAAGGTGTTCTTATCACTTCTAGGCTAAAAGCAATAAGAGTATTCTGAACATTATTCTGAGTAAGCTCTAAAACTACAGGAATTTCCTCCGCAATCCAATTATTTAGAACATCTCTAAGTTGATAAGGGTGAATATCTAACAATGACCCTTTTCAATTGTGTCTTCATATATGACATTGATGTGAACATTTCCCAACACTTCTTCATACATTACATTCACCCCATTATTAATCATGATTGGGTAGCGGATTTTCTACACTCGATGAATCCTCAAATCTAACAATGTCCATATTGATGAGCCTTTCAACCAATTTCTTGAAAGCGATGCAATTTTCTATCGAATGCCCCGCAATTCCTGCATGGTATTCACACTGAGCATTTGCATTATACCATTTAGGAAATGGGGGCAACATTGGTTTCAAATAGAAGGGGACACCACATGTGAATTAAATAGGTTTTGATATAGCTCGCTATATGACATCGGTATAGGCGTAAACTGAGGCCCTTCTGTATTTATCTTCGTATAAGATTCTTGCTTTAAAGGGCCCTGATAGCTGGTAGTCTTCGTCTTTGGCCGACCCATAGTGATTGGTTTTGAGTAGCCCCTGTTATATCTGCCTACATTATCCCCCTTATTCCTTGAGGCCTTTAAAGTATTGATTTGAGAGTTCCACTCTCGCCCTTTCCGTTTGTAACGATCTTCAAATTGTTTTGGGAACGCCACCCTCGCATGTTCTGTTTCTGCTTGATCATTAGTTAAATTGCCCATCGAGTTAGAACCTGAGCCAGTCTGGAAATTCACCGGTGTCGAGGTGCTGGTCTGATATTCGGGTCGGATGTTAACAATTACCATTTGTGGATATGCATTTGGTTGTGCTTGGGTATTTTTTAGGGTGAAGTTTGAAGGATATGTAAGGTCCTCATTATTATCCCCAAAGTAGACCACTGGGGTCTTTCCTCTTTCTAATCCTTTAGCCAATAACTGGGTTAACTGGCACATTATATTTCTTTGGAATTCTAACAACTGATCTCTCATATCTTGCTGAAATTTGGTCAATTGCTCCTGTATCCGCACTTGCATTTGCTCTAATTTCTTCAACCTTTAGTCCATTTCTCTAGTCTTTGCTTGGATGCCGTGAGGGTGTTGGTTTTCTAAATTAACTGAAATAATTTTACTCAATTAGGCTTTTTAAATAGATTTTAATGTATATGATGTCATGTAATGTGAATGCATGAAATGAATGCATAAAGAGACGTTGACTCTGATTCAATTCCATTTAGAAAACTTCACTAGAAGACAAACTTCTTTACATAAAACGGATGCATGTACGGCCTCGCCCTCATACTCCAAGAAACATCGACTTCTTACTTCGTCTGGATGTTTAAGATAAATCTCGCAAATCCTTCAAAAGGGGTATCTCCTCTACCTCCTTTTTGCTTGATCCTGGTTATAATCCAACGTCTGCCCATCCCCGTAATGCTCCTCAACTTCTTTAAAGTAGTTGGAATGTCAGAAACTCTTGAATAATCAGCTTGACCTTGAGGCACGAAATAAAGTCATGTATTCCTCCATCACCCTTCTTGCGTTTCTTGGAATATATTCAGGCAGCCATATTATCTTTCACTTTATCAAGAAACCCATCTCCCACGATAAAACTTTCTATCTAGCAACCGAATATGAAACAACGCCTCTTTATAATGGAATGCCATGTAATTGTAATGCCATGCAATCAGAGTAAAACATAAAAAGTCAGTAACAATTAAATACAATACAACCAAGAAATAGTAAAAACTCCTAATTAGGTGTCTACTAAGGTTCAAAGTAATTCTACCTAGGGTGGGTTCCTAAAGCTCACTATATGAGGTTTTGGGTTCTAGAGAAAGAGTACCCGAACCAGCAGATTCCTCGATCCTCACCCATTATAGGCTTATATGGACCAAGTTCGGTTCAGGGGAATACATTTCCTTATGGCTGCACGGAGATGAAAATCTCACGAAGACATAGGTACAGATGTATTCCGAAAGCGATCCACTATCCTGCACGGAGGTGAAAACCTCACGAAGGACTAGTTTCTCACTCCCACTTAAAGGGGTAAAATTGACCATGCAATGCAAAATGCAAATAAACTAACGGACTTAGATCAATCAAGCAAGCATATGATAAAACCAATGAATGCAAATGGGAAAATCATGATTTAAAAAAACTTTAATTTTCGATAAAAAGACAAAATAATCAATTTATGGCTCGACCCTCTAAGCTCCCCTGTGGAGTCGTCAAGCTGTCGAAACCATTTTTTTGAAAAACAAAAATAAGTTATCGACTTTAAAAACAAAAATTGGGGTCGCCACCGATCCTTGATTGAGGTGTGATCGGTTCACCTTAAAAAATGATTTTGGTCTACGAACTTTGAGAAAACAGGCTCGGGAGTCAGTTACGCACGAGGAAGGATTAGCACCCTCGTAACGCCCAAATCGGTACCAAATTGATTATTTAATATCTTAGTGTCGAAAATTTAAAAAGATTTTAAAAGAAAACGTTTTAACATGTGAATGAATTAAAAAAAATAAGTCATCCTAATTTCAAATAAATAAAACATCACACCCAGTGAGTTAAGGCACAATATTTTTTAATCTTCAAAATCAAGTTTATCTCTTGATTTTAAAAATTCTTATTTCGAGAAAATAAAATGTCATGACCAATAAGTTAGGACCCGGCATTTTTGGATTCCCGAGAATAAGCTTTTATTTGAAGATTGTGAATTTATTGCAAAATAAATACTTGACTTCCTAAATTCCTCGAAAAATGATCACAATCCAGTAAGTTAGGACACGATCTTTCTCGAGAACCATGAATGTCAAATATTTAAAATTAAAAAAAAAACGATTTTAATACTTTGACGAAACCAAAATATATTTTTCTTTAAAAGTATGATAAAATGTTAATGCATAACAAGAAACCAATACTTTAATTTAAACTATATGTGTATATGCATTATAAAATGTCAATACATGTATATATACATGTAAACAAAAATTATGAAAATAAAATAAAATATAAACATGTACATGTATTTACAAAAATAAAAAAATGCATAAGTACAATATATTAGTAAATTATGAAAATATAAAAATATATGTATATAAAAAATACGAAAAATATATTTATAATAATTTTGAATAGTGTATAAATATATATACATATATATATGTATATTATATAACAAAATGTATATATATGTGGATTATAAAATATGGAAAGTGTAAAAAAATATAAATGTATATGCGTACATATATATATACATAAAAACTAAGAAAATAAAATAATAATAAAATATAAAATATATATATGTATTTTTAAAAAACGTTTTAAAATATATACATATAGGTACATTAACATACATATGCGTGTATATATGTAGGTATAATAAAAATATATAATATATAATAATAATAATATAATAATAATAATAACAACTATATTAATAAAATAAACTAAAAAAAACTTAAAATGAAAGATTATGGATTAAATTGAAAATAATTGAAGTTTCAGAGGTAAATCTGAAATAAACAAAACACTAATGGATCAAATAGAACACACAGTTAACAGTGGAGGACCGAAAGTGAAATTAATCCTTCCGTCCAAAACTCCGCGCAGCAATGGATTAAAATAAAACAAATTCAACATTTCATGGAAAAATTTGAAAACAAACCATAATGATTTTGAAATGATGGGATAAAATGGAAGGATTAAAAACGTAAATAACCCATCAGTGCTTAAAACCCTTTTCAATCTCAAATTAAAGCCCTATTCTACAGCAGCAATAGGCGCAAGAATGGTTTCATCTTCTTTTATTCTTTTTTAAAACAACAGAGGAAAGAAAAGGGAAATCTGCTAGGTTTTCTTTAAAGCCCTAGCTACCACCACGTCGCCGCCGTCAAAACTCCGCCGCCGACTCCGATTCAAGTAAGTTCCGTCCTTTTCTTTTTCTTTTTTTTTTTGTTTTTGCACAAAAACAGAGAATCAAAGAAATAAATAAATAAAATACAAAGAAAATCACCTTCAAAATCAACTGCTGTATTCTTATTATTTTTGTTTTTGTATTTCGTTGTACCCTGATTTCTTTCTCTATTTCTTGTTTCAATCTAAAAAATCCTATTCGCTTTTTTTTTTTAAAGTTTTTTCTCTTTTCCTCCCCCCCTTCTGCTATTCTAGCCTCTTTTTATTTGTTGTATTGCTATTCATCATTTGCAGGTGGAATCGGCGCAACTACTAATCGTGGGTGAAGCGACGTGGGTGATGGGCGGTTGCTGCAACGTGAGGACAACGTGCGGCGCCAATCTGCTGTTACCCACTGCTTAGGGTTAGGCTGGGATTTGGGTTAGTGACTTGGGCTTGTAATGGGTTTGGGC
Source organism: Gossypium hirsutum (assembly GCF_007990345.1). Lineage (NCBI taxonomy): Eukaryota > Viridiplantae > Streptophyta > Magnoliopsida > Malvales > Malvaceae > Gossypium > Gossypium hirsutum. The sequence continues at coordinate 63,802,751 of NC_053449.1, forward strand.
TTTAGGCTTAGTTGGGCCCGGGCAAAATTTAGGTCTTACACATAAAATTATGAAAATGTGAAAAATCTATGTACGTAAAAATATATGTAAATATGTATGTGTACATTTATGTATATGTATAAAGTTATGAAATATATAAAATATAAAGGTAGGTATATGTATATGTTTTTATAAAAATAAAAAACGTACATATATATTATGTGCATATATGCATTATAAAATATATAAAAATATATGTATACAAGGATATATAAATAAATAAGATATAAAGTATATAGATATGGAAATTAAAAATACGTATATAAAGATATATATAAATAATATAAGGTATAAGATATAATGTATATAAGTATGTATTTATGAAAATTAAAATATATATATAGACGTGCAGCTATATACATAAAATAATAAAAGATAAATGTGTATATATATTCATAAAAATAAAATGTGTATTCGTATATTAAAGTATAAAGTATAAATAATATACATCTAAGTAGATATACATATGTAAGTAAACTTGGAAAATTATATGAGTACACATATTATAAAAATATGACTGTATATAAACATATATAAATTATAAAATGTATAAAAATGTAAGTATGTATATATAACATAATCTAAAAACAGTACAAATGGGTAAATAATAATAAGGCAAATAATAAAAATAAAAGCAATAATAATGATAATAAAACTAATTAATTTTTTGAAAAAAATAAAAATAATAAGACAATAAAAAACGGGACTAAAATGAAAACAAAGCAAAATCCCAGGGGAGAAAAGTTAAAAAAAGAAAAAAAACTAAAACAGGGAGCAGATTGGAGGGAAGCCCAGAAGCAGAAGGACTGAAAGGGCAAATAGACCCTAAGTCCAAAACACGCGGATCTTTGGGGTCCATCGGCTCGGGTTTTCGGTTATTAGGCAAAACGGAGTTATTTTGGTCATAACACTCCAATCCAAAACGGCGCCGTATGGTGGCCTATATAAATAGCAAAAAACAAAAGAAAAAAAATTATTCTCATTCCATTTTAAAAAAGAAACAGAGAACTCTCAGTTCTCTTCCCCATCTTCCCTGTCTGGCACCACCGTAGGCCACCAACGCCGAGGCTCCGCCGCGAGAGGTGGTCTCGGCAAGAAAAGGTGAGTTTTTTTTTTAAGTTCGGTTAGCTAGCTCCAAGTGATGATTTGGTGATTTGTATGGTGAATCAGTACCCATCGACGAGTATAAAAACATACCTTAGATCTAAGTTGATTTGAAAGACAGTTTTAGAGATATGGAATGAGAGCTTTCTATTGGTGTAAGCGGTGCAAATAAAAAAGTCGAATAACAACGATTTTAACATCTAACGACTTAAATGAAAATTTTCAAAATTTTCAATGATTATAACTTTTTTAAAGTCGAGTGACTAAAACATAATTTTACTAATAGTTTAATGAGATTAGTATAGTTTATCTTAAAATTATTTAATTACATGTTTTGTTCACTAATTAGTATAGTTTACCAATTAAACGTATAAAATTAGGGTTTCATTGGCCCAATAAAAAATACTATAATCACGAATAATATTTATTTGAATAACTATAATCAAAATTAAATGTTATAACAAACAACGGACCGATTATCAAGGGTGAGGGGAGAGAGGCTCTCCCAAAATAGGAAATTTTTTCTTTAGACCCCTAAAAGTTCATAAAATTATAAGTTAATACATGGTAAAATTATAACATGGCTTCTTGAAAGATGCTTGAATTCTGATTTAATCATTCTAAAAATCATAATGATATAAGTCAATACAATAATGAAATTTACTTTTAGCTTTTATAAAAAAAATTCTAACTTCTCCCCTATTGATTGCTGAATGCTAAAATATATCTGAAATTAAGCCTAATTAAATCTAAATAACGGAGATTTAAATCAAAATAAAATTTAGAAAAAAAAAAACACAAGTTAGGTAATGGAGGGGAGGCAAAGCACATGGGCTTAAACAATAGTTGCATTTTCAATCAGTGGTACAATATGAGCTTTCAATTTCAATTATTTACTTTTTATTTTCATTTTTTGGATTTTTATGTAAATACCCCAATCAATCATTGTTTCCAATTTTGTCAACTCATTGGGATTTCTACAACTTGCTGAGAGCTGGGGTCAAACTCTTTTTTGTTTCATCCTTAATTTTTAAGTTTTTTTTAAATAATAATTTTATAATAAAAGGTTGGGATAGGAAAAATTTCGGTTTACTCGTGAATCAGTTGAATCAATTGATCTGAATTTTATAATTTTTAATATATTTTATTTTTATAAAAAAATTAATAATTTATTTAATTAGAATCGAATAAATTGATCGGACTGATCGGACAAACGATGATTTAATCGGTTAGACCATCTCGCTCTGTTGATTCTAATAACAAATGTTTTAAAAGTGTATTTTAAAGTTATTATTCATAAATAGGATAAATCTCAAAACTATACAAAACTTTAGTCTAACATATAGTTTTATACATAAATTTTGATTTAATTTAATTCTCACAAATTATTAACAAAATTATTGATATAACATCATTTTATGTTTACATATTGCATATAGAAATAATTATATTTATCGAATATAAAAATAAATTGATGCAGTTATTTCTTTAAATGTGTATGATTGAATCAAAATTAAAGTTTCATATATACATTTAAATCACAATCAAAGTTTCATGTGTATAATTGCATCAAATTAAAATTCATATATCAATTTTTATGTCAAATCATCATTTATGTATAATTTTGATATTTATCAGTTGATATAATAGAATATCCTATTGAATGAAAACAATGAATAATTAATTTTTAAAAAAACAACCAAATGCACTATTTAGCAAAAGCCATTAGTATCAACAATTATTTTTTTTGTGTATTAAAAAAATGGTAGATTGAGTATTAGCTCAACTGATATGAGTATTGTTGTCAATGTAGGAGGACGTAGGTCCGAGTGCGCTAAAACGTATTATCTTTCTATTTATGGGTTGGAGAGGGGTTATAAATATTTCTAACCAATGTATCAAAAGAGTAGATATGATCAAAACCTACAATGAGATAGTTAAAAAAAGTATTTATAAGACTTAATCAAGCCAAGTATTCCTTATTTATTAATGAATTTTTTTAAATTATATTTATTTAAAAATTTAACATTTTACAAATGATATAATTTATGTAACAAAATAATATATGTTATTTGTGTGAAGTGATGGTTAAAATTCTTATTAGGTATTCGTTTGACACCGACTCAAATCCGGTCAAGCCCATCTTTTACCTCTTAATATTGCAAAATTAGAGGTATTCAAAAGTTAATTAAATTAGATGTAAATAGTAAAAAAATTCCCCAAGCAAGATGAGAGTTCCATTTGTTAAACTCAAAAATTTATTTTATTATTTAAAATAAAATAAATTATATTGATATTTACATGTTTTTATAAATATTTAAATAATTTTTATCAAATAAATAAAAATTCAATGCTCCATATTCAACTAAATAAGGTAAACAAATTGAAAAATAGTAGTACATCATTATAGTAATAGAAATAAATGATGACATTAAATGTAAAAAAATCAATAAATAATTATGAGCCTTTGTTTTGCCCTTATTAAAATCCAAAAAGTAAAAATAATAACATGAAAGAGAATTTTTTAAAGAAAAATAATAATTATATTAATTATTGAGTCCCAGCCAGCTGGTTCTGTCGGCGCAGAGTCTAGCATATTCCACAAGCTTCTTCTGAAATATCAATCATACTCCCAAATAATAAAATAAATGTAAATTGATTCAATATAAAAAATAAAGTTATTTAAGGTCATTGGATTACATTTATTTACCCAATAAAATATTTTAATTTTAACTTTAACTTTAAATTTAACTATTCATAAATAAAAATTAATGTTTTAGAGTTGAGTATTGATTTAAACCGTATCAAGCGTAAATGATCAATTTTCTTTTGTAGGTAATTGTGCTTTACATTACAATTCAACGATAAAATTAAATAATTAAATTAATTTTAAATTTTTAATCAATTTATTTTTTTAATTATATTAAATTATGGTACATGATGACGTGATTAAAAAACAAAGTTATCAATAAAAAATGTTTATAAAATAATATAAAAAACAAATGAAACAAATAATATTTTTTCTTTCATTTTCAATATAAAAGTTATAAAAAAATTCTCAAAATAAAAGAATTTTCTTTGTAAAAAATAAAATTTTAACTATTCTTATTCAGATAAATTTATGCTCGATTCACTAGTAGCATTAAAAGATTTATGCTTGTAAAAATTACAGATTTAGAACATAAATGTGTGTTTAAAAAAATATAATTAAGTTTTAATACGATTGATATGAGAATTGTTGCTAATGTAGGAGGACCCATGTTCTCCTATTTATGGGTTGGGAAGTAGCTATGAGTAGTTCTATTTATTCAAAAAATATAATATATAATAAATAATGAAATGTTTGGTTTGAATCTATTTTATCATAATAACACATGATATATGTACGATATTACGAAAGGTATTCTCGAAAGTCTGGTTGACCTGTGACAACAACCCAATAAAATTTTAGTTGAGAGATAAATTAAAATTTTTTCTAATGCAATTTAAATCCTACCATATATATATATTATTCACTTTTTTTAAAATAAAAAGACTAAAGCACCCTTAAACATAAAGTGAAAATTTAAAATATCTCAAATATAATATTATTTATTTTAATTGAAAAAATATTTTCATAATTTACTAATAGAATTGATGTCCACTTGATCCATAGTACCAACTTTACTAGTTTTAATAATAAAAAGAATAGATAATATAGATCCACCCAATAGCAGCTTTCGGATGAAATCGGACGGTCCATTTATTTTAATCAACTCTCTCTTTTTACAAAATTCGTAACTGAAAAAAGAAATTTCGCTCTTTTTTTTTTAATTTTAAAATTTCCTGCTATTGAGTGTTGTGAAAGAGAGCAACTTTTAGAAACTCACCAACAGCAATGAAAGGCAAAGAGGATTGGTATTGAAGTTAAGAATCCGGTTATTGATGATCATGAACACTGTACAGTTAAAAATGATGATCATGAACACTAGGTTTAGGGTTAGTTTCCTGAGTTACGACTAACAGTTAAAAATGATGATCATGAACACTGTACAGAAACTTTGCAATGGTTCGCACAGCTGCTTCTGGCAGTTGAATATTTGCATTCAAATTTTGTTCTGCATCGCGACCTGAAGGTATGTGTGTAAAATTGGATTAGTCTTTCTATCACAAAATTATTTATGGACTGATTTATTGCACTCTCTTGGTAGTGCTCCAACATCTTTCTTACCAAAGATCAAGATGTACGCCTTGGTGAGTTTGTCTTCTTGCTTTTCTTATTGGTTTCTTACATGTTCTCTATCTTTTTCCATTTTTTTTTGTCATCATTGAGTTATATTTGATATTCTACTTGGTTGCATATGTTGGGATCATTATCTTATACTTTCTTTCTGATCTGTACTGGTTTAGGGGATTTTGGGCTTGCCAAAACTCTGAAGGCAGATGATTTGGCTTCTTGGGTATGTAATATGTTAAATGATCTTTAATAACCCTTTTCTCTAGAAAATCTTTTTCAACCATCTCCAAGGATGGGAAAGAGTTTTTCTTTCGCTATTGTTTTCTCTTCCTTTTCTTCCTACACTTGGTTGATAAGCTAATCCTATTTAGCTCAAAATAAGAGATTTTGTGTCTGTTTGCACATGCCTCAATGCTGCTGTATATTTTCTGAAAGACCTTTCATGGTAGCATAGTACTCATAAAGTAGCTTGTTCAGTACATGTTCCATCCTATCAAGGTTGCTCTCTCATTTTAATATGCCGAGGAACTGATATAGTAATAATAAGAAGCATCAAATTGAACAAGCATAATGTCTGCCATAGCTTGCAATTAAACTTCGTTCTAATTTTAATCTTATCTGCTAAGGATAAATTGTTACTAAATTGTCAAGTGAGAGTTGTAATAAGACTGCGAATTTAACTAAACAATCACTTTTTAAGTAAAGAACTAAAAAAGAAGAAGAAGAAAGATACTGTTGATACCCAAGTGTTTCAGACTGAGTGATGGATGACCCAAATACTCTGAAATGAAGAATACATACAGTATTTAACTTCATTTTTCTTCCATAACAATATCTATTGAGTTATATTTTGTAGTCATTTGCATTTGATATCATTTTCCATTTTTGCGGTTATTCTTCCTTGCATGAATGTGCCAGGTTCCAGTGCAAGTTATTAATTGTTTTGTACATGGCTCAGGTGGTTGGAACGCCCAATTACATGTGTCCTGAATTGCTTGCAGATATTCCTTATGGTTTCAAGTCTGATATCTGGTCTCTGGGTATGCCTTTTAATGAGTATGCATTTGATATGTGCAGATCTTTCTTTTTTCCTTTTTCTTTTTTTTTTTCTAAATTGCTTCTTCTTGAACAGGTTGCTGTATTTATGAGATGGCTGCTCATCGCCCTGCTTTTAAAGCTTTTGTAAGAGTTCTTACAGTTCTATTGGTTGAATCTTTGCCTTATTTTATAACCTATTCTGGCAAGTAGCATGTATTTCATTAGTTAACATGTTGAACTAGGAAATCGTAATTTATAAGTTCTTTTTCTTACTTTTATCTTTTATTGGATTTTTCAGCCAACTGTTATAAAGTTTGTGTTCTATGTTTCTCTCGTTTAGGCAATGTTTTCAAAGTATTTGTTGTCTATTTGTCTAGATTGATGCTATGTCCTTAGGAATTTTTCTAAGACTGATACTTTTTGCCTCCGGTAACCATGTAAATTATACAAATCTAATTCAGCTAATTTCTATCCAAATTCTTGTTCTAGGACATGGCAGGGTTGATAAGCAAGATAAATCGTTCCGCTATCGGGCATTTGCCTTCTTGCTACTCTCCATCTTTGTAAGTCTTAATGCTCATTTTAGAGCTCGCCGTTATGTTTTCATGATATCATGATTTTTCAAACTCCTACTGAACTTTTTAATGCCTTAATATCTCTTCATTGTCCTAGTTATCTATCTTCTTTTATATATTTTTTTTTATATTTGGATAATGTGCAAATCTTTTAAATCAAACTCTGTCTTACTAATGTATGAAATTTGAAACTAGTTTCATGGAAACTTTAAAATCCCAAGGGACTAGGTAATCTGTATCTGTGTAGTGATATAAGCTTTTCTTAATGTTACACATGTAGGAAAACACTTATCAAGGGCATGCTAAGAAAGAATCCAGAGCACCGACCCAGTGTAAGCATTTCTTTTCGCCAGCTCTAAGAATTCTCCACATGGAGGATTCAACATAACAATTTGAATTTTCACCTTGTTTAGGCATCGGAACTTTTGAAGCATCCTTTATTTGCAGCCATATGTTGATCAGTATCGTCCATCCTTCAGCTGTCCAACGAATTGTTCCCTGGATAAGCATATTTCTTCTGGTCGAGATAATAGGAAAAATATGGCTGAGAGTCAGAATAGTAATAGTTCATGTAGTGATTAAGATAGTTTACCTTCAAGTGACAGAAACACTGGCACTATGGTTTCAAATAGTAATAGTAAGGCCACTGACACAGATTCAATTTCTAATGATGATGAAGGGACTGAGCCTCACCCACCGAGAGAAGAGGAGAATGGCCCCGTTATTTTCTCTGGCAAAGTTGATGAAAATGGTACGAGAAAACCTTCTCATGCAGAACAGGGATCTAATGTTCAGTTAAAGCAACCAAAAACCATCAAAAGTATAATGATGGCTTTGAAAGAAGGGAAAGTAAGAGAAAACGGTTCCCCAATGAGAGGTAGCCGTGCAATAGCTGTAGGTGGCTTGACTCAAAGAAATAATGTAGAGGCATCACCCAAAGTTCTCAAACCGCCGGCATCAACACTTGTTTCAAAATCTAATGCAGATACCATGACTTCTGCTTCAGCGAAATTACCGTTAGATTCGGCAAGAAGGATACCAGGATCCCACCATTTGAAGCACCAGGTATGTCTTGGGCTTGACTGTTCTATTATTAATTTCATTCATTATTGGTGTATTCACTTATTTTGCAAGTGTTTTTTTTTTCTCTCCAGTCACATTTAATCGAATTCTCCCCGAAGACTAAACCTAGACATGAAGGGATTCCTCCCCCTGTGCCTGGGAGGCATGTTGCTGAAGATGGACTATCTTCTAATCCTCGGCTAAGAACTCCTCCTTCCAATGTTGCAAGAATATCATCAGTTATGGGAAGAATGAAGCATGCAGGAACTGATACTTCAGATGGAGCACTTAACATGCCAAAGTTAGGATCAACAGAGATAAACCCGGGCAGTGATTCCATGTCAACTGCCCTGCCATACAAATGTTTCCATGGAGGTCACACAAGAGGTTGAGATAGCTCCGACTGGAGCTAGCAAAGGGGTGGAAACAGATAGCAACAACCCTGTCTCATCTTCGATCTCAATTCAAGCATTTGAGATTTGTGACCATGCAACAACCTCTTTTATTGACATGACAGAACAGACACATGATCATGAGATAACCACTGGCATAAAGAGCTTGGAATTGCATCCAGCATCTAGCTCACTCGCTTCTCTGCAATCAAAGATACCTGAAAGAGAAAGCCTTGGGCAAGATCATGAATCTGTCATGTGTTCAACTGAAGAATCTGTTCCAACCCAGGATCTTCTGCATTTTGCATCAGCTAATGAAAAAGTCGGTTTAAGTGCCCTCTTGGATCTTCCGCTCCTGAATTCTGAAGAAATATCTGTTCATAAAGATGCTAGTGCTGTAAGCAGGACAGTTAGTACGGATGATGCTCCTTTAAGCGGGACAAATAGCAGGGATGTGTCTATAAGCCGGCCAACTAGTAGGGATGATGCCCCTTCAAGCGGGCCAAGTAGCAGGGATGATGCCCCTATAATCAGGTTGGGTGTTGGGGAAGATGCCCTTGTAAGTGGGCAAACTACAGGAGAAGATTGTCAGATAAGCAGCTCGAGTAATGATACAATGCTCCATTCGGATGAAACTGTGGCAAGCTGACCTTGTAGTCGACATGATACAATGCTCCATTAAAAATCTTTCTTCAACATCCAGTGGTGATGACAAGTTCACTGTAATGGAGCTTCTCTCATCCATGGTAGAATCTACATCTTGCATTGCCTCACCAATTTCATCTATCCAGAATAATTCACAGCCAGATAAAGAAACAAATCCAACCACAACATAACGTTCTCCGGCATTTGATAATGTTATACATGTTATAAGGCACAGTAGCTTCCGAGTTGGCAATGAGCAGCCAGTGATGGAAAAAGTAGATACAGGTGTCCAAAATGTGGATGTTGGGAAACTCATAAATGTTGTGAGGGATGAATTAGACACAAGAAACGTGACAAGGCCAATGAACCTCAAGTCATCAAATGTTCCAGATTATCCTGGCATTAAAGAAATGGATGTCAGGAACTCCATTTCTTCATCTCCAAAACTGGATTCACCAGACCCTACGAAGCCAAGCTCTTCTCTAACAGAAGAAGAGACACCAGCAAGGGAAATGTTGGATATCAAGTCTTTCAGGCAAAGAGCAGAGGCACTCGAATGGCTTCTGGAATTATCCGCAGAGTTATTACAACAGAACAGATTGGAAGAGCTCTCGGTTGTTTTGAAACCATTCGGGAAACATAAGGTGTCCCCAAGGGAGACTGCTATCTGGTTAGCCAAGAGTCTTAAAGGACTGATGATCGAGGATAGCGGACGAAGTTCATGAAATATTCTTCTTCTTCATGAGGTAAGTTTTCATTTCCCTTGCCCATTCACATTGTTAGAGCTGCTCCTCTCCTTTCACTTCCATTTGATTTTTTAAACATACAACAATTAGGTCATATATTTTTCACCTCATATTATTATTCTTTCGAATGCATTTTGTTGTTGTACATAGTCGACAATACTTTATTACAAATAAGAGAATTTTTTTTAACAATAATTGTAGTATCTAGTATGGACATTGTTACCTGCTTTCACTTTTATTTATAAGGACTTAATTGAACAGTTTAGAAGTTTTTTTATTAATAAGATGGTGACTAATCATTAAATTTCAACTAAATTGAAAAAATTAAAAATTTAGTAACCAAAATAGCAAGCAACAGTAACCATTTCAATACTTTACCAGAAAAAAGGTGGTGGTTATTGGTTCATCGGGGAAGATGACCGGCGGTCCCAAAATGTGCACCGTTGTTTGAGTTGTTATATTTATTGTTTTATATGTCTTTAAGTTACTTTTTTTATAGGGCTATGTTTTATGGTTTTTTAAAATTGAAACTCATTGTATTTAGATATTGTTTTATTCGAGCTTACTTTAAATTCTAAAAACAGGCAGATTGAGTCCGATTTGGAATCCGTAAGACATTTTCCATTCCCTTCTCTACATTCTCGATAGCAGTCCTCTCTGCCAATTTGTTCTTTTATACGAAAGCAAAGAAAAAAAAATGGAAGATGCCAAGAACCCACCACCACAACAATTAGTATCTTCAGAAAAGGAAGAACTAGGAAAAGAAGAAGAACTCAAAACGGAGGAGCAATTACCGGCTTCAACTACAGCGCCAAATGGTGGAGGATGGGGCGGTTGGGGTTCTCTGCCTTCTCCGTTCTCTCAGATCTTCAAAAGGCTGCCATTGTTGCCACTGAGGAGATCTCTCGCAATGTACGCTTCATTTTTTCCCCTTTTATAATCATTTTCCGGGATTTGTTATTCCAATGAAAGATTGTTTATTTTATTATGTTTAGGTATGTGGGTTTTAGTGAATTTAGATCTTGGACTGAAACATTCTGTTTTGGGACTGTTTTTTCGAATACCCATTTTGAAGTGTGCATCACTTTGTTGTTTAATTTAGTAGGTTTTTGATACTGTGGAAACCTTATTTAGTATGGGTTTACTTATTAGAGATTTTTGGTTTTGATGAATTAAACCTTGCTCTGTGTTTAATACGTGAAGCATTGTAGGAAGAGAAAAATGAAGCTCGCTGTTCAAATACCTAATCTTTTATTAAAATTCATATCCTAGGTGTTTTTGTATGGTCTGAATTTGGTCATTACATAATAAAAAATTAACTGCAGTAGAATTCCTTACTTTGTCCCACCCTTTTCATGAACTCCCGTATCCATAAAATGGTTATAATGTATGTAATCAATTTGATTATGGCAAAGGAAATATGTGTTATTTATCTATAATGAACTTTTTTTCTATTTTTTTCCCCAATTCTAGGTGGAACCTTTTGTGATTTGCTTTTAAATTCATTTTGTCAAAGATGCAGCTCACTGTTTGAGGACCGAAGAAGTTGCTACTATAGTCATTTATTCGTTACGTTAGACCTTCTGGTTGTAGAAATATCATTAAGTTTCACATAGATACTAAATGTTGTGATTTATTACTGAAATTACATTCCTTACAAAGAACTCTATTCACTATTTTGGGTGAAAATTTGTCCTGACTCATTATTTGAAAACGAGTCTTGTCAAACTTGCAACTAGGCCATTTTGCTTAAGGAATCTGAGTTAAATTTATACTTTTCCTATTTGGTTTCAGGGATCACTTGCATTTTGCTTTTCCTATGCTAACTATTGCCATTTTATCCTTAGTGAATTTGGAAATGTTGAATAGGAAAAATGGTATAATAACATTAATATCCATTCTAGTGGAATTCGATACATACATATGCAATCGGTGTCATGCATACTTATATAGATGGTGTCATACATACATGCTCTGAGTACTCTGAGGGTCTACTATGGGTGCTTTTATACTATCTCTGGTGTACCATCCTAGTCCCTGTTCGCCATCTGAATTTTCCTTTCTAGTGGAATTCAATACATACATATATGGTGTCATACATAGATTCATACATGCTCTGAGTACTCTTAGGTTCTAACTATGGGTGCTTTTATACTATTTCCCTGGTGTGCCATTCTGGTCTTGGTTAGCTATCTGAATTTTCCATTCTAGTGGCATTCGTTACATACATACATACATGCTCTGAGTACACTGATAGTTAGCTATCTGATTGCTTTTATACTATTTCTTTGGTGTCATGCATACATACATCCATTCCATGATTACTTTTATACTATTTCTTTGGTGTACCATCTTGGTCCCGGTTAGCTATCTGGAATTTCCATTCTACTGGAATTCATTACATACATACATACATATGTTCTAGAATTAGTATTGCTACGTGACGAGAGATCCATTAAAATGTTAGGTATTATCCCTACTACTATGCTCCATTTTCATCAGACATGAAGGGTCTTTCTCAAGTGAGTGTAAAGTTCCAGAAGGGTCAGCCTTTTAAGCCCTTTGATCAACTAATGAGTGTATTGCCACCCAGAAGGTATACCCTATTACCTCTTCTTATTTGGATACTAACTTCCGATATTTCGGTTTTCGTAATATGTTATTGGTTTTATGCAGTGCTCATGCACTTCCGAAACTGTATGCAAAACTTATCACCGATGCCGATTCCCAAATCATTGACTTCTATCCTACAGGTTAGTCCCGTTTTCTGGGTTATGGATCTTGTGGTGCTGGTATATGTGTTCCTATTACAGATTCACAACATGTTTTCTCTTTTCTTACCCTACATTTTTCTTAGATCTCGAAATCGACATGGATGGAAAGCGCCATGCATGGCAGGTTGGTTGCTCAAAACATATGTCCTTGCTAATATGGTTCCCATTATTATAGAATCAGTTATTAATGCATGAATTTTTTGCATGAACTCTTCTTGTTAAGGGCATATGCAAGCTTCCCTTTGTCGATGAGGAACGGCTTCTAGCGGAGGCACTAAGACTTGAGAAGGAATTGACGGTGAGACTTCATTTCATCTATAGAACTCGGTTCATGAACTTATATATATTATATGCATTCAATGAGACGGCATTTTACAATATCTTCAGCCGGAAGAAACTGAAAGAAATGCTGTGAAAAGTGATCAACTCTTTGTACCAAGCACTTTAGGATCAAAGATTTTGACACTTTTGCCTGATAATCAAAAGTTAAATACAGAAGCCGAACTGATCAGGTTGGTCCGTCACATTGTTTCATTTCATGTTTTAGCTATATTATTTATCTGACCGTTCATCGTACCTAATGTAGTGCTGCTGTTAGAGGACATGTATCATCGTCACCTATCATGTAAGCCGGTTCGAGACTATGCATGCAGAAATCATGGAAAGGTTGGATTTCATATCATTTTTCTTTTACATCACAGGTCGTTGCCGTTCAAGATCCCTTTCAGAAAACTACATATCCCACGCCCTCTAGAGGTCGTTGAATATCCCAAAAAGGTAATATAAACATCCTAAATCTTCTTCAAAAATTATTTACTCGATAATAACCATTGTAACATTTATATCGTATATAGGCCATAATGGAAGCTGATATTCAAAAAACTCAGCTATGGCATGAATACCTTGGAACCAGACTGCCCTATAACAGGTTCGAGTTAATCCAAAACACCAGAAATGATCTTCACCCATCGAACCAGACATCAAATACAAGGTTTCCATGGAACCCAAGGTTTGACACATGCAAAGTGGGTGTTGCTGGTTCAAGCTCAAACACGGCTAAAGCCATTGACAGTGAGAAAGGGAACCAAAATTTAACATGTTGCAGCTCAACAAACATTTATGGAAATGAGGTAAATATTGTAGTTATTTTTTAAGAATAACATTATATCTTTGTTCGAGCTGTGGCCTATTTCCAGGGGTGAAGTTGAAAAATTTTTGTAGGGGGACTGAAATTAATTTGTAATTTTTACGATAGTAAAAATACAATTTTTGAAGTATTAAATTAAAAATTTTTCATTTTTAGGGGGTTAAACCGCCAAAGTATAATTTTACTTTTACAAATTTAAAATTTTTAAAAGGCTTAAATAGAAATTTTTTCATTTTAGAGGGGACTGGGCCCTGCCAATCCCTGAATTCGCCCCTGCCTGCTTTTGTAATTCACCACAAAAGAAAAGAAAAGTGATATAGGAATGAAAAGTATATTGAATATAGTTTTTTCAAGTTTTAGAATTAAAATTCAAAAAATTGTGTTAAATATTGAATTAAATTTGAATAATTATGTTTATATTACTTGTTAGGATCACTAACCATTCTATTAATGCAGATGATATCAGTTACACCATGCATGTTCAAATTCCAAAATTTTATCATGGATGAAGAAGAAAAATATCGCTTTGAAGACAAAGAAAAAATTTCAGTGGAAGAAAAGTCGAAATCAATAATTGCGATTATTGATTCGGGTATAAATGTAAATCATGAATGTTTTGAAGATAAACATATTCCTATTTTGGAATCCAACCACTTGAATATTCCTTTTAAAAGGTATGTATTTTGATTCAGTTATTACTAATTTAATTTTTATAATAAAAATGATGATTTAAATTGATATTTAATGCAGAAAGATTGTGGCTATTGAAAATTACACCAAAGGAAAGGTGTTAACTAAAGCGGCAGGATTTGTTGATTTCAATTTTCCGGAAGACCTCAATGGTCATGGCACTGCCTGTGCTTCCATTGCCGCTGGAGCTTTAACAGAACTAAAATGGCTCAAAGATATTTCTGGAATTTCCGATTCTAAAATACAAGGGGCAAACCCATTTGCCAGAATAGCATCCTACAAAGTTTCTGGTGACAGGGTGACAGTTGATAGAAGTGTTGAAGTTTTAAAAAATTCTTTGCTTGATGCTATGAAGAAAGCTACTTTGGATAAGGTGGATGTAATAATGGTATCTTTGAACACTGATGATTTGTCAAATATTTCTTCGTATCTATGTGATCCAGTTAATATGGGAGGATATTTGGCAATGAAAGAAAATGTAATTGTTTGTACATCTTCGGGTAATCATGGTGACAGTTATTACACTCTATCGGGAGGGTTAGCTCCTTGGGTTATTGAGGTCGGATCATGTAATTCTGGTGGAAGATTCATAACACAAGTTGAGCTAGGAGGTGGAACACAAATCAAGGTACGTCATCATTATCTAATTAAATTACTAGCTTAATGATAAGGTACTAACTTATTATATATTTTTTAATTCAGGGGTTCGGTTCATTTATGGATAAAGATGTAGATTATTGCGAACTAATTCATTGGTCCGAGTATGTGCTCTATAAATTTCTATTTAGATTATATTGTAATTTTAATATTAGTATATAACAATTACGCTAATAAAATATTTGTTTATATGTTAAAAGCGCTATTAAAGCTGTAGGAACAAGCAAAGGGAAAGAAGTTGAATCCAAAGCTGAAACATCTCAACTACAAAAGAAAAAAATGGAGATTCGAGAAGATGTGAAGGGGAAAATTATTTATGGTGATGAGGAAATAAAAGGGAGAATAAAAGAGCTTTTAAATGCAAATGTTGCTGGAATATTGTACTTATCTCAGATATATGATTCTCGATCATATGAGCTTCATAGACCTGTTATTTACGTGACGCGAAAAGATGGCATTAAAATTCAGAAGTATATAGACAACAGTAACAGAAGGTATACTTTTTAAGATTGTTTCATTATTTTGGATAATTTATATGTATGTCTATTAAATATTAATATTATTTTTATCATATTATTTATCAAGAGAAAAAAAAGCAAAAATTTACCAGACTGTTTATGAGGAACAAGATGGAGACCTTTGTAATGTTAGCCTCATATCCGGAAAAGGCCCAAATCCATATGATCCATATGTACTAAAGGTAATTATATCTTCTTCTTTTTTATCTCTTGATAGAATACATAATTTATTGTGTTCATACAATTGATATTTTGGTTTCTACTTTCGCAGCCTGATATATGTGCTCCGGGAGAAGATATTTTATGTGCTAGCAAATACGATGCTCAAAATATGTATGCTCATTACCAGGTGATGAGTGGCACTTCAATGGCTAATGCAGTTGTTGCTGGTATGTTATCCTACATTAAGACATTTCACAAGGATTGGGGGATAGCAAGAATTAAATCAGCTATAATGACCAGTGGTAATTGAACATTTCTTTCCCATCCATTAGTTTTATTAAAACCATTTTAACTATTACAAGTTTGTTGGTATGAAATTTTTTTTTATTCTTATGGAGCTTTAAGATAAACTTTCTTTTAATAATTGCAGCAAATCCAGTGATAAACTTTTCTAGCGCAGCTGTGCTAGCAATGGGAAGTGGATGTATTAATCCATTGAAAGCAATGAATCCAGGCTTAGTATATGATATATCTCCCGAAGAGTATAGAAGATATTTGTTGAGCCGTGAGGGTGAATTGAAATATTTAGCATTAATGGAAGAAAACATTGAAGGAGAAAAACTCTTAGGGATGGATCTTAACTTGCCGAATTTCAGTTTGGTGTTGGATAAAGCTTCAGAATACATATTTAATAGAACATTGACAAATGTAGGTTGTCCCAAGTGCACCTACAAGGCGGAAATAAGGTTGCATGGTAGAACATTTAGAAGGTTTGGGGAAGAAGTATAAGAAGGATTTCCAGGGTATATTAACATATCGGTTGAACCAGATGTGTTAAACTTTAGCAACATTGAGGAAAGAAAGTGTTTTAAGGTGATAGTAAGAAGTTCAAGGGCATTGAAAGACCAACTTGTATTGGCACATGCAACATTAATATGGCGCGAACAGAAGGAAGACAATGGCATCACTGTATCAAGCCCTGTTGTTATATTGAGCACGAATCTATGGGAAAAGTAAGATCAATGTTTCATCCATTTACTTTTGCTTACTTTAAAATTGAGCAAGAACTAATCGTTGAGATACTTGTGTTTGTAGGAGACCGGGTAATATTGGAGTGCCAAGAAAACGACAGGTGGAACAGGAAATTGGTGCAACACCGAAAAAAGAAAAGCAAATTAAATTAGGTTAGACATGTGACAGCAAATGGTAAGGTTTTCATTTTTTGGGCTTTTAGCTGACCATTAAACTGATTTTTGAGAAGGGAAGATATTACTTGCAGAGACATTAGCTGCATTGTTTTTGAGAACCCAAGATATTACTAATGGATCTTTGATTTTAGCTTAAGTGTTTAAGTTTTACGTTGAGGAGTAATTACAATAACTCAAGTGTATGCCTTGATCAATGATGTCCAAGAATTATCTACAATTGAGTCTGCAAAGTATTTCAGTAGCAGTTAATTACCCTTTCCTTGAAGCAAGGTATTTCGTCCTTTGGTTCACCTTTTACCAATCATCCAAAAATTATAAAATAAAACCTAGAAATAGATTCAACCAGATACCTAGATTTTGGTGAAATGGTATCCAATGATTCATTGACAAACAATCCACCACTCCTAAATGAATTATAGAGATAGAACATGCCAAGTTAGAGAAAATTTATAGATGCTACATAACTTTTCTTGTCATGCTTGTGCTTCAGCTGTTATGGTTTGATCTGTGTGCTGTTTTCACCTTGCCGTCTTTTGCTATTTATCTTATCGGAATACAGCTTTGTTGAGTCATATTAATTTACGTAACTAATAATACAATACCTGAACATGGCGGATTAAACATCTTGTGTTTTGTATCAGTTAAGTTTGTAGTGGGAGCTTCATAACGGTAACATTCCTTGCAGGCAGAGGTTGAAAACCTTCATAATCAGGAACACAGATTAGATGGACAAATAAGGTTAAAGCGATTACGGCTTCTGTTATTCTTACCTCAGTTAAATCGATTTCGTTTGCTAAAGTATTACCGATTTTTCTATACCGTACAGAGAGATGCAAGAAAGATTGAGGGACCTAAGTGAAGACAAAAATTAATAAGTAAATCTTTACTTACCCTCAAGATATTATTTTTACAGTTTTTGCATGATTTCAGAAGAGCAACTTAATTTCATCTTTCCCCGTCTCAGGTGCCTTTTTGTTACCGAGGAAGATATCAAGAGCTTACCCTGTTTCCAGGTTTTTTTATTGCTTGAATGTTTCATTAATGTTTTCGAGTTGGTACAAGGTCGCCTGGCATTGCTAATGCCGTTGCTAGGGACGCTTTCTACTTTCAGTTGTTAACTATTTGTTTTTGTTGCCTTGCTTAGAACGAAATGTTGATTGCCATTAAAGCTCCGCACGGAACCACTTTGGAAGTCCCTGATCCTGACGAGGTATTCTCAAAGGCTTGAAGAATTAATGTACAGTTTACATGTCCATGCTCGATCATAATTGCAAACCCTTCTTTTTATAGCAGGATGATGATTCTCTCCAAAGGAGATTCCGGATTGTCCTTAGAAGCTCAATGGGTCCTATAGATGATTACCTTGTCAGGTAACCACGGCTTCTTGTCGATTAAAGTTTGGTATGATATAAATCTTGTTGTATGGCATGATAAATGTTCGTCCTAGCACTAAAGCGGTAAGCTTTCCTGATAATTCCTCTTATCTCTCTGTGCTATTCTAGTGAAATTGAGGAGAAATTTGAAGAGATAGGTGTTGGTCTGCCATCAAACTTACCGTCTACTTCAGGCTTGATGAGAACCCAGCAGCAAGTATGGTAACGGAAGAGAGCAGAGAGGTTGAAACACAGGGCCAATATATTAATGGCATGTGCTTAGATCGTCATGTCTCACAGGGCTTTGTAAGCGGGATCATGAAGATTGTTCCCTCAGATCTTGCTGTAAGATCAGAAAACAAACACGTTGTCTTTCAGATATCATATTCCTTTGAACGTCGCAAAATACTCATACGATGACGTTTTTAATCCATACACTCTTCCAATAAATCGGTAACGAGTACTCATTCCTGATTTCTTTACGCAGAATGATGCCGATTACTGGCTTTTATCGGATCCTAGTGTTAGCATCACTGGCATATGGCGAATTGAATGTATCCTCTCTATGGAGACACACTCAGATACATTAAACTATTTTCTTTAGCTCATTATTTTGCATATTCCCTGACTCTTTCGACTAAATAGCTGGCATCGAATTGAACAATTTTGATACACCCAATACACTGGCATGGCTGCTGGTAGCACGACACAACCCCAAACACCTCCATTAAATGCAGCTGAAGTACTGCCTCCAGGCAATTCAACCGGCAGGTAAAGAGTCCTTGGCTTATATTTCCCGCTGAGATCGTTCCTTGTACTTTGAATACTTCGAATAGGAAGTAGGTAGCACAATCATTGTACAGTTAATACAAAGGATCTAACATAGGTAAGGTCATAATATTTTCACTGGCATAAATACGTCATGTGATGTCAAACAAATGATCTGATGGTACCTTGTTTTTGCTGTATTGTGCTATAAAGATTTTTTTTTTTTTTGTGTGTTTTGCAAATATTGAAATTCGAGTTTTAGAGGTGATTTTGGATAGAATCATAAGTGAATCGTGCTTGAACGAATGGACATCTGTTCATGTTTGTTTATTTTTATGTTTGTTCGTGTTCGTTAAAAATATCAAAATTTTGTATGTGTTCACGTTCATTTGTTTAAGTTAAACGAAATGTTCGCGAATATATTCATAAACATACATGAACAATAAACAAACATATATCTTATTATTTTAGATATAAATATTAATAATTATATTATAAATAAAATAAGCACACAAATAATAATTTTATGGGTAAATTACAAACCCAATTATAAGTATTTTTTCTTGTCATCCAACTATTCAATTGTCTTTTTTGTCACAAATTGGTTAACATAAAAATCTAAACATTCAAAACTCAAAAATCCAAGATAATTAGGTGATCAAAAAAATAAAATTAGATAGTTGAGTGATCATTTTGAAACTTTGCATAACTGGATGGTAAAAATTTTAATAGTTGGACGACTATTAGTGTAATTTACCTTAATTTTATTAATATATAATAATCGAACAAATTACATTTGATTCATTTAAGAAATGAGACTTAAAGTTTTGATCATATTTATTTATTTAATTTGATAATCAATAATTTTTTATTCAAAATGAATTTTATGCTTTTCAAAGTTAAAAAATAAAAAAAAATCTCATAGTACCTATTTAAAGAAAAAAATTAAGTAATTTGCAAAATATTTGCCCTTTTATCAAAATAGTCCAAAAAAATATTATATTTACAAAAATAACTTAGGTTTAAAAACAATCACCAAAATAACCTGAAATGAACAGTAAAATTGAGTTGTGGCCTGTCAATGGCCGGAATCCACTCGTATTTTGCACCAATGATTGCCTGACAATTGTGTCAGACTTAAAAAAAATTTTGGGTTTTGGCCTGTTAATGGCCGGAACCCGTGTATTTTTTTTAAATTGTATAATACTGATATACGAAAAAGAAAAAAAAATTGGGTACTGGCTTGTCAATGGCCGGCACCTAGTACAAAAAAAAGTAAAAAAAATATTTTTTTGGGAGCTGGCCTGTCAATAGCCGGCACCCAATACAGTAAAAAAAATCTTTTTATTTTTTTCGTGTCAGTATCAGGTATCAGTATACGAAAAAAGTAAAAAAAATATTTTTTTGGGTGCTGGCCTGTCAATGGCCGGCACCCAATATAGTAAAATTTTTTTTTACTTTTTTCGTGTCAGTATCAGGTATCAGTATACGAAAAAAGTAAAAAAAAATATTTTTTTGGGTGCTGGCCTGTCAATTTCCGGCACCCAATACAGTAATTTTTTTTACTTTTTTTCGTGTCAGTATAAGGTATCAGTATACGAAAAAAGTAAAAAAAAATATTTTTTTTGGTACCGGCCATTGAGTAAAAAAAATTTACTTTTTTCGTGTCAGTATCAGGTATCAGTATACGAAAAAAGTGAAAAAAAAATTTGGTGGTGGCCTGCCAATGGCCAGCACCACCTTTTTTAGTGGGAAAAAATTATTTTTTTTACTTTTTTTCTTGTCAATAGCAGGTATCAATATACGAAAAAAAGTAAAAAAAAATTTTGGGTGCTGGCCTGTTAATGGCCGACACCAAATTTATCAAATATATATAGGGCATTTCATCTTCCATTTTGTCTAGTTTGAAAAGTTTTTTTTTCCTCTGTTTAAAAGAAAGCAATTTTTTTTTGAAAATGAGTTCTCAAATACTGTTTGTTTATGTTCATTTCGATGGTGAAATGATAAATACAAATGAAGAAGGATGTGTATTTCAAAGCCAGAAAAAAATAGGAATGAGATTCAACAAACAGATTTCGTTGTCGGATTTCAAACGAAAAATCAGTACAAAGATAGCAAGCCGTTGAGGAAAGCAAATGTCGAGATAGATTTCCGATTTCAACTGATCCGCTAAAGTTCTCAGAAATGGAGCTTGAAGATGATGATGATTTAGGTACAATGATAGCAATTTATTACCCCCTGGAATAGAAAATTCCAGTCCAGTTGAGTTGTTCGCGGAGATAACTGAACCGGATCCCATTCAAATGGTAATTTCAGCAAGCCAGCGCTCCGGAATTGATTTTGATCTTAACGTCTCTTGGGAAGATCAGTCAGGTTTTGTACTGTCAGCGCCAACTCCCGAAAATCTAAACACTGGTGGATGTTCGTATAACACCCCATACTCGAGTCATTGTCTAGAGATCCATCCAGAGGTGTTGGCCATCATAAAAGATTGTGATGAAGGGTCCGATAATGATGATCAGTCCCACCGTGATACCAACGATGATTTTAGTGACCCCGAATTGGATGATATCCCTGAAGACATAGACGAGGAAGGGCCGGTAGAGGGTGAAAATGCGAACCCCATTCGGTTGGAAACACGGGCCCTAGTATAGTTATAAGAAATAATCCAGGAACCTTCATGAGCGACGTGGATCCTGATGTGGCTCTTGCAAGCGAGTTCTCGGAATACCCAGATATTGTGCCGACTCACTTAATTCATAATGAATTTGACGAAGAAGAGTTGTTTATAGGGCAACAATTTGATAACAAAAAAGACTATTTACATGCTATAAAAAAATTAGGGTCCGTTTGATTGCCAGTAAAATATTTTCCGTAAAATAATTTCTGGAAAATGTTTTACTTTTCTATAAAATGATTTACTGGAAAATATTTTCTGGTGTTTGATTGAATCTGTGTAAAATATTTTCTGCTGTTTGACAGATTTCCTGAAAATGTTTTTCGGAAAAGTTGTTTTTACATATATTAATATATATTAATAAATTTTTATATTTTAAATTGTTTGTACATATATTGCAATGATTTATTTATAATAATACTCAATTATTAAGCTACAATATTGATCGTTATAAATTGAAAAAAACTAATATCAAATAAATTATTTGTAATTGAAAAAACAAATATTGAATAATTGTGATTTATTTTAGCCAAAAAAATATGTTACTTTTGAGAAAATATTAGTTAGTATGTACAAATAATTGTAATTTATTTTAGAGAAGCAAGTAAGCTGGGATATAGATTTCTTATTCATCTCGAATTCTGGATTGATTAAGTAAATTTCCAAACCTTTCAATAGATGAAATTGTTTCAATTATCCGAATTGATTAATCATGATGAGTTTATAGCAAAGACTCTATCAACAGCAGAAACACAGCAGATTAACCCCCACCCCAAAAAAGCAAAAACAATGGAGGATAAAAAAAAATTACAATGAATGAAGCTGATTTATGGTCATACATATTGAGATATGCATATTAGATATTTCTCTTCAAATATAAGAACAGGTAGAGATAATTATCTGTTGTCTCTTATGATTTCATTTGTTGGAATATTTTCAAATATTTATAGTATCCCAATAACTATAAATGAATGAGTGTAATTAATCAAAAGATAAAACTTTTGGTCATTGGTCAAAAGTTATATCATTTGATTTTTTACAAAAGAATTATAACTATTCAAAAAATATTATTTGAATAGTTACAAAATTAAATGAATAATTATTATTATTTATTTATTCATAAAGACACCTATTGAAAGATGTCTCTATGAAGAGACATGAAAATTCCTATAAATAGGAATGAGATTTCATTTGGAAATCATATCAACAAATTCTAATATTATTTCTTCTCTTCCTTCATTTTCTAATATTATTAGATTATTCTATAAAGTATTACTGTAGAAATCCTTTGTAGAAATTGTGTTTTTGTTACACATTACTCAGTGCATAGTGGACTATTCTCGTCAGTGCAAAACGCAAATAGTCATTGGCTTCATTGTATCCTCGAGGTTAATTTGCTTGGAACTCATTTGCACACTGAGGATAAGTGGGGGCGAATATAACCTTAAAGATAGTGGCTTGATACACGCCTTGGAGCCTTGTCCTATTTCTTCTTTTTCTTTTCGAGTTCCGATCGTGTGTTCGAGATTTTCCTTACCGGAGTTTTGTAATAACAATTTTAAGGTTATAATTCATGATGACTACCACAACACATGAAAGTGGAACACTAAGGGAGTTGGCTTCCAACTTTGTTAAACTTGATCGTTTTGATGGTGGCAATTTTCGACGATGGCAGAAAAAGATGCACTTTTTGTTATCAACTTTGAAGATTGCTTATGTTTTAGATACTCCAAGACCTGAAGAGAATGAAAACGAATCTGTTGCTGCAACCCGAGAAAGACAAAAATGGGACAATGCTGATTACATGTGCATGGGCCACATATTGAATGGTTTATCTGATGGTTTGTTCGACACCTACCAAAACGACGTCACAGCTAAAGAATTATGGGACAAATTGGAGGCAAGATACATGACCGAAGATGTTACAAGTAAGAAATTTCTTGTCAGTCGTTTCAATAATTATCAAATGGTTGATGGTCGTTCTGTTATGGAACAATTTCGTGATATTGAAAAGATGCTGAATCAATTTAAGCAATATGATATGAAAATGGATGAAATGATTGTGGTATCCTCTATAATAGACAAACTTCCTCCATCTTGGAAAGACTTTAAAAGAAGTCTAAAACATAAGAAAGAGGAAATATCTCTTGAGGCTTTGGCAAATCATCTTCGTATTGAAGAAGAGTATCGAAAACAAGATCAGAACCTAAATTCTGAAAATGCCAAAATACATGTTACGGAGGAAGTACAGACTACTAAACCATTCAAAAGAAAGTTCAATCAGGCTGATAGAGCACCTAAGTTCAAAAAGAAACAAAAGGGCTCATGCTATCATTGTGGAAAGCCGGGACATTTCAAGAATGAATGTCGATTTTTAAAGAAGAAATCATCTTTTAAGGCTGATAATAACGAAAAGTTCGTTGCAATGATATCTGAAATTAATATGGCACAAGATGATAATACATGGTGGATTGATACCGGAGCAACCAAACATGTGTGCAAAGACAAGCATGTTCACAAAGTTCACACAATGTGAAAATGACAATGTCTTGTACATGGGAAATTCTTCCACCGCAACAATTAAAGGCAAAGGGTCTGTTGAACTACAATTCACTTCTGGAAAGGTTTTAACCTTAAATGATGTATATTATGTACCAGAAGTTAGGAAAAATTTAGTGTCTGGAAGTCTGTTGAATAAGTTTGGTTTCAAACTTGTTTTTGAGGCAGATAAGTTTATTTTGTCTAAGGGAGGAATTTTTGTGGGAAAAGGGTATATGTATGAAAGCATGTTCAAACTTAATATTATTAAGAAGAATAAAAATACTATTTCTGCTTATATGGTTGAATCATTTTGTTTGTGGCATTATAGATTAGGTCATTTGAATTATAGAAAATTGAATGACATGTATAAATTAGATTTAATTCCTGTTTTTAATAATAATATTGAAAAATGCAATACTTGTATGTTGACTAAAATTACAAGAAATCCTTTCCCTAAGGTTAAAAGGAAAACAAAATTGCTTGATTTGATACATATTGATTTATGTGACTTGCATAATACTCCTACATTAGGTGGAAAGAAATATTTTGTTACTTTTATTGATGATTGTTCTAGATATTGTTATGTATATTTATTGCATTCAAAAGATGAAGCGCTTGATAAATTTAAAGTTTATAAATCTGAAGTTGAACTTCAGTATGAATCATTTATCAAGTGCTTAAGATCGGATAGAGGTGGAGAATACTATAATCCAAGTTATTTTGAACTCACTGGAATTGTCCATCAAGTTTCAGCCCCTTACACACCACAACAAAATGGTGTAGCTGAAAGGAAAAATAGAGTCTTGATTGAAATGGTAAATTCAATGTTATCATATTCAGGTCTTGGACAAGGTTTTTGGGGAGAAGCTGTTCTAACAGCTTGTCATATATTGAATAGAGTTCCTAATAAGGAAACTAAAATAACCCCCTATGAACAATGGAAGAAAAGGAAACCAAACCTTAATTATTTGAAGGCTTGGGGTTGTAGAGCTATTGTAAAAGTTCCAACACCTAAACGTAAAAAGTTAGGTGAAAGAGGAATTGAATGCATATTTATAGGTTATGCACATAATAGCAAGGCATATAGGTTCATAGTAATTGAACCAAATGATTCAATTTCAATTAATACGGTTATTGAATCAAGAGATGCTATTTTTGATGAAAATAGATTTAATTCTATATCAAGATAATTACAACCACAACAATTGATTCATTCTTCAAATGAGAATGAGATTCCATTGAAACAAATTGATAATAATGATGAATCTTGTCAAGAATTAAGAAGAAGTAAGAGGATTAAAAAGGTCAAAGATTTTGGACCAGATTTCATTATGTTTCTTGTAGAAGGAAAAGGTGAAAGTATATGCAATAAGATACCTTATTGTTATAATACCGAATCTTATCCTATTACATTTGAAGAAGCAGTGAAATCTCAAGACTCTGCTTTTTGGAAAGAAGCAATAAATGATGAAATGGATTCAATAATGGGAAATCAAACTTGGATCTTAGTTGATCTTCCACCAGGTTCCAAACCAATAGGTTGTAAATGGATCTTCAAAAAGAAAATGAAGGTCGATGGAACCATTGATAAATTTAAAGCAAGGTTGGTAGCAAAAGGTTTTACACAAAGACAAGGTATTGATTACTTTGATACCTATGCTCCAGTAGCAAGAATTGCTACAATTAGACTATTAATATCACTTACCTCTATATATAATTTGGTTGTTCACCAAATGGATGTTAAAACTGCATTTTTAAATGGTGAATTGGAAGAGGAAGTGTACATGGAGCAACCGGAAGGATTTGTTGTTCCAGACAAGAGCATAAGGTATGTAAGCTTGTTAAATCTTTATATGGGCTTAAACAAGCACCAAAACAATGGCACCAAAAGTTTGACAAGGTTGTTTTAGCTAATGGCTATAAAATAAATGAATCCGATAAGTGCATATATAGTAAATTTGATAATGGAAAGGGTGTTATAATTTGCTTATATGTAGATGACATGCTCATTTTTGGCACGGATTTGGAACAAATAGAAAACACAAAGAAATTCTTGTCAAACAACTTTGCTATGAAGGATATGGGTGTAGCAGATGTTATTCTTGGGATTAAAATAACCCGAGATGAAAGCACTATAGCTTTATCACAATCACATTACATTGAAAATGTGCTTAAAAAGTTTGATCTTTTCAACTGTATACCAGCATCTACACCCATGGATCCTCAATTAAAATTAGTATCTAATGCTGGTAGGAAAATTGATCAATTGAAATATGCAAGTCTAATTGGTTGTCTTATGTACATAATGACTTGTACAAGACCAGATATTGCATATGCTGTTGGAAAATTGAGTAGATACACAAGTAATCCAAGTAGTTTGCATTGGCAAGCTTTAAATAGAGTACTTAGGTACTTAAAGAAAACTATTAACAATGGATTGTGTTATAATGGATATCCTCCAGTTTTAGAAGGGTATTCGGATGCTAGTTGGATTACAAGTTTGGAAGATCATGCATCTACTAGTGGGTGGATCTTCATTCTTGGTGGAGGAGTCATTTCTTGGGGTTCCAAGAAACAAACATGTATTACTGATTCCACCATGGCAGCAGAATTTATTGCATTAGCCGCTGCATCTAAAGAAGCAGAATGGTTAAGAAATTTGCTTTATGATGTACCTTTATGGCTTAAGCCAATTTCACCTATTTCTATCCGTTGTGATAGTAAAGCTACTCTAGCAAAGGCATATAGCCAAGTATATAATGGAAAGTCTAGACACATTGGATTAAAACATAGTTATGTCCGACAATTAATCTCTGATGGAGTGATTACTATTAATTATGTGAGGTCAAGTGAAAATTTGGCAGATCCTTTGACAAAAAGTCTTGCTAGAGATGCAGTAAAAAGGACCTCAAAAGGGATGGGACTCAAGCCTATTAATTAGAGTCACCCATGATGGAAACTCGACTCAACGCTTGGTATAACGTCAAGTCTTGAGTTCAATGAGACAAAGTACATCATTAGTATGTGACTGTTAGCACTATAAATAAATCCATCCTAAGATTAAAGTGCTAGGTACCCGTAATGATAAGGGAAGGATGAGTAATGTACTCTTAATGGACCCATAACATAAATATGTTAGAGTGTTATAATTACGGGAACACTTTTGATGGGATCTACCTATGTGAGTGGAAGTGTGGCCGCTTCTAGGAGCTTAAGGGCTTGGCTCTGACAGCACTCATGAAAAGAGGACATAGACACATGGCTATAATAGTGTCCCTAGATACTATGCATTGACTGATGTTGAAATCATTGTGTGAGATGTGTTCAGTTAATCAAATGGAATAGTTGGTTCAAAGCTTAGTCTACCATACAATTTTGATTAACTTTAACATGTTTTCACTAAGTGAAGGTTCAATCGTAAGACACCTTTATTTATGCAAATTGATTTCCAAGAATATCAAAATCTAAATATTTTGAAAATGGGGGGAGATTGTTGGAATATTTTCAAATATTTATAGTATCCCAATAACTATAAATGAATGAGTGTAATTAATCAAAAGATAAAACTTTTGGTCATTGGTCAAAAGTTATATCATTTGATTTTTTAAAAAAGAATTATAACTATTCAAAAAATATTATTTGAATAGTTACAAAATTAAATGAATAATTATTATTATTTATTTATTCATAAAGACACCTATTGAAAGATGTCTCTATGAAGAGACATGAAAATTCCTATAAATAGGAATGAGATTTCATTTGGAAATCATATCAACAAATTCTAATATTATTTCTTCTCTTCCTTCATTTTCTAATATTATTAGATTATTCTATAAAGTATTACTGTAGAAATCCTTTGTAGAAATTGAGTTTTTGTTACACATTACTCAGTGCATAGTGGACTATTCTCGTCAGTGCAAAACTCAAATAGTCATTGGCTTCATTGTATCCTCGAGGTTAATTTGCTTGGAACTCATTTGCACACTGAAGATAAGTGGGGGCGAATATAACCTTAAAGATAGTGGCTTGATACACGCCTTGGAGCCTTGTCCTATTTCTTTTTTTTCTTTTCGAGTTCCGATCGTGTGTTCGAGATTTTCCTTACCGGAGTTTTGTAATAACATCATTATCATTTGCAATCCTACCATTTTTTTGCCAATTAGATACGGAAACAACTTTTTAGCCATCGACAACCCTGTAAGGCTTTCACTTGATCATGTTTCAACTTTTCAATAGTGAATCATAGTTTTTTCTGTGTGTGTGTGGGCAAGCATGCATTTGGGGCCCTGGATGGCTGATACTTTGGCTGTTTACTACTACTTTGATTGATTGTGAAACCAACATGAATGTTTTTTTTTGTTTGGCACAAAAGAATACGAAGAAGGCTGACCTGACGCTTGCAGTCATTGCTTCTAGACTAATAATCAGGATGATGCTGTGGATTCTCACTGCTTTGGGACAAAATGTTCAAGGCAGAAGATTAAAAGAGTTCGAATGCCGGTTCGAGGACACAAAGCTCGCTGCAATTACAACATGGTAGATGCCTAGATATATTTACTTTTTAAGAAAAATAAACTCCCAAGTCTTAGTGAAGATAGAATGGAAATGCCTTATAAGCAGCAGAAGAAATATATTATCATCTAAATGCCAAATGAATAATTTGACATAAAAGTTACCTCAACCTTACATTATTCCAAAATATTTGATGATATACAAGACCAAAATCGAAGACAGATATAAAGGACTTGGACAAAATGTAAGCTCAACACAATAATTAGCTTGTAATGATACTGGCGAGAACATCGGTCTTACCTCTTGCATAAATTGTGTAAACTAAGCGGATAGCATCAAGCCATCCGTCTAGAGATTCCCACGAGTCAGCAACCTGAAAGGAAGAACAGACAATACTCACTAAAGTTGGATTGCTATTCGTATATTGCTAAATAGCATGGTTGTCAAGTTTTCTGAAAGTGTGAAAGATATCGTTCCTTTAATAAAAGCATGATACTTACCAGAAAATTGGACCATGGGTAGTATCAATGCAGAGGCCTGCACCTGGTGGTAGAGTCAGATCAGCACATGATGATACAGACACAATATCTGGAATCTCAACTTTGATAGCTGAGTTTTCTTCATTTGTTACTTCTGCAATTGTGCCAGAGAGGCTTCGAGAAACTTGTTTCTGCTCGGCTTTGATGACCTGCTCAATTGGAAAACAGAAGAGGACATAGAGGAAGAAAATGAAAGTCACGAGGATAAACCAACATAAACCAGTAGTATACTGAACCGACTCTGCATAGCAGTTTACATTGATTTTGCCTTGCATGCATAACATCCTGGAATTTATTATGATAGTGATCTACAACAAATATATTTTTTCTCATACTCTATGATTCATTCCGTTTGAGTTCAGACATTAAATATCAAAATTTGCTTGAAGAAATGAATCCCTTGTTCCAGGAAAAAAGAGAAAATTGAACTTGATATTTATTTGCAATAGACAACGAAAAACCAATCAGCTGTTTACCTGTTGAAGTGCTTCATGATTCAAAAAGAACTCTGTTCTCTTCCAATCCCGATGCGGAGCAATTGCATTTCCTACTGGTGGTGCAGTCATATTTCCCTCTTTGAGATGGGGTAAAGGTAGCTGTCAAAAATATTGTCAGAAAATAATAGAAAATATAGTGAACCGATAATTGGCAGTTTAAAACAGCACTGATGCGCTGACAGAAAGAAATATGAAATGCATGGATTACACTAAAATATATTACTTCAATAATAATCTTAAAAAATCCAGGAAAATGCTAATTAACCAGGAAACAGAGCAAGATATTGTTCTCATTGCCAATAGACTCAACAATGCTTACGGAATATTCAATCAATTTAGAAGAGAATAAACCTCAAATATAAAGTTCAAAGATCAATACTGACCATTGAACGAACAAGCTTCAAGGCACTGCTGTAAACCTGTAAAGTTTAAAACGTCAAATAAAAAGATATCCACAAACTAAGAAGTCAAATTGCATAACCCTGAAACTTTAAATTAAGGAGAAAAAGAGGTATATCATTATCTTTCTTGTAAATTTATGCCGAAAGTTTTCATTTGCCAATAATTATGCCACCTATATAGCCTAAAAGTGATATTAAATCTAACCAAAACTTTGTGGTCCAAAATAGAACCAGATCCGATCTTATGTCTTCAAGTTCTCTTTTAGAAATAGATGAACTGATCTAAAAATCAAGAAAAAATATAACCAGACCCGATCTACCATCTAGCAAGAAAATAGCAAGAACCAGACCCGATCTAGAAATCAAATCAGTGAAAATTAACAGAAAAAATACCTGTTGATGACAAATGGTGGTCGGAAACTGAGCACGTTTGGATCGGTAATCTAGACGGATACGGAGAAGAGTGAACCAAGGAAATGAAAGAAAACTGCGATAATTGAAGAGAGAACCGAGAAAATGAAGGAATGAAGGACTTCTTAGGGGGTTAGTGGAAAATCGATAAACAGAAGCAATGTTTTCTACCGGAAATGAATGAAGGAATGAAGGAGGCGATAGAGAGGAGTTTCCGAAAAATGTCTTACGGAAATTGAAAGGGTAAGACATTTTCCCTAAAATGTAAGCCAATTTCCCGTGCTTTGGATTTCATTTTCCAAATGGAAAATGTTTTCCGCCAATCAAACGCTGGAAAAGGCAGAAATGATTTTCGGGAAAATCAATTCCGCCAATCAAACAGACCCTTAGCTTGAAGTTAGGTGTGGATTATAAAGTAACGAAGTCAACGCAATCTTTGTACGCAGGAGAATGTTGGAAAACGTCAAGTGGTTGTAAATGGCGTGTCTGAGCCGCGTTAATGCAGCGGACACAGATGTGGATGATAAGGAAACTAGAAGGTCCACACACATGCACGTCTGCTCGTATGTCGCAAGACCATAGAAAGTTAGACGCAAAAACTATCTGCAACTGCATCATCCCTTTGGTGAAAGAGTCACCCACCATTCAAGTGTCGGTCCTTATTGCAGATATGCAAGCTCGATTCAAGTACAAAGTGTCGTACCGAAAGGCATGGTGGGCAAAGCAAATGGCGATGCAAGAGTTGTATGGTGACTGGGATGTGTCATACAACGAGCTTCAAGGGTGGATAGTTGGAATGCATGAGTATGTGCCGGGGACAGTCACTGATTTGCAAACACCTGCCATTTAAAAAATAATAATTCAAATAAGTAATACTACACGACAAATTAAATTTACATACACAATAAAATACAATCATTCTACAATATTAATACAAAAAATATAAATTATTACTCGATAATATAAAAATAAAAACGTTCGAAAAAATTATTACACGAAAATATGACAGTATATAATTCAACTCCATTAAAATATGACAGTATATAATTCAACCCTGAAATTTTGTTGTACACTACGGAAAACTCCATACACTATCCGATCCAAAAAAACTCATTTCCTGATATACTACAAAGCACTATCATTTTTATGCCTCTCTCAAAATTTTTCTCATTTTATTTACACTATCATAACCCAAACCGCTCAATATATATAGGCCACCACCAAAATTTTTTTTTTTTACTTTTTTCATATATTGATACCTGATACTGACACGAAAAAAAGTAAAAAAAATTTACTGTACTGGGTGCCGACCATTGATAGGCTAGCACCCAAAAAAATATTTTTTTTACTTTTTTCGTATACTAATTCCTGAAACTAACACGAAAAAAAGTAAAAAATTTTTACTGTACTGGGTGCCGGCCATTGACAGGCCAACACCCAAATTTTTTTTTTACTTTTTTCGTATACTGATACCTGATACTGATACGAAAAAAAGTAAAAGAAAATTGTACTGTATTGGGTGCCGGCCATTAATAGGCCAGCACCAAAAAAAATATTTTTTTTACTTTTTTTCGTATTGGGTGCCGGCCATTGACAGGCCAGCACCCAAAAAAATTTTTTTTACCCTGCTGTACTGGGTGCCGGCCATTGACAGGCCAGCACCCAAATTTTTTTTTTCCTTTTTCGTATATCAATATTATACAATTTAAAAAAAATACACGGGTTCCGGTCATTGACAGGCCAAAACCCAAAAAATTATTTTTTTTAAGTCTGACACAATTATCAGGCAATCATTGGTGCAAAATACGAGTGGGTTCCGGCCATTGACAGGCCACAACCCAATTTTACTGTTCATTTCAGGTTATTTTGGTGATTGTTTTTAAACCTGGGTTATTTTTGTAAATATAATATTTTTTTGGATTATTTTAGTAAAAGGGCCCAAAATATCAAAATATTACCTATTATTATTCGTAGCTGGTACATTAAAATTGGTTGCGGTAAAACTGTAACTCTCGTTGCTGGAATGAGTATTCTCTTTAAGTTGATTATAGTATTGCTGCTGGAGGAGTTGTGGCTATACAGCGGTGGCGGCGACTGTGATGGTTGCCGATGGTTTGATTTTCGAGTGCCTAACTTTACGACAACGATCGCCAACGGGGACGTTTCGAAGTACGCCACCTTTCGTCCAGTAACGACAGCAACTCTTACTGAAATAACGTGGCCGAGAGAGGTTGTAGCTGTTGTAGTAACAGAATTTTGTATTGAGAGAGTCGCAACGAGGATACTCGAGTGCTTGGTGGTGCTGCGGCTGTAACCTGCCGTAACCGACTCCTCCGCCGCCGCTGAATATATGGCCACCTCCGATCGAGTGGGTGTCTTGCATTGCTCACAACTTTCGCTCCAAAAAAAATGAAAACTCAATTTGTTGAATAAAGCACAGAAGAATTTGAGCTATTGTCTTTACAAATATTGTTTTGCATATATCTTCGAGAAATAAAACGGTATACAATTACCAAATTAACCCTCTTTCGTAAACGAAATTACATGTACGTGCTTAGGGTCGTGGCTTAATTTTTAACAACTTAGATTCAAGCTAAATAAATCATGTCAAATCATATTTAGTTGATTTATGTTTCTAAATAAACTCTTTTTATAAATATTTTAAATAAAAATTATTTGATTCATTATAATAATGTAAAATTAAATTAATTCATTTAATAATTAAAGTATGTCGATTAAGTCTTAATTCAAGTGGTATCAATATTGTTTAAAGGTTGAGAGAAGTTATTGGTAATTTTAGGTACTGTATAAAAAAATTAAAGCAACTACTTTCACTACTACTAAATTAGCGTATATATATATTAGGGCATGAAATCTAAAATTTAATCAGCATTTCTTCACTTATATATATACAATGTTATTTGAATTGAATTGAATGAATCAAACTAGTGAATTTAAAAATCAACCAATATCTATTTGTTCGTGTTCGTTAAAAATATCAAAATTTTGTATATGTTCATGTTCATTTGTTTAAGTTAAACGAAATGTTCGCGAATATATTTATAAACATACACAAACAATAAACAAACATATATCTTATTGTTTTAGATATAAATATTAATAATTATTGTAATCCCAAAAAAAATTACTACAGTAAAAAAGTAAGATAATATTCTTGATATAGTAAAATAAGGAAATAAAGTGATAAAAATGGTAATTTTGAGTTATGTCAACATTGAGAAGTATATTATGACATATTAATTCAAGAAAGGATTAAATTGCAAAAGTGAGAAAAGTTTTGTGGCCCAAGAGTAAATACTCAAAATTTAAGGGGTTAAAGTGTAAATATGAAAAGTTGAAGGACCAATAGTGCAAATATTTTAAGGGTAGAATAATCTAGAAACCAAGGAAAATGGATGAACTAGGATCAAATTGAAAAGGTGAAGAATTTTGAGGGACTAAATCGTAATTTTACCAAATTAAGTGATGACTCAAGGATGGAATTTTAAAAGAACATAAAGGGAAAAATGGTCAATTAGAAGAGAGAGAAATCTATAAGGCAATGATGATGTTGGTGATATTTTATGTTGACACCATTTTTTGGTTGAAAAACGGGGTCGACTTGGGTTTTGAAAAATGAAAACGAAAATGGGAGTCGCCACCAATCCTTTTTTTATGAGGTGTGATCGGATCACCTTGAAAAGTGGTTGTTTTTAATAAACGATTTAATTTTATTAAAACAACGATTTTGGTCCACGAAATTCAGAAAAACGGGTTCGGGAGTCGGTTACGCACGAGGAAGGATTAGCACCCTCGATACGCCCAAAATTGGTACCTAGTTGATTACTTAATGTTTTAGTGTCGAAAAACTGAAAACTTTAAAGAAATTTAAAATACGATCCTAAAAAAAACTCGAATAGCATAGATTAAAATTCAAGAGGATATTTGGCAATTTGGTTAAACGAGAAATCGAAACCCAGCACCTTAGGGCACGTTCCTCAAATTTCCAAACGCAAAACATTGCCTTATTTTGAATTTTTTGAAAGGATATTTAGCTATTTGGTTGAATGAGAAAAATCGACACCCAGCACCTTAGGGTATGTTTTCTCGAATTTCCAAACGCAAAACATTGTCATATTTTGAAATTTTTGAAAAGGATATTAAGCTATTTGGTTGAACGAGAAAAATCGACACCCAGCACCTTAGGGCACGTTCCTCGAATTTCCAAACGCAAAATATTGCCTTATTTTGAAATTTTTGAAAAGGATATTAAGCTATTTGGTTGAACGAGAAAAATCGACACCCAACACCTTAGGGCATGTTTTCTCGAATTTCCAAACGCTAAATATTGTCTCAATTAGAAATATTTTCTTTTTTTTTAAAATATGATATTTATATGCATAATGGGATAATAGACATGATAATGCGAATAAAAAAATGAGCAAAAACGAATAATAAAATAAATCAATCATGCATATACCATAGCAAATAAATAAATAAATAAACTAAAGCATAAAAATGGGCATATAAATAAATACATAAATGAACATAAAAATAAAGGAAAATACATGAAAATTATAAAATATGAAAAATATGTATGTACATAAAGGGGACTATATATATGTATATACATAAAATTATGAAAATATGAAAAATATATATAAGTATATATTTTAAAATTACTATATAAAATATATATATATAAGTAAGCATATTCATACATATATACGTATGTAAATTAAAATATGTATATGTATATAGATATATACAAGAATCGTGGAAGGTATACAAAGATATGTATTTATATTTACAAGAATAAAATAATAAAAACGTATATAGGTATATATATTCATATATATAACAAAACGTATGTATATAAGCTATAAAAAACGTTTATAACGGTATATATATATAATAAGATACAAAGATATAAATAAATAGCTATAATAGTAATAATAATAGGGCAAATATATTTAAATTTAAATAAGTAAATATAAAATAAAAATATAACAATAATAATATAAAACTTATGATATAATAGTAGTAATCGTAAAAATATACATATATATAAAATAAGTATAATAATAATAACGATAATAATAATAATAATAGGACTAAATTAAAACGGAAACGAAATCTCAGGGCCGAAATCAAAAATAAAACAGAGTAAGGGATCAAAGTGTATCTCGCGCTGAAAGAAAGGGGACCAAAATGGTAAATACCCCAAAGCCCCAAAACGCAGCGTTGAAACGGATCGTATTGAAACAAAAATGAAATTTTTGTGGCCAAATTGAAAAATAAAAGAAAATAGTGAGAAGGACCAAATTGCGGCACGCTGCAAAGTCGAGGGACTGCGCGCGCAATTATACCCTTTAAAGAAAACACGCAGATCCTGATATGCGGGTCGGGTCGCGCGCGGGTCTCCCCCACCAAAACGGCGCCGTTTCAAAGGGGTTATTTAAAACCCAAATTTTCTCAAAAAAAAAAACATTTCAACAGCCATTTTAAAAAAAAATAAAAAAGGGAACCCCCTTTTCTCTCCAAAAAGGTCCGGCCATGTAGGGTTCCTTGGCCCTTGTTGCGCCGCCGCTCGGCTCGCCGCCCTGCCACCGCCTCGACGGCTGATGAAACGCCAAATCGACGCGGAAAACCCCGTCCCGGTGAGCTCCTCTCTCCTTCTTTATTTTTTTTTATTTTATTTTCGTTTAAGAAATAAAAAAAAAGGAAAATAGAAACAACAAAAAAAAGAAAAAGAAAATGGATTGAAATCGAAAAAACGAGAAATCACCTTCAAGCTTGACTTTTATTACTGTTGATATTATATGTTTTTTATACAAAAACGAAAGAAGAAAAAAAGAAAAAAAAGTCCCCAAAATTACAATCTATTCGGCTTTTATAGCCGATCATTTCTGTTTGTTTCTGCTGCTATTTCTCTTGTTTGTTTGCAGGTAACCGGCGGCGCAAGTGGTGTGGTCGACGTGATGTTGGCGGTGGCGACGTGACGTTGGCGGCGGCGGCGGCAGGCCAAAAGTCAATAGGTGCGGCGCTAGGGTTTTAGACCTTCTGAAACCCTAGTTTTGGCTATTAGCTTGCCGGGCTAAGATACTGGGCCTCGGGTTTGGGCCTGGTTGGGCTTGTTTTTTGGGTTAGTTGTGTAATCGGGTCTGTTTGTAATTGTAATAGGTTTTGGGTTTGTTTGGGTCAAGGGTTTGTTGGGCCCGGGCATGAAAAATTGGGTTAGTTTAATTGGTTTGGGCTTGTAATGGACTGTATTTTAACTTATTTTGGTTTTATTTATTTTTGGTTTAATTGGGCCGGGCAAATTTGGGCTTCTACATTTTAGATTAATTAATTAAATAAATATTAGTTTATTAATATTTTAATTTGATTTTTAAATGATATTTTATTATTTTATTATTAATTTATTTAGTATACATATATGTGGAAAGAAAGATGAAAAGCAACCAACCCATCATCTTCCATGCATCCAACGTGAGGAGAATAGAGAAAGAATGAATGTTTTGCTTTCTTTACAATTTGGTCATTCCTCTAAAAACTTACCATTTTCACCTAGAAATCAAAAGAATTTTCATATTCATCAAGAGAGAAATATAACAAGGAGACTATAGGGAGCTAGAATATCAAGTTGGATTCAAGAAATTGAAGCTAGAGGAGAGAGAAAATCAAGTTAAAGTTTGAAATCAATACAACAAGGTAAGAACATTGAGATTTCAATATATTTTTAAGTTTGATATTATTGAAATAGCATGGAAAAGATGTTATAGTAGAATTTTATTTTATAAAGTCTTATGTTCTTGATATATTAGTGAAGAGAAATAAGTGAAAGTGATGGGAAATATTATAGAGAAAGGGAATAAGGAAGTTATAAACTTAGTAATTAACATTTTGCACTAAAACAGTTTTGGACAGCAGCAGTAGGTTAAACTTGAAAAATCACCATAAATTTTGGAAACAAAATTAGAGAATGAAAAAAATATGGAATTAAATCTTACTGAGTCTAGTTTCTCATAAAAGAAATGGTGTAAGTAATGGAACTGTAAATCATGAGATATAATAGATTTTGTGAGACAAGGTCAGAATGATTTTGGGTTCCCCTGTTCTGACTTTGGAAAATCATAAAAAAATTGTACAAAAATAATTATGGGTTATAATTTATATGTTTAAAATCCTTAAAGAGTCTATTTTCAATATAAATAAACAGGGATGTCATCCAAATTTTGTACAAGAAGATAATTAAGTTTTAGTGAAGAAGGTCGGAACTGTCAGACATTAGAATAGAGGTGACTTTAAAGAATAAACTGTACTCATTAGCTAAACCAAAAATTATGGAAATTTTATGGTAAGAATATATGTGAGTCTAGTTTCAGAGAAAATTAACGTATCTCAATTTGGAGTTCTGTAGCTCAAGATATAAATAATTAAGTGACTATGACTCAAGTGGACAACTTTGAATGAATATATAAATAAATGGTGAAATTATAGATAATGTTATATATAAGCATGTTATATACATTAAGGATGTGGAATGGAGAGGAGGAGGAGGAAAATATATGATTATTCAACTAGCATGAGTTTTCATTAAAAATGACCAATTTACATGTTTTAGGTTGAGGGACTAAATTGAACAAATGTGAAACTTTAAGGGTAAATTTGTAAAAATGTCAAAAAGTGACCAAATTGCATGAAATAAAATTTTTTATTATTTAAATTATTAAATTTAATGAAATATTATTTTAGATCAAGATTGAGTGGAAATTCGAGAAAAATAAAAAATTTTCAAAATGTCCTTGAATTTTGCTATTTCTGCAATTTAGCCTGGTAAGTTCGTATGAACTATATTTTGTATAATTTTAATAGAAGTGAATGGTATTTGGTAATGAATATTATATATATGTTTTTATTATTATTGGAATTGAATTATTATTGGTAATAGGTATAATTATGAGATGCTTTGAAATGATTATCGAAAGCTCGATTAGGTTGGAAGCTTGTTGGAGATATATCACATTATCCATTGGTTCTGTTGGTAATTTTGGATGATTTGATTCTGGTTATAATGACTTTTATAAGTTAAATTGGTTGATGTTAGCTCATAAATGTTTTGATTTTGATTGGTTATAAATATGAATGCTTGATGAAATGAAATATCTGAAAATTAATTTGTAAACTCCGGTAATGCTCTATAACCCTATTCTGGAGAAGTATACTAGTTAGGGTGTTACAATTATATTATAAATAAAATAAGCACACAAATAATAATTTTATGGGTAAATTACAAATCAATTAGAAGTATTTTTTCTTGTCATCCAACTATTCAATTGTCTTTTTTGGTCACAAATTGGTTAACATAAAAATCTAAACATTCAAAACTCAAAAATCCAAGATAATTAGGTGATCAAAAAAATAAAATTATATAGTTGAGTGATCATTTTGAAACTTTGCATAATTGGATGGTAGAAAATGAAATTTATTAATGGTTGGATGACTATTAGTGTAGTTTACTTTAATTTTATTAATATATAATAATCGAACAAATCACGTTTGGTTCATTTAAGAAACGAGACTTAAAGTTTTGATCATATTTGTTTATTTAATTTGATAATCGACAATTTTTTTTAAGCTAGAAGAAAAATATATGTTACTTAAATTAAGGGCCAATTTTTGACGTTGATAAGTATCTGAATAGTAAATAATTGTTTTAAGGATTTCTACTAATAAAATTACTTGTTTAGAATCATTATTCATTATCACTGAATTACTACCACATAGAGCATTGCTTAAGAATGAAAACTATTGAAAAATAATAATTAGATAAAATATTTGAAAAAAATCTTATCCTCCGAGTTAAGCCAAGTCCCTCAAAGAATATAATATATATATGTTGAAATTACATTCCTCTCATCGAAATCAATCTTTGTAGCCACTATTAAATGCTATATTTTACAATAGAATAAAAAAATATGTTGAAAAGTACTTATACCAAGAGTCCTCTTTGTTTTTTGGGTTAAAATATCTATTAGTTTTTTTACTCTCGGAAATTTAAAATTTAATTTCTTTATTTTTTAGATTTTAAAATTCAGGCTTAATTATTAATATTGTTAAATTTATTGGTGTGATATTTTAAAATTAATAGTATTAAAAGTTGAATTTGAATTTTTAAAATCTGAAAAGTGAATAAATTAAATTATTGAAAACAAAAATACATAGATTAAATTCTAAATTTTTAAAAGGTATAAGTACTTATAGCATATTTTAACTGTCAACCCTATAAACTAAAATCCCACCATTTTCTATCATATTTTCATTAATGTCTTCCAACAAGAAAAAGCTATTGAAATCCCTTTTAACAGCCAATGCAAGATGTGGGTGTAAAAAACCCTGTGATGTTCATGAACCAAAACTCAAGCCTTCACCACCCCCGCTGTCATCACCATCACCATCATCAAATTTCAACATGGATACAATACCATCATCATCATCGTCATCCAATGTTATGGTAAACCTTAAAATCATGGGCAGCATTGCGGTGGTGAAGGATTCCCATGATCCGTACTTAGATTTTCGACACTCCATGCTGCAAATGATCAAGGAAAAGCATATCTACTCCGCCGATGAACTACATGAGCTTCTTCAATGTTTTTTGAGCTGAATTCACCATGGTGTTATCTTCGAAGCTTTCATGGGGATCTGGTATCGGAAATTATGTGAATACGTTTAATTATTTCTCACGTCCAAAAAACTGCATGGCGGTTGATCATAAACTCATAAATAATATGTAAGTTTTTTTTCCCCTTGTATTTATAACTATAGTTATTGACCATCTATAATAATGGTTAATTTTAGGATAAATCAATGTTCGGTGCCTGAACTTGATAATATTTTTCAACATGATCCTTAAAACTTTTTTTCTACGAATTTGACAGCTTTTTTTTTAAAATTTGATCCATAAACTTATTAGATTCGGTTAAGGCATAATGATGTGGCAATTTTGATACTGTAACATGTCATCACTTGAAAGTTTTAATACATATAATCTATATAATTAAAACTTTTGAATTTGTTATTATTTTGCATGTGTTACCATGTGAATTTTTTAGAACATCTATATAATTAAAATGTAAAATTTCCACTAACTTTTGAATTTGTTATTATTTTGCATGTGTTACGATGTGAATTTTTTAGAACATCTATATAATTAAAATGTAAAATTTCCACTAAATACAATATTGAACATGTCGAATATTAAAGTGTTCAAATTTCGGTTAAAGCCAAATTAATTGACTGAACCGATTTAATTCAGTTAATCCGTTGGTTAACCGATCTAATTTGGTCGAATGTCGGTTAATATTTTTTCGAAGTCCGGTTATCGGTTAATTTGGTTAGAAATCGGGTAATTAACCGAACTTAATAATTAATATTATATATTATATGTATTAGTTAGTTTGGTTAGTTCGGATAATTTAGTCAAATGAACATTATCATTTTTTTATATGTTTTATACTTATTTTAACCAAAAAAATAAAACACATAAATATCAATTAATTCGGTTAATTGAAATATTTTAATTCGGTTAATTTTTTTTAGAAATTCAGTTCGATTAAGTATTAAAGATTAAAAAATTTAATTCTTACTAATTCAATTTAGTTATAATTCTAATTTCTTTAACTTTTAAAAAGTAGAGGATTTTTACCCAAAAAAAAAAACAGAAAAAGCGCTATATAATTTAAAGGAAAAAGACTCCCCATTTTCTCGAACGGCTCTCTGACTCCGGTCATTGGTCAATCTCTTCTTCTCCCAGGCCCCGTTCTGGCCATTTCGATCCAACTTCGTTAAAGGTATTTTCTTTTCCTTTACTTATCAATTTTAGGGTTTTCTTTCTTGATTTTAGTTTCATTTTGAGTTTTCGACCTCGCTCGATCAGCGAAATGTGCTACTTTCTGGTTTTAGGGTTTCTCCCTCTATAATAGATTTCTTATTTGGTTGAATTTCGCATTGTGGGAGTTTCATTGCTGGGTTTCGAATTGGGGGACTTTGCAAGATCTGAAGAATTATTGTTTGAAAGGAACGAGTTTAAGGTGGTTTTGAAAAGTCTCAAGTTCTTGGATGTTGATGTGCATTTGGATTTGGATTAAGAACTTTTTGGTCAGTTGAGTTTCCATCTTGACGTAAAGATGGATTAAAAGTTTCAACCCCTTTCTTGTTTTGTGCGGTTTACTCTGGATCTAAATGTTTAATTTCGTTGATTTTAGAATTAGTAATAGAGGATTTCTAATAAATTTAATTTCAAATCATCTGTTTTGGATTTTGGAGGACTGATAGGAAGGTAAACTCCCCAAAAGTTTTGAATTATCATATTATTTATCTATTTCCATCGCCTTAGGTTTATTATTTTCTTCACTTGATTGAATATTTTGACATATGAAATGCGATTGAGACAGGCTCCAGCTTAATGAAGCAACCTGAATGCAAAATGGGGGAAGGGTAAGATAAGGAACTCAAAGGTATTTCTTGAATTCTGTAGTCATCTTCTTTTCTTTCTTTTTTTCTATTTGCTAAGAAAAGATAAGATGGTCCAAAAAGAAAAAGGGGGACGCGTTTGGATTCGGTGTTTAGCTTTTTCTTTTGGTTTGGCGTATGTTTTATTTGGCTTTTGCCTTTACCCTTCCTTCGGCTCAGGTGTGAGTGTCTGAGATGAATTGATATGGGTATTTTCAATTTTCTTCTAGGCATTTTCATGTATTTGTTGGATTTTTAGAAGGTCATATCTACATATACATATTGTAATAAGCCCAATTGTCCAGGCCTGCATACGAGCCCAACACAACAAAAGCAATAAAACAGGCCCAAATTAAAACCCAACAGCCCAAGACCCAAACCGAGCCTGCTAGCCCAAAAACACCAAAATTTCAGAAACCC
This sequence comes from Gossypium hirsutum, assembly GCF_007990345.1. Lineage (NCBI taxonomy): Eukaryota > Viridiplantae > Streptophyta > Magnoliopsida > Malvales > Malvaceae > Gossypium > Gossypium hirsutum. Next base: position 63,845,380 of record NC_053449.1, read on the forward strand.
TAACAGTTTCTGCCCCAGCGCCGCAGCAACTGGCGTTGCAACTGCTTCCGCGCGGCGCGCCCGTCAATCCCGCACCTTGCGCCCCTCGCCGCCGCGAATCTCACGCCTTTCCCGCAAGCACGTACCTGCAACAAACACGAGCAGCACGCAAATAGGATAACAGATTAAGAGATGGGATTTTTTGGGGATTCGTTTGATTTTAGTTTGTATTTCTCGGCTATAAAAGGAGCCGATTAATTTATGAAATGGGGGGATTTTTTCAGTGTAACAGATACGAAAAACACAGAGAAATAAGAGATAAAAAGATTTTTTATTTTTCTTGCTCTCTGTTCTTGTACTATTTTGTTTTTTTTATTTTGTTCTTCCTTGATTTTTAAAACAAAAATAAACGAGAAGAAAGGGAGAGGGGGAAGAGAAACTTACCTTCGCCGGATTCGGCGCCTTCTCCGTCGACGGAGGCCGTGGGCATCAACTGAACGGCGGCGGCATGGAGGGCTGGGGGGTTGAAAACCTAGCAGAGGTTTCCCCCCTTGTTGTAAAGTTTTTTTTTTTAGAAAAATGAAATGAAATAGTTTTTAGGAATTTTTTTTTGGTTTTAATAATAAAGATAAAACGGCGCCGTTTTGAAGGGGCCAGACCCGCGCGGTGACCCGACACGGAGGGAAGGATCCGCGCGTTCTGGCATGAATGGGTAATTTGTGCGTTTAGTCCTTTTTCTTTGCATTTCGTTTCAATTAAACCCATTTATTTCTTTTTTAAAATTTGGGCCGCATGTTTTAATTTTGTTTCACTTCAGTCCAATGCTGCGCAGCGTTTAGGAAGGCGGGAATAATTTCCCTTTTGGTTCTCCGTTATTGCTAGCGCATTCAAATCGGTCTCTTTTTGCCTATTTTCAAATCTACCATATTTTTTCATCTTTAATTCAATCTAGTCCATTTTTTACTGTTTTACTATTTAATTTTTTTTGTTATTATTTCTATTATATTATGCCATTAGTATTATTATCATTACTACTGTATATACATGCGCATAGGTTTTTTATATAATGCACATGTTTTTTAGTATACGTTTATATACATATTTTATTCATATGTTTTATTTTCAATTTTATTCCCTAATTTCTCTCTCTATATATATACTCTTATATTTTAGTTTCAAATTTTCTTTTTTTGTAAATATGTATACCTTTTTGTATTATCTTTCATAAATATTTTTATTTCTTTTTGTTTTATCTTTTATCTTTTTAACTTTTGTATACCTTATATTTTATATGTATATATATACTTACGTATTTTTATTATTTTTAAATATATACACAAATACATATTTTTATATTTTTATCTTATTTTCACGATTTTCAAACACATATATACATGCATTTTTTATTAGTTTTTTTTGTTTGATATATTCCATTCCTTCTTTTTATATACATGTGCATATACATTTAAATTTAAGTATTTGTTTCATGTTATACATTAATTTTTTTTACATACCTTTTGAGAAATATATTTTAGTTTTGTCGAAGCATTAAAATCATCATATTTTATAAATTTTCAAAGTATTTGGCATTCATATTCACAAGAAAGACCGTGTCCTAACTTACTGGATTGCGATTATTCTTCGATGAATTTAAAACGCTAAGTATTCATTTTGCATTAAATTCGCAAATTTTAAATAAAAACTTATTCTTGGAGTTCAAAATGTTGGGTCCTAACTTACTGGTCTTGATATTTTGACTTCTTGAAATAAGAATTTTCAAAAGCAAAAGGGAATATTCGGGTATTTTGAAGATTTAAAAATATTGTGCCCTAACTCATTGGGTGTGGTGTTTTATTTCTTTGAAATAAGAATGTCTTATTATTTTGATTCATTCATTAAACAAAAAGTCTCCTTTTAAAAATCTTTTCAAATTTTCGACACCAAGGCACTAAAAAATCAATTTGGTACCGATTTTGGGCGTTCTTCTCGTGCGTAACTGACTCCCGAACTCATTTTCTTAAATTTCGTAGAACAAAATCATTTTAAGGTGAGCCGATCAACCTTAATAAAATATCGGTGGCGACTCTAATTTTTTAAGTCGACAACAAAATTTTTATTTTTCAAAAAACGTTTTCGACAGATATATGCATTGAATGTGGATGTAAGGGATACTTTAAGAAATATGAAGAGTTAGAACAACATAACCTTTTCCCCTGGCCATGTTTCTAATAAATTTAATTTCAAATCATCTATTTGGAATTTGGAGGACTGGTCGGAATGTAAACTCCCCAAAATAGAAGTTTTGAATTATCATTTTATTTATTTCTGTATTTATTCCTATCGCCTTAGGTTTTTCATTTTCTTCAATTGATTGAATATTTTCACATATGAAATGCAATTGAAACAGACTCCAGCTTGATGAAGCAACCTGAATGCAACAAGGGAGAAGGGGAAGGGGAAGATAAGGAACTCAAAGGTATTTCTTGAATTCTGTAGTCATCTTCTTTTCTTTTTCTTTTTCTTTTTTTTTTCTTTTCTATTTACTAAGGAAAGATAAGATGGTCCAAAAAGAAAAAGGTGGATTCAGTGTTTAGCTTTTTCTTTTGGTTTGGCACGAATTTTATTTGGCTTTTTCCCTTTACCCTTACTTTGACTCGGGTGTGAGGGTCTGAGATGGATCGACATGGGTATTTTCAATTTTCTCCTTGGCATTTTCATGTATTTGTTGGATTTTTAGAGCGTCATATCTACATATACATATATGCATTGGATGTAGATGTAAGGGATACTTTAAGAAATATGGACAATTAGAACAACATAACCTTTTACCCCTGACCATGTTTCTAATAAATTTAATTTCAAATCATCTAGTTTGGATTTTGGAGGACTGATCAGAATGTAAACTCCCCAAAATAGAAGTTTTGAATTATCATTTTATTTATTTATGTATTTAGTTCCATCGCCTTAGGTTTTTTATTTTCTTCAATTGATTGAATATTTTCACATATGATATGCAATTGAAACAGATTCCAGCTTGATGAAGCAACCTGAATGCAACAAGGGAGAAGGAGAAGGGGAAGGGGAAGGGGAAGGGGAAGGGGAAGTGGAAGGGGAAGGGGAAGATAAGGAACTCAAAGGTATTTCTTGAATTTTGTAGTCATCTTCTTTTCTTTTTCTTTTTTTTTTCTTTTCCATTTACTAAGGAAAGATAAGATGGTCCAAAACGAAAAAGGGGGGCGCATTTGGATTCAGTGTTTAGCTTTTTCTTTTGGTTTGGCACGAATTTTATTTGGCTTTTGCCTTTACCCCTACTTTGACTCAGGTGTGAGTGTCTGAGATGGATCAACATGGGTATTTTCAGTTTTCTTCTAGGCATTTTCATGTATTTGTTGGATTTTTAGAGGGTCATATCTACATATCCATATATGCGTTGCATGTGGATGTAAGGGATACTTTAAGAAATATGAAGGGTTAGAACAACATACCCTTTTACCCCTGGCCATGTTAAGTATCTTGGAACTTAATATCTGTGTTAATTTTCTTTTCTTTTTTTCTACATGCTTTAACAGAGGATGATATCAGCCAAGACTCAGATTGTTTCTCCGGTTTATCCAATTATAAACCAGTAAAACGGGTGTGTCACATGATTCTTTGTGCTGCTTTCAGTTTTCAAGTGGAACTAGTTTTTTCTACTCTTTTTTATCTGGTTTTTATTATTTTATTGCTGCACCGCATGCAACTACAGTGGCGTTATGTACGCTTGGAAAAGACATGTCAGCGTAATGAGCAGGTAGCTTTGTTGTTAAAAGTGCTTAAATGGTAAGCGAAGCCTCTTTTATTTTGCTCAAATGGTTTTTATGGTTAATAATTGAATTATTTGGTATTAGGTTGAATGATAGAATTTTATGTTCTCTTCAACAGTGATAAGTCTGTAATCCCATCTATATATGAATTCCGTAGCCTCTGTTTTTTTCACGCTTACTTGACGTTGGATGAGGCTGAGAACTTAAGTGGTTAGTTCCTTCAGTCTGCTCCATCTCTTTTAAGTTTTCCTTATGCAGAAATACATTTTTTTTGAGCTGACCCTTTTTCTGCCAATTCCTTTTATTGTTAAAGAATTAGAAGAAGTTGAGGAAATTGGCTTTCCAATGTTGGAGGTTGCTAGGAAAGCAAAAGTCTCGAACTTCCAATGGTCTACTAAAAGCAAAGAAACAAAAGACTAGTATGGGTATGCTTTTCTTCTTCTTGACTTTTTGACTTTGATTTATTTTGTATGAATGTATCATGTATGTTGTTTTTGGAAGACATGAGATCTATATTATGTTGGCAGGCAGCATTCTCTCACAGCGGAGACAAAACAAAGAGAAATGGAGGTATAATGAAGGTATGCCTCACCTAAATTTTAATTATTTGGATGTGTTATGTATCTCACATTCGACCAGGAGTGTTATACGTTTCATTGCTAATGTTTTGGAATCCTTGCAAATCTTCGGTCATTTATGTATGTTATGATCGGAAGAGAGGTGGGTGGGTTAGTGAGCGATATGCTTTAACAACAAGAGATGAGAAAAAAGAAATGTTGTCAAGTTGAGTTGGATTTTAAGCAAACAATGACAATGATTTAGCGACTGCTTTGGAAAGAAAGTTTAGGTGCTGGTTGTTTGGTATCTTGGTAGTGAATATCATTGTCACTTATCATTGTCCTATAATATTTTCTGTGTTTGTGCTTTTTCAGCTGGCATATTCTTATGATGTGGAAATTCATGTCACTCAGTATTTCTATTAGTCTTTGGTCTGCTCTAATGCTCAATGAAATCTTAACCCAATTGTGCTGTCAAGGGTGCACTCTCTAACCCATATGTGCATGGTTTGGTATCTCTCTCTATCATACACACACACGCATACAATTAGTATTATACAATTATGATAATAGAATCTAAAAAGTGATCCCTTTTGTTGATCAATATGCATATTTTTGTTGTTGTGAAGTACTCAAATATTGAGGAGGAGAGTTTGATAATTTCTTTCCTTTCTAACTAGTATGATATATGTAATAATAAACAAAAAAAACGAGGAGAACCTCTATTAAGTGAGTTTGTGTGTGTGTGTGTGTGTGTTCATCAGATTTGCATTACCCAACAAGGCTGTGGGTTTCTGTTGTCTGGACTAGCTTTGAATGCTCCTGACCAAATGTGCCTAGCCCAATCAATCTAATTTGTCTTAGTAGATGGATAATAGGCCAACTTCCTCCTTTCTCAAATGAACCAATTTTTAACAATTTCATTTTTAGAATGTGTGAATACCATCTTGTTAAGGACTACTTTTTACAATAACTATTTGAGTGCTGATTTCCCGCTCTTCTCTCACTTTAAACAGATTTTGAGCCAGAGCCAGAGTCTGACATTAAGGATTTAGAGGAGGAAGACTTGTCAGGTATGAGGTCCCACTTTTCTTATAAAATTATGGATTTTTTTTTTGTTCTGCCTCTCTGCTTTATGTGTTAGTGGATTTTGTTAATTTTGTACCCTTGCTATTTTGGAACTTACATTTTTTGTTGTTTTGGCTTTGGTTGATATTCTCTCTTTTTTTCTTTTTGTAATAAACACTTGAACAGAGGATGATTTGCTCGATGATTATGGTTCCTCCTGCAGATACGAGGGTTATCATGGGTTTGATGCATCTGGGAAAAGGGTTTGTTGCTTGATTTTATTGCTTTTAATTTCTGAGGGGTAAGTAGTTATGCATGGTTATCTGATTATGCTTGTATACCCATCTTGCATTGGAAAATTGGCTTTTACTATCTTTTCCCTCTTATGTGTTCTATATAATGAAGCTCTAACTAAGTTAGAAATTCCCATGGATTGGACCTCGTTGGGAAACTATTTTTCAAATTCTTTGCCCTAGCCTGAATCAGGCCAATTTGATATCCCATTTCACTACTAAAAAAATATTTTTATATTAATATTTTTTATTAAAATTGAATAAAATCATATTTCTATTATTAATTGGAAATTCAAGCCAAGCCGGCTTGAATTAAAATATAACTTTTCCAAGGTCCTTAGACAGGTTCTAAACCGAATATATGTGAGCTTCATCTTACTACTTTTTATAGGTTGTTGTAGGCCTTACATCTATTGATTTAGGTGTAGTTTCTTGAGTATGGAGCATTTCTCCGGTATGAGGATTGTGACATCATTCACTTCATTTCTCATGTTTCTGAAGAGTTTGTTGCTAGAACCTAGAGGCTAGCTCAGTTAGTTCATGCGGCCAATTTTTAAGGGGGTCAACAGATCTGGAGTTGGAATCGCATATCTGCAATATTTTCCCCTATTCCTAGATTAAGGTCTCCTTGGCATATTGATAAACAATAGCCTCTTTTTTGTTTATTCTGGAATGGCAGTGGTATGAAGTAAGCTTGGTAGATGAGAAAAACTAGGACTATCATAAAGCTTTGCTGCTAGATGTGCTTAAATGGTATTTTAACATCTTTCTTTGGTGGACGTAAATGAAGATCGAGTATTAGCTTGCTATACACTGAAAAGTGCTTCCCTTGACAGGGATTTATGTGAAAGCATCTATGTGTATAAGGCTAATCATCTGTTTAAAGCCCGCATGAGTGAGGAAGAGGCTGATAAAGTTGCTGGTTGGTTCTCTACCTTCTCGTTTCTATTTTCTCCTTGCTTAGAATATAGCTACATTGATTTGAGTTTTTGAGTTTGTCAGAGGGTCTACTATACTGCGATGTGTGATTTGATTGAAATAATTATTTTACAGATTACAGATTAGGAATGAGAAACTGTCATCTGATTCAATCGAATTGGGATGCCCTGGATCTGACATGTCTCTTGGGAAGAGTAACATGAAGCTCAGAATTATGGGAGTATTGAATCAATACTCCCAAATAAAAAGGGAATTGGTCTATGGTCGAGTCAGTAAAAATAAATAACTAAGAATTTTGAGTAGTCTTTTTTTTTTGCGGAAAACTTTTGAGTAGTCTGATACCAAGTCATTTCTTGACATTTAATCTTTTGTTTACTGTATTCGCTTTTTTTTTAAGGGTTGGAAGAAGTTGAGTACGTGGAGCCATGTAGGTACATCAAGATCATGGAACTCAATTAGGTGATTGTTTCACTTGAAAAATTAATGAACTTTGTCTCTGTTTCTGGTCTTTCAATCTTATTTACTAATCTGGTCCGAAAAAAGCCAAATTAAATATGATACTAGAATGGGATCCCACTCTCCCGAAGTTCCAAATAAATATGTTTGTAAATTTCATATTTTACTTTAATTTGTTTATTTTTAGTCTTTTTAGGGTAAAATTATTGAGTTTTATTATTTTTAAAATTTGATGCTACAATATATTCTCATATATTATCCACTGAGTTGATTGTAAAAGTATAGATGCTTAGAAATTAGAATGATTTGATTAAAGAATATCAATGGAAGTATATTAGTTTATAATTATTTTTAATTGTGAAATGGTTATTTGGGCCTGTAGGGCGTGGTTGTATGGGAATTTCTACTATGGAACTCAATTAGGTGATCGTTTCACTTGAAAAATTAATGAACTTGGTCTCTGTTTCTGGTCTTTCGATCTTATTTACTAATCCGGTCTGAAAAAAGCCAAATTAATACTTGGTTCCTTTTAATTTTTAGGTTAATATTATTGAGTTCTTTTTTTATTTTTTTAAATTGATGCTACAATATGTTCTCATGTATTACCCACTGAGTTGATTAAAGGATATCAATGGAAGTATATTAGTTTATAATTATTTTTAATTGTGAAACGGGTATTTGGGCCGGTCGGGTATGGTTGTATGGGGATTTCCACCATCTCCTATTAGGTTGTGAAAAACGACTTGTCCTCTAGGATGTTCTTGTTTACTAATTATTGAACTTGTGATTGATCACAGAAAAAGGTTGTGCCATTCGGGTTTATTCGGAAAATTTGGTCAAGAGAAGAGAATGTCAAAGAATATGTGAAATGTCATCCATTTTTGGGGGTGACACAAAAGGGGAGGAAGAATTAGAATGTTCTTGTTTATATTTGTAAACATTTCTTTTGATTCAAACAACAAAGAAGCGAATTAAGTATTTTAAATTGAATTAAACTTTCTGGGATCTCTGATTGTCTTTCTTGCTAATTTTTCACTGAAAATTGGTTTTCTTTTTATCTCTTTAGACTCGATCGAAAGGCTAAATGTTTGAGGTTTTGTTCAAATTAAGATCAAAACAAAAAATTGCTACATTTCGAGACTAAACGACAAAACATTATCATATTGGTCCTTTTTCGAATAGGACCTAGTTTATGTATCTCACGCGCCATCATTGGTATTTGTCGTTTGTTACAAGGCAACAAAGAATAAAAATATACCTTGTGTTCAAAAAGATAACATGAAAAAATTACATTGTACAATTTGCCATGATGTGACTGAAATTAGGAAGATTTTGTGATAAAAAATTAATCAAAACACTCCTTCAAGTAAACCATGCTTGCACAACTTTATGTACCTTATCAGTATTTAATTTGTTTCCCTCAAACATCCTGTTGAATGTGTCAAAAGTAAACCATGCTTTTTCATTTACTAATGACAGTTTATAAGCAAAATTTCTAGAATATTGGTGGATACTTCGTGGGCATGCAAAGGGTAATAATATACATAATTTATATAACTTCACTTGATTGATACTTGTAATACAAATCCATTTTTTTAAACCAATTTTTGGCATCTTCCATTACAGATTAATGATAAGAAAGGAGGGTATATAAAGTTAGAAAGGGCGGAGAAATTTATCCTTTTAGTTGGATCATTCGAACGACTTGAATTGCATGAGCGTTCGCTTAGAAGACTATGCCATAATTCAGATAGGGTATGTGTATCGGTCTTATACATTAGTATGTACTGCAGCCCTTGAGCTAATGTTGAATCTTGTTTATAGCAGCAAGATGATGAAACTGAGATCTTTAACTTGGATCCTCCCATGGACGTGAGTAGGAATTTCTCGGCTGATATAAATGATGTAAGTTGTTACTTGCATTGTGTTCATCTATACACTTGCATTACATTTCACTACCGATTTTGGTCTATTTGACGCAGATTTTGAGAAACACGAAAGAATTGAAGGAAAAATTGAAAGAGAATTTACGGAACAAATCTGATTTTCTCAAGAATGGTACTATTAGAGATCAGGTATGAACCATTAATTTCTTTGGAATTTTCATTTTAATCTTTTGATCTTACCATTTTGCTTATTTTGTACTTTGTTTACAGGTAAGGTTAGGTGTTGCTGGATGGAAAAAAAGATACTACAAGCTGAAATTCTCTGCAGACAGGATATCGAAATAACGAGAAAGGAAATAGTGTGTGTTCTAACCATGAAATCCACACTTTTATCTATGCATGTCCAAAAGTACACTGAGGGTCTACTATGGGTGCTTTTGTACTATTTTTTGGGTGTACCATCGTGGGCCTGGTCAGCTATCTCCATTTTCCATTCTAGTGGAATTCGATACATACATATGTAATCGGTGTCATTCATACATATATAGATGGTGTCATACATACATGCTCTGAGTACTCTTGAGGGTCTACTATGGGTGCCTTCGTACTATCTCTGGTGTACCATCCTAGTCCCTGTTTGCCATCTGAAATTTCCATTCTAGTGGAATTCAATACATACATAGATGGTGTCATACATACGTAGAGAGTTTCATACATACATATATGTTGTCATACATACGTTCATACATGCTTTGAGTACTCTTAGGTTCTAACTACGGGTGCTTTTATACTATTTCTCTGGTGTGCCATTCTGGTCCTGGTTAACTATCTGAATTTTCCATTCTAGTGGCATTCATTACATACATACATAGGTGTCATACATACATACATGCTCTGAGTACACTGATAGTTAGCTATCTGGTTGCTTTTATACTATTTCTTTGGTGTCATACATACATCCATCCATTCCATGATTGCTTTTATACTATTTCTTCGGTGTACCATCTTGGTCCCGGTTAGCTATCTGGAATTTCCATTCTACCGGAATTCATTACATACATACATACATACATACATACATACATACATACATACATATGTTCTAGAATTAGTATTGCTACGTGATGAGAGATCCATTAAAATGTTAGGTATTATCCCTACTACTATGCTCCATTTTCATCAGACATGAAAGGTCTTTCTCAAGTGAGTGTAAAGTTCTAGAAGGGTCAGCCTTTTAAGCCCTTTGATCAACTAATGAGTGTATTGCCACCTCGAATTCAAAAAAAAAAAAAAAAGAGTGTATTGCCACCCAGAAGGTATACCATATTACCTCTTCTGATTTGGATACTAACTTCCGATATTTCGGTTTTCGTAATATGTTATTGGTTTTATGCAGTGCTCATGCACTTCCGAAGCTGTATCCAAAACTTATCACCGATGCCGATTCCCAAATCATTGACTTCTATCCTACAGGTTAGTCCTGTTTTCTAGGTTATGGATCGTGTGATGCTGGTATAAGTGTTCCTATTACAGATTCACAACATGTTTTCTCTTTCTCCTACATTTTTCTTAGATTTCGAAATCGACACGGATGGAAAGCGCCACGCATGGCAGGTTGGTTGCTCAAAACATTTACCCTTGCTAGTATCGTTCCCATTATTATAGAATCAGTTATTAATGCATGAAAATTTTGCATGAACTCTTCTTGTTAAGGGCATATGCAAGCTTCCCTTTATCGATGAGGAACGGCTTCTATCGGAGACACTAAGACTTGAGAAGGAATTGACGGTGAGACTTCATTTCATCTATAGAACTCGGTTCATGAACTTATATATATTATATGCAATCAATGAGACGGTATTTTACAATATCTTCAGCAGGAAGAAACTGAAAGAAATGCAGTGAAAAGTGATCAACTCTTTGTACCAAGCACTTTAGGATCAAAGATTTTGACAGTTTTGCCTGATAATCAAAAGTTGCATACAGAAGCCGAACTGATCAGGTTGGTCCATCACGTTGTTTCATTTCATGTTTTAGCTATATTATTTATCTGACCGTTCATCGTACCTAATGTAGTGGTGCTGTTAGAGGACATGTATCATCGTCACCTATCATGTAAGCCGGTTCGAAACTATGCATGTAGAAATCATGGACAGGTTGGATTTCATATCGTTTTTTTTTACATCATAGGTCGTTGCCGTTCAAGATCCCTATCGGAAAACTACATATCCCACGCCCTCTAGAGGGTGTTGAATATCCCGAAAAGGTAATATAAACTTCCTAAATCTTCTTCAAAAATTATTTACTCGCTAATAATCATTGTAACATTTATATTGTATATAGGCCATAACGGAAGCTGATATTCAAAAAACTCAGCTATGGCATGAATACCTTGGAACCAGACCGCCCTATAACAGGTTCGAGTTAATCCAAAAAAACCAGAAATGATCTTCACCCATCGAACCAGACATCAAATATAAGGTTGCCATGGAACCCAAGGTTTGACACATGCAAAGTGGGTGGTGCTGGTTCAAGCTCAAACACGGCTAAAGCCATTGCAGACATGAAAATATCTGAACCTAGCCATAGTAGTATTTTTGGTTATGGAAGAGGGCAGAAATGGCGAAGGAGCTCGCAACAGTTAAGTTCTTTTCGGTCATCAACATCAAACACGAACAATCCATGGCGTAGGGGGCTGTGCAAATCTAATAACAATGATTCTGGAAGTGGTTTAAAGTGAATGTTATTTGAAAGATTCTTTAATGTTTGTGTTTTGATTCTCTAACACTGTTTTTTTTTAATACGAAAATTTATAATTGATAAAAATTATATATTTTGGTATTAAAAATATTTTTTTAATGTTCAATGATTGATTATTAGTGTACCAAAATATATAATATTAACTTGGAAAAAAAATAATACATAAATCATATTAGAGAAAAGTATTAATAATAATTCAGATAAATATAATTATGTGTATAAAATATAAACATGAAATGATATAATATTAATAATTGTGTTAGTACTTTATGAGAATTAGATCAAAATAAAATTTAATGTAAAATATTATAAAAATAAAAATGTATATATAAAATTGCATATTAACCCCTAAATTATAATAGTTTATTTGAATAAATTCTTGTAAATAATTGTTTGATTATACAAAATTTAAATCCACAAATTTATATGAAAATTATGATACATTCATATTGAAATTCTTACAACTAATAAATTTGTGATAAAATAACAAATAATTTTTTTTACTTATGTATTTGTGTTATTAAACAAACTATTTATATGTAATTTTGTCAATTTATTGTTCATGTCATGAAAAATAGCAAACTAATTAAAACTAAAAGTTTTTTTAAAGAATAGGAATTTATATAGGTGAATATAAAATATAAGGACTGATTTGAATAAGCTATTAAACTTTATGGAACCATTTAATATATAAACCATATAAATTAAAATTTTCTCTTTATCCTTTTTTTAAAATTTGCAAGGAAATGACCTAGTTACCCCCATCATATCCAAAAATCCCATGGCTAAATTGTCACAAAACTAAAGCCATCTAAACTCTAATTCTACCCTCAGATTACTTTAATAGTAGACCTTATCATCGGCGAGTCAATGTAAAATTTTAAGCTCACTTCTTAAGTTTAATTCAATCCAAAAAAATGAGTTTATAATTTTGTTCAAATTCGATCCATATTAAAAATGATAAACTCGTGCTTGATTCGGCTAGGTCGTATAAATTTTTTAATTTATTTTATATAAAAATAAATTTAAAAAGTATAATATAATAAAAATATTAAAATAAATGATTACCAACAAACTAAAAATAAAATAAAAACTTGTGATTTGAATTAAGATCGAATAAAAACAATCGATATTTTTTAATATTTGAATTTCGTACCATAAATGAAATGGTGCCCTAACAATGTAGCTCCTAATTTTGGGTATGCACGCTAAATAATCGCCACTTTACCCATTAACAAAAGGCGCGAATTGCCGATTCAAACCATTTTTTTATTATTTTCTTAAAGAAATTTATTTATTGACATAATTTCAATTTAGCATTTGGAGTAAATTGTTTACCCACTAAATCCTACTGCTCTAATTAAATTCTTGAACACAAATTCCCTCCCTTTGGCCTTTGTTTCCTTCCCCTCTTTGTATCTTTTCCCTCGTTTTCCTTCAAACCAAACAGAATCTACGCTAAATTCTCAGAAAAAGGAGTCCTTTTGTATTTTTCCTTTAGCAAAGCTTAAAAAAACCCAAAATTCTTTCATTTTTTAATAAAAAAGGGTAGCTTTGAGTTGTTTTTATGTGATGTCGGGTTCTCAAGCTGCGGATCAGTTGTTGAAGCAATCCCTGCAGCAGCAGCAGCAAAATCAACAGTCACTAAATCGACAGCTACTCTTCTCTATGGCTCCCGGAGACGATTGTCACCGCTTTGCTTTAGCTGAGCCTCGTAGCATCGCCGATCAAGAAGCCGAAGCCATGGTCGTTAAGTCTCCAGTACATCTTTTCTCCTTCATTTCATGATTTAGTTGAGAGATGATTGTGTTGTGATTTGGCTCTGAATTGTATGAATATCTGCTTATTTTTAGGGAAAATTTGTGTGGTTGAAAGTGGAATTGGGGTTTTGTAATTTTTTAATTGGGAATTTTGGCGGGTTTTGTTGAAATTGGTTTGTTATTAGGTCAATTATGACCTTAATTTAAATGATCGGGTTTTATTATTAATCCACAAAAGGAAGACAAAAAATATGGAAATTTACAAAAAAAAATAAAAAAAAATAAAGAACAACTTGATCATCAACATGTTTCGTAGATCATATTGAGTTTCTTTCCACTTCCATGGAGAAATGCCTTTGAGTTCATAGTGTGATTTGATAATGCTAGAAACTGCAAATGTCTTTCCGCCTTTTTTTCTAGGTAAATAAATTCCTCTATTTTTCCTCCAACCAGCTTACTTTTTTTACCAGGAAGCCTTTTCCTTGAATGGAGCTGGAAATTTCTCTGTTCTCATTATGTTTGAGCCCGAAAAAATAAAACGATATCAGTTAAAGAGGAAGAGTGATGTAGCAGATCGAGAAGTCGAGCCTGGTGAGTGGACATTGCCTCGAGGATACAATGAAGTGTTTATCGGTCTTCCCCAAACACCTGTTTTGGGAAAAGGGGGAAAGGCTCAAAAAACATCAAGGCTAGCGAAAAGCAGCAAATTTGGCCCTCAAACTCCTCCTTCAAATCTTGGTAAGTATCAATGTAGCCAAGTTCTAGTGAAGCTAAATGAATAAAAGTCGGATAATAGATAGTGAGAACTTATGAAAATTTGCAGGTTCTCCTGGCAATAACCTCACTCCTGCAGGTCCTTGTCGTTATGATAGCTCCTTAGGTATTGTTTTTGCCCCTGAGTATTCTTTTTCAGGTGTTTATTATGAAACCATTATAGAAAAGTTAAAGTGGCTGTATGAAACTGATACATTATTCTTGAATTTAAACTCAGGCCTTTTGACAAAGAAGTTCATAAATTTGATTAAACAAGCTGAAGATGGTATTCTAGATTTAAACAAAGCTGCTGGTACCTTAGAGGTAACTGTTTCATTATTTGCTCAATTGAGTCGTACAATTCTGTTTCTTGATGGTTTTTAGTTCTGGGTGCAAAAGAGGATGATATATGATATAACCAATGTCCTTGAAGGAATTGGTCTTATAGAAAAGAAACTCAAGAATCCTCTTTGTTTTTGGGTTAAAATATCTATTAGTTTTTTTACTCTCGGAAAATTTGAAATTTAATCTCTTTATTTTTCAGATTTTAAAATTCAGGCTTAATTGTTAATATTGTTAAATTTATCGGTGTGATATTTAAAAATTAATAGTATTAAAAGTTAGATTTAAATTTTTAAAATCTGAAAAGTGAATGAATTAAATTATTAAAAACAAAAATACATAGATTAAATTCTAAATTATTAAAAAGTATAAGTACTTATGGCATATTTGAACCTTGTTTTTACCATCAACCCTATAAACTAAAATCCCACCATTTTCTGTCATATTTTCATTAATGTCTTCCAACAAGAAAAAGCTGTTGAAATCCCTTTTAACAGCCAAAGCAAGATGTGGGTGTAAAAAACTCTACGATGTTCATGACCCAAAACTCAAACCTTCACCACCGCCGCCGTCATCACCATCACCATCATCAAATTTCAACATGGATACAATATCATCATCATCATCGTCATCCAATGTTATGGTAAACTCTAGGGGTGTTCATTCGGTTAACCGACCGGTTAATCGACCCGAAATTACTATAATTGAATTAATTGACCTTCCAAAAATTGTAACCGTTAACCGAACCGATTTTTTTTTTTTAAATTAACCAAACCAAAATTTTTTCAGTTAATAAGGTCGGTTAACCGAATTAACCGAAAATTATGTATTTTTTTGGTTAAAAATTACCTGAATTAACCGAAAAATACCCGAATTACCCGAATTTTTTATTTTTTATTTTTAAAATTTAAAAAAATTTATAAATTATTAACATAAATTGGGTTGGTAAATTTGGTAGTCTTTTAGTTTTAGTTTTATTGGATTGGGTAATTAGGTAAACTTTAGTTTTAGTTTTATTGGGTTGGGTAATTGGGTTGGGTAATTGGGTTTGGGCTAGGTTGGATAATTTTATTTATTTATTTTTTCGGTTAAACCGAAAAATTTCGGTTAACCGACCGGTTTCGAACTGAATTAACCGTTAACTGAAAAATCATAAAAAAATAAATCGACCCCCGACCAAAAAAATTCGGTTAACCGACCGATTAACCGAATTCGGTCGGTTAACCGAATTTTTTCAGTTTTACCCGAATTATGCACACCCCTAGTAAACCCTAAAATCATGGGCAGCATCGCAGTGGTGAAGGATTCCCATGATCCGTACCTGGATTTTCGACATTCCATGTTGCAAATGATTGAGGAAAAGCATATCTACTCCGCCGATGAACTAAAGGAGCTTCTTCAATGTTTTTTGGAGCTGAATTCACCATGCCACTATCGTGTTATTGTCGAAGCTTTCATGGGGATCTGGCATCGGAAATTATGTAAATACGTTTAATTATTTCTCACATCCGAAAAACTGCATGGCGGTTGATCATAAGCTCATAAATAATATGCAAGTTTTTTTTCCCTTGTATTTATAACTATAGTTATTGACCATCTATAATAATGGTTAATTTTAGGATAAATCAATGTTCGGTGCCTGAACTTGATAATAATTTTCAACATGATGCTTAAAACTTCTTTTCTACGAATTTGACAGCTTTTTTTTTAATTTGATCCATAAACTTAGATTCGGTTAAGGCATAATGATGTGGCAATTTTGATATTGTAATATGTCATCACTTGAAAGTTTTAAATACATATAATCTATATAATTAAAACTTTTGAATTTGTTATTATTTTGCATGTGTTACCATGTGAATTTTTTAGAATATCTATATAATTAAAATGTAAAATTTCCACTAAATACAATATTGAACATGTTGAATATTAGGGTGTTCAAATTTCGGTTAAAGCTAAATTAACTGACTGAACCGATTTAATTCAGTTAATCGGTTGGTTAACCGATATAATTTGGTCGAATGTCGGTTAATATTTTTTTGGAAGTTCAGTTATCGGTTAATTCGGTTAGAAATCGGGTAATTAATCGAACTTCATAATTAATATTATATATTATATGTATTAGTTAGTTTGGTTATTTTGGCTAATTTGGGCAAATGAACATTATCATTTTTTTATATGTTTTATACTTATTTTAACAGAAAAAATGCATTAATTCGGTTAATCGAAATATTTAATTCTTTTAATTTTTTTAAAAAATTCAGTTCGATTAAGTATTAAAGATTAAAAATTTTGATTCTTACTAATTCAGTTTGGTTATAATTCTAACATTTAGAATATATTTGCCATTTATATACTAATTCGGTTTGGTTATAATTAGAGGTGATCATGGGTCGAGCTGGGTTCGAGTTGGGCCCAGACAAAATTTCAAGTCCGTTTTTTAAATGGGCCTCATTTTTTTATCTAAACTTATATTTCGCGCCTATATTTTTACTCGAACTCCTTTCATTTTTTGGACGGGCCATCGGGCTAGGTCAGGTAACCCAACCCAACCCAACCCAGGATCACCTCTAGATATAATTCAACATGTAGAATAATTCATACTAATTTTATTTTGACTTTAAAAAAGTAGAGGTTTTTTACCCCCAAAAAAAAAAAAGCGCTATATAATTTAAAGAAAAAAGACACCCATTTTCTCGAACGGCTTTCTGACTCCGGTCATTGGTCAATCTCTTCTTCTCCCAGGCCCCGTTCTGGCCATTTCGATCCAATTTCGTTAAAGGTATTTTCTTTTCCTTTACTTATCAATTTTAGGGTTTTCTTTCTTGATTTTCGTTTTATTTTGAGTTTTCGACATTGTTCGATTAGCGAAATGTGCTACTTTCTGGTTTTAGGGTTTCTCGCTTTATAAAAGATTTCTTACTTGGTTGAATTTCCGCATTGGGGGAGTTTCATTGCTGGGTTTCGAATTGGGGGACCTTACGATATCCGAAGAATTATTGTTTGAAAGGAACGGATTGAAGGTGGTTTTGAAAAGTCTCAAGTTCTTGGATGTTGATATGCATTTGGATTAAAAACTTTTTGGTGAATTGAGTTTCCATCATGAAGTAAAGATGGATTAAAAGTTTCAACCTCTTTCTTGTTTTGTGCGGTTTACTCTGGATCTAAATGTTTAATTTTGTTGATTTTAGAATTAGTAATAGAGGATTTCTAATAAATTTAATTTCAAATCATCTGGTTTGGATTTTGGAGGACTGATAGGAAGGTAAACTCCCCAAAAGTTTTGAATTATCATATTATTTATCTATTTCCATCGCCTTAGGTTTATTATTTTCTTCACTTGATTGAATATTTTCACATATGAAATGCGATTGAGACAGACTCCAGCTTAATGAAGCAACCTGAATGCAAAATGGGGGAAGGGGAAGATAAGGAACTCAAAGGTATTTCTTGAATTCTGTAGTGATCTTCTTTTGTTTTTTTTTTCTTTCTATTTACTAAGAAAAGATAAGATGGTCCAAAAAGAAAAAGGGGGACTCGTTTGGATTCAGTGTTTAGCTTTTTCTTTTGGTTTGGCGCGAGTTTTATTTGGCTTTTGCCTTTACCCGTACTTTGGCTCAGGTGTGAGTGTCTGAGATGGATTGATATGGGTATTTTCAATTTTCTTCTAGGCTTTTTCATGTATTTGTTGGATTTTTAGAGGGTCATATCTACATATACATATATGCATTGAATGTGGATGTAAGGGATACTTTAAGAAATATGAAGAGTTAGAACAACATAACCTTTTCCCCCTGGCCATGTTTCTAATAAATTTAATTTCAAATCATCTAGTTTGGATTTTGGAGGACTGGTCGGAATGTAAACTTCCCAAAATAGAAGTTTTGAATTATCATTTTATTTTTTTCTGTATTTATTCCCATCGCCTTAGGCTTTTCATTTTCTTCAATTGATTGAATATTTTCACATATGAAATGCAATTGAAACAGACTCCAGCTTGATGAAGCAACCTGAATGCAACAAGGGAGAAGGGGAAGGGGAAGATAAGGAACTCAAAGGTATTTCTTGAATTCTGTAGTCATCTTCTTTTTTTTTTTTTTTTTCTTTTTTTCTTTTCTATTTACTAAGGAAAGATAAGATGGTCCAAAAAGAAAAAGGGGGACGCATTTGGATTCAGTGTTTAGCTTTTTCTTTTGATTTGGCTTTTGCCCTTTACCCTTACTTTGACTCAGGTGGGAGTGTCTGAGATGGATCGACATGGGTATTTTCAATTTTCTTCTAGGCATTTTCATGTATTTGTTGGATTTTTAGAGGGTCATATCTAGATATACATATATGCATTGGATGTGGATGTAAGGGATACTTTAAGAAATATGGACAATTAGAACAACAGAACCTTTTACCTCTGACCATGTTTCTAATAAATTTAATTTCAAATAATCTAGTTTGGATTTTGGAGGACTGATCGGAATGTAAACTCCCCAAAATAGAAGTTTTGAATTATCATTTTATTTATTTATGTATTTAGTTCCATCGCCTTAGGTTTTTTATTTTCTTCAATTGATTGAATATTTTCACATATGATATGCAATTGAAACAGATTCCAGCTTGATGAAGCAACCTGAATGCAACAAGGGAGAAGGGGAAGGAGAAGGGGAAGATAAGGAACTCAAAGGTATTTCTTGAATTTTGTAGTCATCTTCTTTTCTTTTTCTTTTTTTTTTTCTTTTTTTCTTTTCTATTTACTGAGGAATGATAAGATGGTCCAGAAAGAAAAAGGGGGACGCATTTGGATTCAGTGTTTAGCTTTTTCTTTTGGTTTGGCACGAATTTTATTTGGCTTTTGCCTTTACCCTTACTTTGACTCAGGTGTGAGTGTCTGAGATGGATCGAAATGGGTATTTTCAATTTTCTTCTAGGCATTTTCATGTATTTGTTGGATTTTTAGAGGGTCATATCTACATATCCATATATGCATTGAATGTGGATGTAAGGGATACTTTAAGAAATATGAAGGGTTAGAACAACATACCCTTTTACCCTTGGCCATGTTAAGTATCTTGGAACTTAATATCTGTGTTAATTTTCTTTTTTTTTTCTACATGCTTTAACAGAGGATGATATCAGCCAAGACTCCGATTGTTTCTCCGGTTTATCCAATTATAAACCAGTAAAACGGGTGTGTCACTTGATTCTTTGTGCTGCTTTCAGTTTTCAGGTGGAACGAGTTTTTTCTACTCTTTTTTATCTGGTTTTTATTATTTTATTGCTGCACCACATGCAACTACAGTGGCATTATGTACGCTTGGAGAAGACATGTCAGCGTAATGAGCAGGTAGCTTTGTTGTTAAAAGTGCTTAAATGGTAAGCGAAGCCTCTTTTATTTTGCTCAATGCTTTTTATGGTTAATAATTGAACTATTTGGTATCAGATTGAATGATAGAATTTTATGTTCTCTTCAACAGTGATAAGTCTGTAATCCCATCTATATATGACTTCCGTAGCGTCTATTTTTTTCACGCTTACTTGACGTTGGATGAGGCTGAGAACTTAAGTGGTTAGTTCCTTCAGTCTGCTCCATCTCTTTTAAGTTTTGCTTATGCAGAAATACATTTTTTTTTGAGCTGACCCTTTTTCTCCCAATTCCTTTTATTGTTTAAGAATTAGAAGAAGTCGAGGAAGTTGGCTTTCCAATGTCAGAGGTTCCTAGGAAAGCAAAACGAACCAGGTCTCGAACTTCCAATGGTCTACTAAAAGCAAAGAAACAAAAGACTAGTATGGGTATGCTTTTCTTCTTCTTGACTTTTTGACTTTGATTTATTTTGTATGAATGTATCATGTATGTTGTTTTTGGAAGACATGAGATCTATATTATGTTGGCAGGCAGCATTCTCTCGCAGCGGAGACAAAACAAAGAGAAATGGAGGTATAATGAAGGTATGCCTCACCTAAATTTTAATTATTTGGATGTGTTATGTATCTCACATTCTACCAGGAGTGTTGTACGTTTCATTGCTAATGTTTTGGAATCCTTGCAAATCTTCGGTCATTTCTGTATGTTATGATCGGAAGAGAGGCGGGTGGGTTAGTGAGCGATATGCTTTGACAACAAGAGATGAGAAAAAAGAAATGTTGTCAAGTTGAGTTGGATTTTAAGTAAACAATGACAATGATTTAGAGACTGCTTTGCAAAGAAAGTTTAGGTGCTGGTTGTTTGGTGTCTTGGTAGTGAATATCATTGTCACTTATCATTGTCCTATAATATTTTCTGTGTCTGTGCTTTTTCAGCTGGCATATTCTTATGATGTGGAAATTCATGTCACTCAGTATTTCTATTAGTCTTTGATCTGCTCTAATGCTCAATGAAATCTTAACCCAATTGTGCTGTCAAGGGTGCACTCTATAACCCATATGTGCATGTTTTGGTATCTCTCTCTATCATACACACACACACACACATTTAGTATTATACAATTATGATAATAGAATCTAAAAAGTGATCCCTTTTGTTGATCAATATGCATATTTTTGTTGTTGTGAAATACTCAAATATTGAGGAGGAGAGTTTGATAAATTCTTTCCTTTCTAACTAGTATGATATATGTAATAAAGAAAAAAAGGAAAAGAAAAAAACGAGGAGAACCTCTATTAAGCGAGTTTGTGTGTGTGTGTGTTCATCAGATTTGCATTACCCAACAAGGCTGCGGGTTTCTGTTGTCCGGACTAGCCTTGAATGCTCCTGACCAAATGTGCCTCACCCAATTAATCTAATTTGTCTTAGTAGATGGATAAGAGGCCAACTTCCTCCTTTCTCAAATGAACCAATTTTTAACAATTTCATTTTTAGAATAAGTGAATGCCATCTTGTTAAGGACTTCTTTTTACAATAACTATTTGAGTGCTGATTTCCCGCTCTTCTCTCACTTTAAACAGATTTTGAGCCAGAGCCAGAGTCTGACATTAAGGGTTTAGAGGAGGATGACTTGTCAGGTATGAGGTCCCACTTTTCTTATAAAATTATGGATTTTTTTTTTTTTGGTTCTGCCTCTCTGCTTTATGTGTTAGTGGATTTTGTTAATTTTATACCCTTGCTATTTTGGAACTTAAATTTTTTGTTGTTTTGGCTCTGGTTGATGATTCTCTCTTTTTTTCTTTTTGTAATAAACACTTGAACAGAGGATGATTTGCTCGATGATTATGGTTCCTCCTGCAGATACGAGGGTTATTATGGGTTTGATGCATCTGGAAAAAGGGTTTGTTGCTTGATTTTATTGCTTTTAATTTCTGAAGGGTAAATAGTTATACATGGTTATCTGATTATGCTTGTATACCCATCTTGCATTGGAAAATTGGCTTTTACTATCTTTTCCCTATGTGTTCTATATAATGAAGCTCTAACTACGTTAGAAATTCCCACGGAATGGACCTCATTGGGAAACTATTTTTCAAATTCTTTGCCCTAGCCTGAATCAGGCCAATTTGATAGCCCATTTCACTACTAAAAAAATATTTTTTTATTAATAATTTATCATTAAAATTGAATAAAATCATATTTCTGTTATTAATTGGAAATTCAAGCCAAGCCAGCTTGAACTAAAATAAAACTTTTCCAAGTTCCTTAGACAGGTTCTAAACCGAATATATGTGAGTTTCATCTTACTACTTTTTATAGGTTGTTGTGGGCCTTATATTTATTGATTTAGGTGTAGTTTCTTGAGTATGGAGCATTTCTCCGGTATGAGGATTGTGACATCATTCACTTTCATTTCTCATGTTTCTGAAGTGTTTGTTGCTAGAACCTAGAGGCTAGCTCAGTTAGTTCATGCGGCCAATTTTTAAGGGAGTCAACAGATCTGGAGTTGGAATCGCATATCTGCAATATTTTCCCCTATTCCTAGATTAAGGTCTCCTTGGCATATTGATAAACAATAGCCTCTTTTTTGTTTATTCTGGAATGACAGTGGTATGAAGTAAGCTTGGTAGATGAGAAAAACCAGGATTATCATAAAGCTTTGCTGCTAGATGTGCTTAAATGGTATTTAAACATCTTTCTTTGGTGGACATAAATGAAGATTGAGTGTTAGCTTGCTATACACTGAAAAGTGCTTCCCTTGACAGGGATTCGTGTAAAAGCATCTATCGGTGTAAGGCTAATCATCTGTTTGAAGCCCGCATGAGTGAGGAAGAGGCTGATAAAGTTGCTGGTTGGTTCTCTACCCTCTTGTTTCTATTTTCTCCTTGCTTAGAATATGGCTAAATTGATATGAGTTTTTGAGATTGTCAGAGGGTATAGTATACTGCGATGTTTGATTTGATTGAAATTATTATTTACAGATTACAGATTAGGAATGAGAAACTGTCATCTCATTCAATAGAATTGGGATACCCTGTATCTGACATGTCTCTTGGGAAGAGTAACATGAAGCTCAGAATTATGGGAGTATTGATTCAATACTCCCAAATAAAAAGGGAATTGGTCTATGGTCGAGTCAGTAAAAATAAATAGCCTTCTCTTTTGTGGAAAAATTTCAGTACATGTTAGACATGTCTGAAACCAAGTCAGAATAACATCTTTCTGTTTCTTGACCTTTAATCTTTTGTTTACTGTATTCACTTTTTTTGCTTTCAAGGGTTGGAAGAAGTTGAGTACGTGGAGCCACGTCGGTACATCTTCCACCTCGATTAGGTGATCGTCTCACTTGGAAAACTAATGAACTTCGTCTCTGTTTCTGGTCTTTCAATCTTATTTACTAATCCGGTCTGAAAAAAGCCAAATTAATACTTGGAAGGTTGTTGGATTATTATGATACTAGAATGGGATCGCACCCTCTCAAAAGTCCCAATTAAATATGATAGTAAATTTAATATTTTACTTTAAGTTGTTTATTTTTAGTCTTTTTAGGGTAAAATTATTGAGTTTTATTATTTTTAAAATTTGATGCTACAATATATTCTCATATATTATCCTCTGAGTTGATTGTAAAAGTATAGATGTTTAGAATGATTCGATTAAAGAATATGGATTAAACTCTCAATGGAAGTATATTAGTTTATAATTATTTTTAATTGTGAAATGGGTATTTGGGCCAGTCGGGCATGGTTGTATAGGGATTTCCACCATCTCCTAACGACTACCCTCTAGAATGTTCTTGTTTACTAATTATTGTACGTGCGATTGATCACAGAAAAAGGTGGTGCCATTCGGGTCTATTCGAAAAATTTGGTCAAGAGAAGAGAACGTCCAAGAATATGTGAAAAGTCATCCATTATTGGGATGACACAAAAGGGGAGGAAGATTTAGGATGTTCTTGTTTACATTTGTAAACATTTTCTTTGATTCAAATAACAAAGAAAGCGATTAAGTATTTTAAATATTTTAACTTGATTTAACCTCCGACTATCTGTCATGCTAATTTTTAACTTGATTTAAATATTTTAGAAGGCTTGATTGAAAGGCTAACTGATCAAATTTTGGCTTAAATGTTTGAGCTGACAAAACGTTATCATATCTGTGTATTTCACGCGCCATCATTGATACTTTTCGTCTGTTACAAGGCAGCAACGAATGAAAACACACCAGGTGTTTAAAATGATAACATGAAAAAAAATTATAAATGTAGGTGATAATAGTTGCACCATGTATGTTCAAATTCTAAAAAATTATTATGGAAGAAGATGAAAAATTTGCTTTGAAGACAAAAAAAATTTCAGTGGAAGAAAAGTCGAAATCAATAATTACGATTATTGATTTAGGTATAAATGTGAATCATGAATGTTTTGAAGATAAACATATTCTTATTTTAGAATCTAACCACTTGAATATTCCTTTTAAAAAGGTATGTATTTTGATTCAGTTATTATAAATTTATTTTTATAATAAAAATGATGATTTAAATTTATATTTAATGCAGAAAGATTGTGACTTTTGAAAATTATACCAAAGGAAAGGTTTTGTAACAACGCAATTTCAGTAAAATTGAAACAGTGGTTTTAGGACCACAAATCCGAATCGAAAAGAAAATTTATTGTAATGTTATTGCATGGTTTGCATTAAGGTAGGAAAGTCGTATGAAAATTTTGATAAGAAAATTATACCGATTATGTGGTTAATTAGGGAAAGGATCAAATTTAATAAAATGTGAAAGTTGAGTGCTAGAAGTTAAAAGGATCAAATAGCTATGAAACTTGAAACTTGAAACTTGAGGTCCTTATATGGTAATTAGACCATTAACAGGGTTAGTAGATATTTTTGGATGAGTCATCCATGGAAATTGAAGAAAAGGTAAGGACTAAATTGGAATAAGAAATAATAAAAGGATGATAATGAATTAAATTAGAAAATATCATCAACTTTTATCATCTTCTTCCCCAATTTACATGGAAACCCTAGGAGAGAGAGAATAAACTTTCAAGGCTTGATTGAGTAAGTAATCTTGTCCCTTTTTAGTAATTTTTATATTTTTGAGATTGGTATAACCTAATCTATCTAGATTAGGGATTAATTTGAAAATTTATCAAAGTATAAAAGTTATGCCATGGATGTAATTGCTGGAAATTTGAAATTCATGGTAGAAAATGAAAGGTTGGTGAAAGATAAACAAATTTTACAAAGTGATTTTGGGTGACATTATGATTTAGGGACCAAATTGTAAAGAAGAAGAATTCATGAAAAAAAATTTGATTTTTATGAAATTTATGGACTGTTATTGCTATATATGAAAGTTGGCTAGGCTTAGGAAGAGAAATTCATTTTCGAGCATTGGGACGAAATCAAAAGTTATGAAAAGTATAGGGACAAAATGGTAATTTTGCCTAGGATAAAAATTGAGTCCAAATGAATGTGATAATTGATGTCTAAATTCATTATTATAGATCCGGACAACTCAAATTTGAAGTTAGATCGAGGAAAGGAAAAGGTGTCGGATTAGTACACTTTTATATACGAACAAGTATCAAGGTAAGTTCGTGTAACTAAATTGTGAATATTAACTTGTTTGAATTGAACGTTGTAATTATATGAATGTCATAAATGTTTATTGTATGAAATTAAGCATATACATGAAATTTCTCAATAAATGATAAATCCCATTTAAACATTTCCCGTAATGGTTATGGTCTAACATATGTTGCAGACATGCCATAGCTCGAAAGAGCATCTCGATATAAGCCTCTCAAGTTTCCCGATAATTGGTTATCTGGAGCTTCTCGATATAGTTCTTTGTGAACTTCTCGTTAAAAAGGTTCTTTGTGAACTTCTCGAAAAATGGCTTTTGTGAACTACCCGTTATAGGCTCCATGTGAGCTTCCTGTTAAACAGCCCAGATAAGCTTCCCGAAACGACTCTGTGTGAGCTTCCTGTTACAAGGCTTGAGAGTACATTATCAAAGTATTGTAAATGTTTTAATCGAATATAATGGGCAAAGTATTAATGTGAATGGACTGAAAAATAAGGTAGATTGACATGAAAATATACATCTTGGAAAAGCGTATGAATATGGAAATTGATATTTGATGAGCTCATCTATGCTTAACTATGATACAAAAGATTTAGTGACTAATGTGTCTTTGTGAATGTATGTGTTTAGGCAACATTGACATTTGACTTGGAATTCATGCTATTGTTATGTTGTTAATTAAGTATGATTAGTAAGTTTAATTTCTGTTATACGAACTTACTAAGCATTAAATGCTTACTAAGTTTTATTTTCCTCTGTTTTATAATGCTCGGAAGCTCAAAAAGGTTGGAACGGTTGGAGCAACATCACACTATCTTTCAACTCATTTTGGTATATTAGCAATCATATTTTGGGTATAATGGCATGTATAAGCTACATAGGTCATTTTGATGTGGAGGTGAATTGTTTGTAATTTAGCCATTGGAATGGCTAATATGAAATGAATGACTATATAATGACTAGTTTAGGTCATGTAGGATATGCTTGAAATGATTAGTTAATGCATGAAGTATATGTTATTTTACAAGTGACTTGAGTTAGTATAAATGTTGAATTTGGCTTGGTTTAGTACTTGGATTGGTTGGTATTGGATATGAGGAATTGGTGCAGGTTATAGGTAAAATTTGGGTGAGAAATAAGGCTAAGAAGTGGCTTTATTTCGTCCACACAGGTTGACACGGGTGTGTGTCTAGACCGTGTGTGACACACAGCTTGACCTATGGGCGTGTATTCTGTCTGTGTGTTCCCTGCACTTAAAAATTGAGAAACAGAATACTCAGAATTGAGCACACAGGCAGAGACACGGCCGTGTGTCTCAGCCGTGTAAAGGACACGGACTTACTACACGGGCATGTGATATGGCCGTGTGAATCCTGCACCTAAATTCGAAAGTAAAAATTAACCACACAGCCTAGCAACACGGGCGTGTGACTTAGCCATGTGTCTTCAGTTTTTTCGTGGGTTACAAGTTAGAAAGCTCACACGGAAAGGGGCATGGGCGTGTGTAGCCACACGGCCTGACCACACGGGTGTGTCCCTTACCACACGGGCGTATGACCCCTGAACCTTAGAAAAATTTTACAAAAAAAATCTCTGAATTCCAAATTTAGTCCTGATTTGTTTCAAAGATCTGTTTTAGGCCTCGAGGGCCCAATTAAGGGACGTAGGGAATAATTTCTGAATGTGTTTAATAAATGCTTTGAAATATCGGTAATTGTATGGTAATTGGGTCTTCAAAGGGTTTTTGAAATATATAATCGGATTAAGTTCTTAATCTGATTGAACTTTTAAAGATTTTTTCTTATCTTCTACGATTGTCTAATCTTTAGAGTAGGGATAATTTTTCAAGCGTTAAAGGAATCGATATTTGGTTTGAGATTTTTTATAAAAAAATTGAAGGCCAATGTGAGGAGGTGAAAGAAACCTCCTTTCAAATGATGAATGAATGGTTTACACAATACCTGAGAAGTAATCCTGCTGTGCAACAAGCTCCCCCTCCTGTTCCTCCACCGGGTCCCGAGACATCGCAAGGTACTGAATTGGTTAGAACAGGTAAAGCCCCGGTAGATAAAATTCGTAAGTATGGGGAAGAGGAATTCCGAGCAACGACTGAGGATGATCCGAAAAGAGCTGAGTTTTGGTTAGAGAATACCATCTGGGTTTTGGATAAATTATCTTGTTCACCAGCTGAATGCCAAAAGTGCGCAGTGTAATGGCCTAAAATTCAGGGTTATCTGAACAGTAGTCTTATAACCACAAATCTGATTTAAAAACAAAAGTTAATATAATATTATTGCATGAATATTGATAAGATAGGAAAGTCGTATGAAAATATCGACAAATTTTTTTTACTAATTTAGTGGTTAATTAGAAAAAGAAATTATTGAAGAAATTGAGAAAAAAATGAGGTATCGAGACCTCAATCTCGTAAAATTGAGTTGAAAATATTTTTATAAATATTTATGAAATGGTAGTAATGTGGTATTAAAATTTCATTAGAAAATTTTAATGTTTGGGTAGTCAATTAAATTAAAAGAACTAAATTGAAAAAGGTGTAAAAGTTGCTAGAATGATTAAATAGCTCAAATGTTAAACAAGGAAGGACTTAAAGAGCAAAATAGCCCAAGAAAGATATTTAGGCTGCATAAGAAGAGAAAAATCAAGAAAATTTCTGAAATAAGGGTAAAATCAGAAAATAACAAAATTTACTAAAATAAAAATGAGTTTAAATTGAAATATCTAGAATTCTCTTCATATTTTTTTTCATTTTCATCAGCCGAAAACATCTTAAAGGGTTATTCCAGCTGGTATTTCATAATTTTTGCATCAAATGAGTTAATCCTTGCCTTTTTCTTGTAATTTTTGTGTTTTAAGACTTTACAATTAGGTCCTACTATTAAATTCGTAAGTTTTTGATTTCATGGATGAAATTGAAAGTCACAGTGGTTGAGTGCTGTAAGTTTATGATGCAATAGCATGAAATTGAAGCGTTAATTTGTTTATGAGATGATTTTATTAGGTAATTTCAATAGAAATTGAATTTTAGGACCTATTTGTGAAAAAGTTTGGATTTAAAGTCTAGTGCTGAAATTATGATTTCCAAATGCTATAAAATAGTTTAAAGTGATAGAATAAAGTGTTAATTGATAAGAATCATCTCAATTGAGAGGTTAATTGAGTAGGGATGAAGTTGTTATTTATTAAAAACTTAGGGGCAAAATGATAATCAATATCTCGCACTAAGACAGTTTTGGACAGCAGCAGTAGGCTAACTTTGAAAAATCACAAAAAATAGTAGAAATCGAATTAGAGGATGAAAAAATATGAAATTAAAGCTTATTGAGTCTAGTTTTTTTTATAGAAGAAACGGTGTAAGTAATGGAATTGTAAATCATGACATATAATAAATTTTGTGAGACAAGGTCAGAATAAATTTGGGTTCCCTTATTTTGAGTTTGGAAAATCATCAAAAATTGGAGAAAAATAATTAGGGGCTAAAATTTATATGTTTAAATTTTTAATGGGTCTATTTTTAATAGAAACAAATTTAAACATCATCCAAATTCTGTACTAAGAGATAATTAATTTTTAGCAAAGAAAGGTCAAAGCTATTAGACAACAGAACAGAGGTAAGTTTAATGATTTTACTGTACTTATTGGCTGAACGAAAAATTCTAAAACTTTTATGGTAGAAAGATATTTGAGTCTAGTTTCAGAAACATCAAGCGATTCTTAAGTTAGAATTCTGTAGCTCAAGATATAAATAATTTAGTGATTACGACTCAAGTAGATAACTTTTAATGAACTATAAATAATAGTGAAATTATAGAGAATGTTACATATGAATATGAAATGTATTAAATTGACAATTAAATTTATTTATTTAGATTCGGAAAATTCAAATACGAAGCTAGATCAAGGAAAGGAAAAAGGTCGAGATTAGTTGATTTTTGTATATGAACAAGTATTAAGGTAAGTTCGTGTAACTTGAATTATATTCTTAAATGCTTGAGATGTATGTTATTGATGTGAATATGATTTGAATGTTCATTGTATGATAATTGATGAAACATTGATATTTGATAAAAAAGGGGGAAGAAATCCCGGTTGAAGGAAAAGAAAATTCAATGGATTTCTGAAAAGGAATTGATGGTAAAAAGGATCTAGCCCGGACGAGTGATCCTATCTTGATATAGCCCTCCCGAAGAATATGTGTAAAATGGATTTAGTCTGGACAGATAATCCGAATTAGGGTCTGAATTCATCCTGAACTGGTAATTTAGATCCAAGCTCATTAGAGTAATTGTCATTGCAGGGGATTTAGCCTAGATTGGTAATCCCGACAATACTCTATGAGTTTATATTACAGGGGATTTAGCCTGGACTGGTAATCCCACTGTAAGAATGAGGTTCGCGGGAGTGTGCTCTCTGAAATAGAAATGTGCGCTCATGAATATGAAAATCCATCAAAATTTCGAGAAATTGAATGGGATAAATATGGTAAATAATAAGGGTAATAGAAAATATGGAATTGATGAGCTCATCAATCATTAATCCTTGTATTGAATTCATATGATACTATTTGACTAATGTTTTGGTTGAGTTTATTTGTGATAGGTAAATGGTAAATTGAATGGATGTATGAATGTTTATTGTTTTGGATTGAAAATATTAGGTAAGTATAATTATTGTTACATGAGCTTACTAAGCTCAACGTGCTTACCCTGTTTCCTTTTCCCCTGTTTTATAGTGCTCGGGAGCTCGGAGGTCAGAAATTGGTCGAAGCCACATCACACTATCAACTCCCTCATTTTGGTATATAAGATATTTTATTTTGGTATAATGGCATGTATAGGCTACTAGTACCTATGTTGATGTTGAATTGGATGAACGTAATCTAGCCATTGGAATGGCTAGTAAAGACTTGATTCTGTTATGTTTATAAAGTAAATTATAATTATACATCTGTGTTTAGTAGGAATTGTATTGGTTGCTCGGCTAGTTGGATTAATTATGCATATATTTGGTAAAATTGGAAATAAATGTGTATGTGATAATATAGTATATTGTATAGTAATTGAATCGGTTTATTTGAATGTAACAGCCCTTTTTTGGGTCAAATCAGAACAGTGATTTCGGGACCATAATCCAAAAAGGTTTATTGTATTATAGAATGATCGTGTGAAAATTTCGTAAAGAAATTTTACTGTTTGAGTGGTTAATTTGGTAAAAATGACTAAATTGCATAAAACGTAAAAACTTGTGTTCTTTTAGTTAAAAGTATCAAATTCTATTAAATTAAATTGTGGGAGTCCTAATTTGGTAATTAGACCATTATTTGTCATAATGGAAATTTATGGACACCTTTAACATGATTTTTGGTTGTTTAATTAAAGGTTAATTTTGGTATTTTATAATAAAGGTTAATTAATTAAAATAAAACAATAATTTTGGGTTATCATCTTCCCAAAAACCGATTGAAGAAATGAAAAACCAGCCATGGTTTTTTTCTTATTCGGTCAAACTTCATTTTTCCATTAAGGTACGATTTTGACTCCATTTTTAATGATTTATATGTTTCTGAGCTCGTTGCAGCTTAATCTAGCTAGCCCGTATCTCCGATTTCAAAACTTTTAAAGTATTTGAATGTTTCCATTGTTGAATATATGAGTATTTTGATGTTTTATGATAAATTATGAATGATTGTTATTAGATTAACAAGTTTTGTTAAGGAATTTTTGATAAAAATGTCAATTTTGGACTAACTTGTGAAATATGAAAATGTTGTGGTAGAAATGTAAAATAAATGAAAATTTTGGGCTGCTAGGGACCCTATTAGAATTCGGCTAGCTTGGGTTAAGGTTGAATTTCATGAATTTTGAATTTTATGAGCTAGGGACTAAATTATAAAAATGTCGAAGTATCAAGGGTAAAATAGTAATTTTACTAAAATGTGAAATTAGATTGAATTGAATAGAATATGGATTGAAATAGCTAAATTTGATTATTTAGATCAAGGGCGAGAGGAAATCAAGGAAAATAAAAATTACCAAAATGCCCATAAACCTTAGAATTTCTACTATTTAGCCAGGTAAGTTCGTATCAATAGAATCAAACTTTAATTATGTGAATTTACTTGTATTTGATTTGGAATAGAATTATAATTGTTTAAAATGTATGGTACGATATTCGAATTCTTGATTGAGGAAATTATTGAGTAATACTGAGCCCCTTTTGAACTTAGAGAAAATCGTAGGATACAAGTGAAATTATTGAGTAATACAAGTTACAGTATTGGTCGAGCTCCTGCATTTGTTGCGCACTTAACACAACTCGTATGAGCTTACCGATATATCAGCTCTTATGAGCTTACCGTTTCAGCTCGATAGAGCTTACCGTTCATCAGCTCGGAATGAGCTTACCGATCATGGCTCGAAAGAGCGGAAATGATAATAAATTGATGGATTTTTTATAAATACACTTATAGTGTATCACCCGTGTATCCCTCGATGTTCTAATAGGTTCAACGGGCATAATTACTGTTACTGATCATATGAAGAAGCTATGTAATTATATGGATGAATTACTATTGATATGTATAAGTTACTGTTGATACGGATAAATTTCTGTTATTACTGATGAATTACAAGTTATACGAATTAAAATGAATTGATATAAATGTTATGTGATTTACATAGTATTGATGATTTATGGTGAACTAAAGTATAAAATGAATGTTATAAGTGCTTGAGCTTGAATACTTTTTGTTTTCACTTGTGATGATTTGATGATATATGGACATTATGGTACTAACTTATTGATGGTTTTATATGCTTAGGCAATTGGAAAATTTGGTTGGATTGTATGGAAATGATATTACATGTTATATTGATGTATAAATTGGTGATATATATGTAATATGAGATATAGATGGTTTTATTAACACAAATCGTATCTCAATCTCAGCAGGCAGCAACCGATTTTCACTTAACACAAATCGTATCTCAATCTCAGCAGGCAGCAACCGACTTTCACTTAACACAAATCGTATCTCAATCTTAGTCGAATCTGGAAAACCCACCATTTTCAAACCTTTTTGCTGTCCATTTTTCTTCCACCACACCAATACCCAGACCCAGGTTTGCTTTCTTCTAATTTTCCTTTCGTTTTTTTTTACAATTTCTTCAGTGGGTCTTTATTGAATCTCTAGTTCTAGAAATTGATCGTTAACTTTGATGTTTAGTAACTAGTAGGAATTTTCAGTGGTAATGATTTGCAAGTGTTTAGTTTATTTTGGCATTTTCTATATCTTTTTTTATCATGTTCTTTCTTTCTTTTTTAATTGATATTTCTAGCAGATATATTTTAGGGTTTTGTCTTGTTTTGTTTATTTCTTTTTATTTCAATGTGTGTAAGAGTGGGTGAGGAGTTGTTAATTTCTTTCTGGGTTTTACTTATTTTTATGGTAGTAAAAATTTCTTATTTTGTGCTTTTCTTTCATTATTATTTTCAAGAAAAATCCCATTTTCTCTGTTGATTTTCTTCTAGGAAAGGAAAATGTGACTTCATCCTTGAACTCCAAAAGCTTGTTTATAACAATCTCTCACTTCCTTTCCACCTTTTACTCAGTAAATGAAGAAGAATCGAGTTTCCATCCCTCCTTTCTCAAATTTTTAGCTGCTCATGTACTTGGGACTTAACTTGGAACACTGTTTTCAACTCTGTGTTTTAAGCTTACTTCTCTTTTATAACTTGCTTTTCATTTGAATAGCTTTTTTCCATCTCAGCTTAGATTAAACAGGGTGAACAATGCCTACCCAGTTTTTAGTTTTCTCTAAGAAAACATTATATATATATATGTGTGTGTGTGTGTAAATACATATTAAGTGAGATATTTCCTTGAAACCTTGCATGTCTTCAATTATGGGAAATCTGAGATGTATTCTACAAAAAAAAAGTATGAGAAGATATTTATGTATTCTTCAATTAAGGGTTGTGAAGGTTATGGAGTTCCTCAAATCATTGGTGGTATGGAAGAATACAAGTACCCTCTGAAACAAATAATATAGAGAAGAAAAAAATTTGTGTGATACAGACATAGAATAAGTTAGTCTAAGTTATTTATGTTTTTCTTAGTTAACATACGAATGGGAATTGCACAGAGGAACTCCATTAGTCTCCAAGACTGGTGCCTAAACTATTTCTTTTCAATGCTACCATGTTTTTAAGTGTATATTCTTGCCTTAACGTGTCTTTCTAATTGGAGCTGAATCATGTTTCCCCTTCAGTTTTGGTCAGTCCTTCTCCAATGGGAAACTCTAAATATTTGTTTTTTCATTCTTTTCTTCTTTGAGAAATATAATAAACCTCTCTTGGCTTCTTCTCTATTATAATTTTACCATTTCTTTTTGGGGGTAATGCAAGTGCAAGGCACATTGAGGTTTTCTGAAAGTGGTACATGTGTTGGGTGACCCAGCTTGTAACTGGGAAGTTTAGCTGTAATAAAGCGGCTAGAAACTTGGTGTAACTTATAATGGCCACCTTCAATCTGCTGTTTCATCAGCTTAGTTCTGTTTATATTTATAAGTGTAATGGAATTGGTATTTATTTTTGGATAACAAGGTTTGGCGAGAAAAATAAAATAAAAAAACTGATTTGAATTTAGGTGTTTAGACCATTTATAAAATATCGTACATCAAAATCAAAATTTATTTTATTTACAATTATTTATGGGAAAACAACAATAATTTTATTTTTGACTACAATTTTCTCCACCCAAATCTGCTGCAGAAGCATATTTATTTAATTAGTTGGACTTTGCTTGGGCTTTATCAACTAATTTAATTGATTAAGTTAAATACCGAAGGGTGCAATGCATGTGTTCCATAATGATCTAAATAATATTGCATCAATTTAATTAAGTCCCTGGATTGTCCTTGACCTCAAGTTTGTCGTATTATTTTAATTTATTATATACTTTTTTTCTTGCAGAATGTCAACCAAACCAACATCTATTGAGGGTAGTGTTACACCTCCTACTTCGATAGATTCTGAAAATTCGGGAGTAGGAGCTTCAATTCAAACAAAGGGGATTACCGGGAAAAGAAAAGCCACTCTTCAAAGGTCAAAAGTTTGGTCTCACTTCACTAAGATTATTAATTGTGAGGGTGCAAGTAAGGCTAAATGTAATTATTGTCAAAAGGAATTTTGTTGTGATATGAAAAAAAAAATAGTACAGGGTCATTGAAATATCATATTGGTTCACGTAAGAAAAACCCTAGTAATATTGTTAACACTAGTCAAGGACAACTAGTTTTATCTAGAAAAGGAGTTGAAGCCGGGGGGAGGTGAAGGGAATGTTTCAACTTGGAGATTTAATCAAGAAGCATGTAGGAAAGGATTAGCACAAATGATTGTGATTGATGAATTACCTTTCAAGTTTGTTGAAAGTGAAGGTTGTAAGAATTTTATGTTTGTGGCATGTCCTAAGTTTCATATTCCTTCACGAACTACTATGACTAGGGATGTTTATCAATTGTTTTTAGATGAAAAGGTCAAGATAAAACAACTTTTGAGAAGTTTTTGTTCTAGAGTTTGCTTAACAACTGACACATGGACTTCTTTGTAAAGAGTTAATTATTTGTGTATCACTGCTTACTTTATTGATAACGATTGGAAATTGAATAAAAAGATTTTAAACTTTTGTCCAATTTCTAGTCATAAGGGTGAGTCCATTGGGATGGTGATTGAGAAATGCTTGTTGAATTGGGGGATTGATAAGTTGTTTACTGTTACTGTTGATAATGCAAGTTCAAATGATGTTGCTATTGGTTATTTGATAAAGAAATTTAACCCTCTAGGGGGTTTAGTTCAAAATGGTAAATATCTTCATATAAGATGCATGACACACATTGTGAATTTGATTGTTGTTGAAGGCTTAAAGGAAATGAATAAATCTGTTGAACGTGTTAGGGGGGCTGTTAGATATGTGAGACAACCTCCAGCTAGATTACAAAAGTTTAAGGAGAGTGTTGTGGTGAAAAAGATAGAGTGCAAGAAGATGTTGTGTCTTGATGTTTGTACTAGGCGGAACTCGACCTACTTAATGTTAGACATTGCTCAGAACTATGAGAGAGCTTTTGAGAGATTTGAGGAGCAAGATACAAACTTTAGGGCTGAACTTGAAAAGGGAGAGGGTTGGCTTAGTGTGGATAATTGGGATAATGTTAGAAACTTGAGGGATTTCTTGGAACACTTTTATGAAGTCACTTTGTGTATATCTGGCACTTCATATGTCACGTCCAATAATTTTTTTTGGTGAGCTTTCTGAAATTGATATCCTTTTACAAGATGCTCAGTTAAATAGTAATGTTGATTTCAATGTTATGGCCATAAATATGAAAGAGAAGTATGATAAGTATTTGGGTGATATTGATAAGATGAATTTGCTTATGTTTGTTGCTTATGTTTTAGATCCTAGGCAAAAACTAAAGTATCTTGAATTTGCACTTAGTGAAATGTCTAGTTCTGAAAAAGCTTGTGAAATGATGCAAAAATTGAAGGAATCTGTGTATGAATTGTTTGATGAGTATAAGCCTCCACTTCATAGTACTTACAGCTAATCGAGTGTTTCAACAGATGTTTCTCTCGGTGAACCACAAAAAAAATGAAAAGGCGAATGCAAGCTTTGTATAAAAAGCGTGAGTTGGAAATTTGTGGTGAGGATAAAACATCTGAGAGGCTAATGAGGAATTTGTTGAAGATTTTGATATTTTATTGTGGTGGAAAGTGAACAGTCCTAGATTTCCCACTCTTTCAAAAATGGCCAGAGATGTGTTAGCTATACCGGTTTCTATGATTGCTTCAGATATGCATTTAGCACTGGGGGACGTGTGCTTGACCAATATAGTTCTTTAACTCCTAAAATTGTACAAGCTCTTGTGTATAGTCAAAATTGGATTCGAAAATCATCATCACAAAAGGACATCAAAAAAATTGAAGAACAAATCCAATAGCTTGACAAGATTGAAAATGGTATATTTACTGTTTTATTTTAATAGTTTCAATTTTTTTACCATATCACTCCTACTTATTTAATTGATTCATTGTTTAGACTTTTCTTGGAATGCATTAGAGTCTACACTAAATTCATTAGCTTTCGTGAGTTGAAGGGTATACTTACTATCTTATTCTTGTTAACTTATAATCTATTGGTTTGTTTATATTATTTGATTTTTTTAAATGCGTATATTTCTATTATATGCTAAATTTTTGCACATTTTTGTTTTGTAGGTTTAATGCAAATGGAGATCTTTTGGAGAGAAGAAATGGATACAAATGGAGAATATTACAGACTTACATATTAATTATTTGTTAATTTCAAACCTTTTGTAATCTTTTTAATTATGTAGTGATTTAATTCGGTTAATTCAGTTAATTCGGGTAATTTAGCTATTTTTTAACCAAAAATAAAAACATATAATTTTCGGTTAATTCGGTTAAGCGAACTAATTAACATAAAAAAATTGGTTCGGTTAATGTTTTTAAATAAAATTTTGATTCGGTTAACGGTTAAAAATTTTGGGAGGTCGGTTAATTTGATTATGGCTATTTTGGGTCTGTTAACTGAATGAACACCCCTACGTGATATGCTCATAAGTAAGTGATATTTGATAAATTCATATGATACGTAAGTGAAAGTTGATGAATTCATATTTGAAGTACCTAGTTGTTAATGCAATAAGAATTAAATTAGAAGGAGCTGAATTATATGTATTTATGTTGCTTTAATTTGTGAATAAATTGTTAAATTACTTATAATACCAATAATCATACGACTTACTAAGCTTATTAGCTTACTTTGTTTATTTTTCGTATTTTTTTAGTGATTTGAAAGCTCGCTCGGGTTGGAAGTCATCGAAGATTTCATCACACTATCTAGGAGTTGATTTGGTATTTTTGATCTCTTTGAAATTGGTAATATGACATGAATAGGCTAGTTGATTATATGAGATGTATAAGTTATTTTAGCTATTTAAGCTTATATGTGTTGATGTGTTTAAGCCATGTGATTTGGCTTAACTTGGCTAAATATTTGGTTATGTATATGTGTGCTAAATATGGTATGTTTGGCATTTTGATTGATGGAATTGATTATGCAAATGGTTTGAATATGTCTTATAAGTCTTGTTGGCTTGGTATGCATTTGATGACACAAATGGTATTGATTTGAGATGAGTTTTAATGAAAGAATGGCATGGATTTGAGAGGTGAAATGGATGTATATGAAATGGTGTAATATGTGTATTGAAAAAGGATTAATTGGTTGCTTATTTGAATGTGGTTTTGGTACTATTGGGTTTATTATAGATGCACGTGTTTTGGGTGAGGCAAATGGCTTAAAACAAGCCTAAATTTCGCCCCACACGGTTGAGCACACAGGCGTGTGACTCGACCGTGTGTCCGCTATAGCTTAACTAATTAAGTCAGTGAGTTACACGGCCTAAACACACGGGCGTTTTTACTGGCCGTGGGTGGCACATGGGCGTGTGGTCAGTTGTATGTGAATTTTTAGATGTATTCCCGAAAGAATTGCCTGGTTTACCACCGGATAGAGAAGTGGAGTTTTCTATAGACCTTGTCCCAAGGACAACACCGATATCTATAGCACCAAACAGAATGACTCATACTGAATTGAAGGAGCTGAAAGCACAGTTGCAAGAACTTACTGACAAAGGTTTTACTTGACCCAGTCACTCACCTTGGGACGCAACGATTTTGTTTGTGAAGAAGAAAGATGGAACCCTGGGATTATGTATTGAGTATCGGTAACTCAATAAAGTTGTAACACCCCTTACCCGAGACCGTCGCCGGAATCGAGTACGAGATGTCATCCAATTTAACTTACCGATTCGAAGCATAAAAATTTGCTTTTAAAATTAAATTCACTGTTCACAACAACACTGTCCACCTGCGCAACTGTCACTAATTTAATTATAACTTGAGTTACGAAACTCAAAATTTAAATCCGTAAATTTTCCATGAAACTAGACTCATATTCCTACTTACCATAAAATTTTCAGAATTTTTGACTTAGAAAATTAGTACATTTTATTCATTAAAGTATCCCCTATTTCACAGCTCGACAGATCTGACCTCTTGGCGCTAAAAATCAAATATCTAATTGTAAAGAATTAATACAAGGTTACCATTAATTTATTTTGAAAATAGACTCACTAAGGAATCTAAACATATAAATTATGACCTATAATTATTTCTGTACAATTTAAAATGATTTTCTAAAGTTAGAACAGGGGACTTTAAAAACCATTCTGACCCTGTCTCACTAAAATTTAAATATCTCAAAGTATAAAATTCCTTTGCCTACACCGTTTCTTTCATGTAAAAATAGACTTGATAAGATTTAATTCTATATATCATTCACCCTAAAATTCCATTTCTACTATTTATGGTGATTTTTCACATTCACGTCACTGCTGCTGTCAAAGAAACTGCTTCTTTGAATTAGTTACCATTTAAACATACATAACACCAAAACATATTCTTTAATAACTACTTCAATAGCTAACATTAGCCATATCATTTGGACATGCTCAAAATGATTAAGACTCTATACATGCCATAGTTTAAACATTTTGAAAAGCACATAATACCGAGATGGCTATGATAGT
This sequence comes from Gossypium hirsutum, assembly GCF_007990345.1. Lineage (NCBI taxonomy): Eukaryota > Viridiplantae > Streptophyta > Magnoliopsida > Malvales > Malvaceae > Gossypium > Gossypium hirsutum. The sequence continues at coordinate 63,884,622 of NC_053449.1, forward strand.
GTGATACGAGCTCCGACGGTCCACTATACGATCAAGTTCAAATCACTATAAAACAAAGGAAAGAAAGAGATGTGTAAGCTATAAATAGCTTAGTAAGTTACATGTAAACAATAATTACTCATTTAATAATTAACACTTTTAACATATAACTAATCAAAACATTTCTTAGCAATTTCAATCACTTACACATACACAATCTTACCAATTCACTTGCATATACATTTTCACACTTAACATTTCATATTCACTTTAATTCATTATTAATCCCGTTGAACACTTGGAATATACACGGATACGTAGAGATTTAGCACATAAGTGCCACATTGATATGTAGCCGAAGCTACCACTGATATGTAGCCGTAGCTACCACTGAAATGTAGCCGAAGCTACCACTGATCAATAACACTGGAAATGTCCACGGGCCTGCTCACACAAGCTGTCAGGTGTCTGCAACACATGCTAGATCACCCAGCACCCGGGACTCACTGTAACACTGTAACACTGTAACACTGGTCTCTAGTGACATGTCACTTGTATCCAATTCTATTCCTAAGTTCAACCGGGAATTTACACTTAACACTTTATTTTCAACACTTTATCACTAGAATAATTCATGAACAACTTTCCTTCCACATTCAATATTAATTCACATATCAAATATAATTCACAATTTATACAAATATAACTATTATTTACATATAACTTACCTCGGATGCAAAACGACTATTTTTGTAATTTAGTCGATAACTTTCTCTTTTCCCCGATCACTTGCACTATTTCTTCTTTCTTGATCTATATTAACACAATTTAATACATTTTATCAATATTCCATTCAAATACAATTCATACACAACATTTTGACACATTTACATTTTTCCCCATAACTTTTCAAAAATTCCACTTTTGTCCCTAAGCTCGTAAAAATAAAATTCACTAAATTCTTAAATTTCAAACTTCACTAAATCATATTTCATGCTCATAACAGCCCTCAATTTCACAAAATCACAACTTTATGCACACTTTACCATCTTTCACAATTTAGCCCTTTTTCAAAATTTTTCATTGAAATTCATCTAGTAAAACTTGTAATTAACACTTCAAACATTCATTATCTAACATCACTAATCAATTTACAATTATATCATGAATGGGTCAATTTTTAAACTTTAATTTCATTTAAATTAAATGGTAGAAACATGAAATTCAAGCTTCAATAAGCATAAAAATACGAAAATAATTAAAAACGGGGCAAGAAATCACTTACAATTGAGCTTAGGAAAATCAAAACCCTTAACTATGGTAACATGAAACTTTCGGCAGCAAGCTTCTAATTTTTGAAGAAGATGGACACTTATTTTCTCTTTATTTTGTCTTTTACCCAATTTGGACAAAAATGCCCTTGACCCATTACTTAGATATTTTTCTAGAAATACCCTTTTGTGTCTATAACACTAATTTATGGTCTAATTGCCACATAAACACTTCCAATTTCATGCAATAATTCAATTAAGTCATTTAATCACTAATTAGACACACTTTGCATTTTTCTCAATTTAGTCCTAAAAATTCAATTAAGCACTAAAGCATTAAAATTTCCTATCCATATTTTCACACAATATTTCAATCAATCAGTAACTAATAAAAATTTATAAAATTAAACTATTTCACTTCGGATTTGTGGTTACGAAACCACTATTCCGATTAGGCCCTATTTCGGGCTATCACAATTCTCCCCTTTAGGGATTTTCGTCCCCGAAAATCTTACCAGTGAATAAGTTGGGATACTGTTTCCTCATAGCCTCCTCGGTTTCCCATGTTGCCTCTTCCACCCCATGTCGTTTCCATAACACTTTCACTAAAGCAATTTCTTTGTTTCTCAACTGTTTCACTTCTCGTGCCAAGATTCGAATCGGTTCTTCTTCGTATGTCATATCCGATCGAATTTCCACTTCAGTTGGTGAAATCACATGTGATGGGTCCGATCGATATCGCCTCAACATAGAAACATGAAACACATTATGAATTCTTTCCAATTCTGGTGGTAAAGATAATCGATAAGCCACTGGACCAATTCTTTCTATCACTTCATACGGACCAATAAATCTTGGACTTAATTTGCCTTTACGGCCAAATCTCAAAATTTTCTTCCATGGAGACACTTTCAAAAATACTTTATCTCCCACTTGAAACTCAATCTTTTTTCTTTTCAAGTCCGCATACGACTTCTGTCGATCCGATGCAGCTTTCAAACAATCACGGATTATCTTCACTTTTTCTTCGGTTTCTTTTACCAAATCGACTCCATGTAACTGATTTTCATTAAGTTCAGTCCAATATAATGGAGTTCGACACTTTCGTCCATACAACGCTTCATAAGGTGCCATTTTTATGCTTGACTGATAACTATTATTATAAGCAAATTCCACCAAAGGTAAATATCTTTCCCAATTACCTTCAAATTCCAATACACAACATCTCAACATGTCTTCGAGTATTTGAATTACTCTTTCAGACTGTCCATCGGTTTGTGGATGGAATGCTGTGCTAAAATTCAATTTAGTACCCAATGCCTCTTGTAATTTCTTCCAAAACCTTGAAGTAAATCGTGGATCTCTATCAGATATAATAGACATAGGTACACCATGTAATCGGACTATCTCATCAATATACAATTCAGCTAACTTGTCAAGTGAAAAACTCATTCGCACAGGAATGAAATGAGCCGACTTAGTCAATCGATCAACTATAACCCAAATTGAGTCTTTCTTTTTCGGTGACAATGGCAATCCAGAAACAAAATCCATAGTAATTCTATCCCATTTCCACTCGGGCACCATAATAGGTTGAAGTAATCCTGAAGGTACTTGGTGTTCAGCTTTTACTTGTTGGCACACTAAACACTTTGTCACATACTCGGAGATATCCCGTTTCATACCCGACCACCAATAAAATTTCTTCAAATCATTGTACATTTTTACACTACCGGGGTGAACTGCCAAATGACTATCATGTGCTTCTTGCAAAATTTTTTGAATTAAATCAACATTTTTCGGAACACATATTCTATCACGAAACATTAAACATCCATCTGAATCAATCTGAAAATCAGAATTATTGTCCACTGCACATTGAGTCTTTCTTCTTTGCAATTCATTATCCACTTTCTGAGCCTCACAAATTTCTTGAAGAAACAATGGTCTAGCTTTTAACTCTGCAAACAATGATCCATCTTCAGTCAATGTTAATCTCGTATTCAAAGCTCTCAAAGCAAAGAGAGACTTTTTGCTCAAAGCATCAGCAACTATATTGGCTTTTCCCGGATGATAATCTATCACAAGTTCATAATCTTTCATCAATTCCAACCATCTTCGTTGCCACAAATTCAGATCTTTTTGTGTCATAACATACTTCAAACTTTTATGATCTGTAAAAACACGACATTTCTCACCATATAAATAATGACGCCAAATCTTCAAAGCAAAGACAATAGCATCCAACTCTAAATCATGGGTAGGATAATTTCGTTCATGCGGTTTCAATTGTCGAGAAGCATACGCTATCACTTTTCCTTCTTGCATCAATACACATCCAAGCCCATTCAATGACGCGTCACTGTAAACAACAAATTCTTTTCCTGACTCAGGTTGCACTAACACTGGTGCCTCAGTTAAACACTTCTTTAATTTCTCAAAACTTTGTTGACACTCCTCGGTCCATTCGAACTTAACATCTTTTTGCAACAATTTTGTCATCGGTGAAGCTATCATCGAAAAACCTTCTACAAATCGACGATAATATCCGGCTAAGCCTAGAAAACTCCTAACTTCAGATACATTTCTTGGAGGCTTCCACTCAACTATTGCCAATATCTTATTCGGATCCACTCGAATGCCATCTCCCGAGACAATATGCCCCAAAAATCCAACTTCACTAAGCCAAAATTCACTTTTGCTAAATTTAGCAAACAATTTCTTTTCTCGCAGCGTTTGTAGCACAATTCTTAAATGTTCAGCATGCTCGGCTTCACTTTGGGAATAAATAAGAATATCATCTATAAACACCACAACAAATTTATCCAAATAGGGCCGGAAAATTCGATTCATCAAATCCATAAAAATAGCTGGAGCATTAGTCAGACCAAAAGGCATTACAAGAAATTCATAGTGGCCATACCGGGTTCTGAAAGCAGTCTTTGGCACATCTGACTCTTTAACCCTCAATTGGTAATATCCGGATCTCAAATCAATTTTGGAAAACACTGTGGCATCCTTTAACTCATCAAACAAGTCATCTATTCGGGGCAATGGATACTTATTCTTCACTGTCACTTTGTTAAGTTGACGATAATAAATACACAATCTCAATGTCCCATCCTTTTTCTTCACAAATAGCACGGGAGCACCCCACGGAGAGTAACTTGGTCTAACAAATCCTTTATCTGTCAGCTCTTGTAATTACACTTTTAATTCTTTTAATTCAGTTGGTGCCATTCTGTAGGGAGCAATCGATATTGGAGCAGTACCTGGCATTACTTCAATACCAAACTCTACTTCTCTAATCGGAGGCAAACCTGGCAACTCTTCTGGGAACACATCTACATATTCACATACCACTGGCACTGATTCGATCTTTATTTCAGACACTTTTGTGTTCAACACATAAGCAAGATATGCTTCACAACCATTTTTCAAACATTTCTGAGCAGACATGGCAGAAATCACAATTGGCATCACATTTGACTTATCTGTTTCAACCCGAAGAACTGTACCACTACCACACTTCAACTCAAGAATTTTCTGACTGCAATCTATCTTGGCCTTATGTAATGCCAACCAATCCATTCCCAAAATAACATCAAATTCATCAAATGGCAACAACATTAAGTTGGCAGGGAAACACTGACCTTGTATAATCAAAGGACAATTTTTGCATATTTTATCAACTATCACATGCTTGCCTAAAGGATTCGACACTTTAACCACATACTCAGTCAATTCAACACACAAATTCTTATCAGACACTAAATTCATGCATACATACGAGTGAGTAGAACCAGGATCAATCAATGCAAGAACATTAGTGTCGTAAAGAGAAAATATACCAGTGATCACATCAGGAGAAGATGCTTCCTCTCTAGCTCGGATGGCATAAGCTCTTGCTGGAGCTCCCACTTCAGATCTTACAGTCGTGTCTTTTGTGACGCCTCTACCACTAGTTCCAATCCCCACATTTCTCTGTGGTTTTCCTCTAGTAGTCACACTGCTCGATCTCACATTCTAAAACTTTTCTATCTCTTCTCTTTCCGGACAATCTTTCACAAAATGATCTTGAGATCCACATTTAAAACAAGCTCGGCTGATTAAATAACATTCCCCCAAATGTCGTTTTCCACAATGTTGACATTCTGGTCTAGTAGGTTTAACACTACCTGTACTTGCCATAGAAGTTGCCTGAGCTTTAGAACCTGAATATTGTCTTCCTCGATCTCTTTGAAAATTCACACTAGAAACATTCGATCGAGTATTCATTTCTTTAAACTTCTTCGCTTGAAATTGAAATGGCTTGCCCATTGATCTTTTTCTTGCATCTCTTGCTTCACTTTCCACCTTTCTTTTCTCTTTGCTCAATTCTTCAGCCTTGATAGCTCTTTCAACTAGTACCACTAACTCTTTAATTTCAAGAATTCCCACTAGCAATCAGATATCCTCGTTTAACCCCTTTTACACAATGTAGCTTCATTAGATACACACTCTTGGGCATACTTGCTTAATTTGACAAATTCTCGCTCATATTCGGCTACCGTCATGCGCCCTTGTTTCAATTCAAGAAACTCTTTTCTCTTTTGATCAATGAAACGCTGACTCACATACTTCTTCCGGAATTCTTCTTGAAAGAAGTCCCATGTAACTTTCTCTTTAGGCACCACTGACACTAAAGTTTTCCACCAATTATAAGCCGAATCCCTCAGTAATGAGATAGCACATTTGAGACTTTCTTCTAGAGTACAAGATAATTCATCCAACACTCTGATAGTATTATCAAGCCAGAACTCTGCTCTTTCAGGATCATCATTTACATTAGCTCGGAACTCTTCGGCTCCATACTTTCGAATTTTGTCCACTGGAGGCTTTGACAATCTTAACACTTCAGTTTGTTGAGGAGCTATGGGAACAGCTTGAGGAATAGGAGGGGGCGGAGGAGGTTGAGCATTAGGATTAGTTCTAACAAACTCAGTGTACCAATTGTTCATCATTTGGAGAAAAGCTTCTCGAGCCTCATCTCCTTGACCCTGAGTCTCGAATCGACTTTCAACAGGCACATTACTTTGAGCATCATCAGCTGTATCTCGGTTAGAATCCATTACTATATAAAAAAAATATTTTAAGATGTCAAGAGTCGTCACACTATCATTATTCAATTATGGCATGTATAGATAGTCTATTACACTCGCTACGTTAGTCCGAGAATCGACTAAACCGTAGCTCTGATACCACTAAATGTAACACCCCTTACCCGAGACCGTCTCCGGAATCGAGTACGAGATGTCATCCAATTTAACTTACCGATTCGAAGCATAAAAATTTGCTTTTAAAATTAAATTCACTGTTCACAACAACACTGTCCACCTGCGCAACTGTCACTAATTTAATTATAACTTGAGTTACGAAACTCAAAATTTAAATCCGTAAATTTTCCATGAAACTAGACTCATATTCCTACTTACCATAAAATTTTCAGAATTTTTGACTTAGAAAATTAGTACATTTTATTCATTAAAGTATCCCCTATTTCACAGCTCGACAGATCTGACCTCTTGGCGCTAAAAATCAAATATCTAATTGTAAAGAATTAATACAAGGTTACCATTAATTTATTTTGAAAATAGACTCACTAAGGAATCTAAACATATAAATTATGACCTATAATTATTTCTGTACAATTTAAAATGATTTTCTAAAGTTAGAACAGGGGACTTTAAAAACCATTCTGACCCTGTCTCACTAAAATTTAAATATCTCAAAGTATAAAATTCCTTTGCCTACACCGTTTCTTTCATGTAAAAATAGACTTGATAAGATTTAATTCTATATATCATTCACCCTAAAATTCCATTTCTACTATTTATGGTGATTTTTCACATTCACGTCACTGCTGCTGTCAAAGAAACTGCTTCTTTGAATTAGTTACCATTTAAACATACATAACACCAAAACATATTCTTTAATAACTACTTCAATAGCTAACATTAGCCATATCATTTGGACATGCTCAAAATGATTAAGACTCTATACATGCCATAGTTTAAACATTTTGAAAAGCACATAATACCGAGATGGCTATGATAGTGTGATACGAGCTCCGACGGTCCACTATACGATCAAGTTCAAATCACTATAAAACAAAGGAAAGAAAGAGATGTGTAAGCTATAAATAGCTTAGTAAGTTACATGTAAACAATAATTACTCATTTAATAATTAACACTTTTAACATATAACTAATCAAAACATTTCTTAGCAATTTCAATCACTTACACATACACAATCTTACCAATTCACTTGCATATACATTTTCACACTTAACATTTCATATTCACTTTAATTCATTATTAATCCCGTTGAACACTTGGAATATACACGGATACGTAGAGATTTAGCACATAAGTGCCACATTGATATGTAGCCGAAGCTACCACTGATATGTAGCCGTAGCTACCACTGAAATGTAGCCGAAGCTACCACTGATCAATAACACTGGAAATGTCCATGGGCCTGCTCACACAAGCTGTCAGGTGTCTGCAACACATGCTAGATCACCCAGCACCCGGGACTCACTGTAACACTGTAACACTGTAACACTGGTCTCTAGTGATATGTCACTTGTATCCAATTCTATTCCTAAGTTCAACCGGGAATTTACACTTAACATTTTATTTTCAACACTTTATCACTAGAATAATTCATGAACAACTTTCCTTCCACATTCAATATTAATTCACATATCAAATATAATTCACAATTTATACAAATATAACTATTATTTACATATAACTTACCTCGGATGCAAAACGACTATTTTTGTAATTTAGTCGATAACTTTCTCTTTTCCCCGATCACTTGCACTATTTCTTCTTTCTTGATCTATATTAACACAATTTAATACATTTTATCAATATTCCATTCAAATACAATTCATACACAACATTTTGACACATTTACATTTTTCCCCATAACTTTTCAAAAATTCCACTTTTGTCCCTAAGCTCGTAAAAATAAAATTCACTAAATTCTTAAATTTCAAACTTCACTAAATCATATTTCATGCTCATAACAGCCCTCAATTTCACAAAATCACAACTTTATGCACATTTTACCATCTTTCACAATTTAGCCCTTTTTCAACATTTTTCATTGAAATTCATCTAGTAAAACTTGTAATTAACACTTCAAACATTCATTATCTAACATCACTAATCAATTTACAATTATATTATGAATGGGTCAATTTTTAAACTTTAATTTCATTTAAATTAAATGGTAGAAACATGAAATTCAAGCTTCAATAAGCATAAAAATACGAAAATAATTAAAAACGGGGCAAGAAATCACTTACAATTGAGCTTAGGAAAATCAAAACCCTTAACTATGGTAACATGAAACTTTCGGCAGCAAGCTTCTGATTTTTGAAGAAGATGGACACTTATTTTCTCTTTATTTTGTCTTTTACCCAATTTGGACAAAAATGCCCTTGACCCATTACTTAGATATTTTTCTAGAAATACCCTTTTGTGTCCATAACACTAATTTATGGTCTAATTGCCACATAAACACTTCCAATTTCATGCAATAATTCAATTAAGTCATTTAATCACTAATTAGACACACTTTGCATTTTTCTCAATTTAGTTCTAAAAATTCAATTAAGCACTAAAGCATTAAAATTTCCTATCCATATTTTCACACAATATTTCAATCAATCAGTAACTAATAAAAATTTATAAAATTAAACTATTTCACTTCGGATTTGTGGTTACGAAACCACTATTCCGATTAGGCCCTATTTCGGGCTATCACAAAAGTCACGGTAAAGAATAAATATCCATTACCTCAGATTGATGACCTGTTTGATCAATTGAAAGGTGCTACTGTATTTTCAAAAATTGATCTCCATTCTGGATATTATCAATTAAAGGTGAAAGACTCAGATATACCGAAGGGAACTTTTAGAACCAGGTATGGGCACTATGAGTTTCTTGTGATTCCGTTTGGTGTAACGAATGCACCTGTAGTATTTATGAATTTGATGAATAGAATTTTTAGACCGTATTTAGACAAGTTTGTTGTGGTGTTTATTGATGATATTCTAGTATATTCCTAAGATGAAATGGAGCATGCTGATCATTTGAGAATTGTACTGCAAACTTCACGTGAAAAGCAATTATATGCTCAATTCAACAAGTGTGAGTTCTAGCTTCAGGAAGTATGTTTTCTCAGACATATTGTTTATGCAGAAGGCATCAGAGTAGATCTGAGTAAAATTTCAGCCATTATTAATTGGAACCCACAAAAAAATGTATCTGAGGTCAGAAGTTTTTTGGGATTAGCTGGCTATTATCGAAGGTTCGTAAAACTATGATAGCTTCTCCGAAGACTCGACTGTTGCAGAAAGATGTGAAATTTGTATGGACAGATGAATGCCAGTAGATTTTTGACAAATTAAAAACTTTATTGATAAAAGCACCTATATTGGTTCAACCTGAATCGAGTAAGGAATTTGTAGTTTATAGCGATGCATTGTTAAATGGACTAGGTTATGTCTTGATGCAAGAAGGTAAAGTAGTAGCCTATGCTTCGAGATAACTAAAGCCACATGAAAAGTATTACCCGGTACATGATCTTAAATTGGAAGCTATTGTGTTTGCGCTAAAAATATGGCGACATTATATGCTTGGTGAAAAGTGTCATATATTTACTGATCATAAGAGTTTGAAGTATTTGATGACACAGAATGACTTGAATTTCAGACAGCGTAGGTGGCTTGAATTGTTGAAAGATTATGATCTAGTCATAGACTATCATCTAGGAAAAGCCAACGTGGTTGCAGATGCTTTGAGCAGAAAGTCACTGTTTGTGTTACGAGCAATGAATGCTTAGTTATCTTTATCTGATGATGGCTCAAATGTAGCTGATTTAAGAGCTAGACCAATGTTTTTACAGCAGATTTATGAAGCTCAGAGAAGTAATGATACGTTGCAAGCTAGACGCGTATAGTGTGAAGCGGTTTCTGATTCGGAATTTCAAATTGGACGCGATGATTGTTTGTTATACAGAGGTAGGGTATGCGTACCAAGGAATTCAGAACTTATACAGAAGATTCTACACGAAGCTCATAGTAGCACTATGTTTATTCATCCGGGGAGTAATAGAATGTATAATTATTTGAAAAAGATGTACTGGTGGTCGGGAATGAAACATGATATCTCTGAATTTGCTTCTAAATGTTTGAAGCTGAGCACCAAGTACCTTCAGGATTATTACAGTCAATTACGATACTTGAGTGGAAATGGGAAAGAGTTACTATGGATTTTGTATCATGATTACCTCTGTCTCCAAAAAAGAAAGATGCCATTTGGGTAATCGTTGATAGGTTGGCAAAGTCTGCACACTTTATACCGGTACGTATGGATTTCTCTTTAGTCAAGTTGGCTGAGTTATATGTGTCTGAGATTGTCAAATTGCATGGAGTGCCAGTTTCTATTATTTCAGATAGAGATCCCCGGTTCACATCCTGATTCAAGAATAAATTGCAAAAAGCCCTGGGTACATAGCTACATTTTATTACCGCATTTCATCCTCAAACTAATGGCCAATCTGAACGTGTAATACAGATTCTAGAGGATATGCTTTGATGTTTCATGTTGGAATTCGAAGGTAATTGGGAAAAATATTTACCTTTTGTTGAATATGCCTACAATAAAAGCTATCAGTCTAGCATTAAAATGGCACCGTATGAAGCTCTGTATGGTCATAAATGTAGAACTCAATTGTATTGGACAGAGCTTAGTTGGAAAAAGATACATGGAGTTCACTTAGTCTGAGAGACTGAGGAAAAAGTAAATGTGATACAGGATTGTTTGAAAGCAGCCTCTGACTGCCAAAAGCCTTATGCTGATCTTAAAAGGAAAGAAATAGAGTTTCAAGTGGGTGATAAAGTGTTCTTGAAAGTATTGCCGTGGAAGAAAGTCCTTCGATTTGGCCATAAAGGGAAATTAAGTCCACGATTCATTGGACCGTATGAGGTTATTGAAAGAATTGGACAGGTTGCATATCGATTGGCATTACCACCTGAACTTGATAGGATTCACAATGTTTTTCACGTATCTATGTTACGACGGTATCATCGAATCCTTCACATGTTATTGCCCCAACAAAGCTTGAAATTCAACCTGATTTGACTTACAATGAGGAATCGATCAAAATCATAGCACAGGAAACAAATGAATTGAGAAACGAAAAGGTAGCTTTAGTGAAAGTTCTCTCGTAACGGCATGGAATAGAAGAAGCTATTTGGGAACCAGAGGACACTATGAGAAAGCAATACCCAAACCATTTTACTGGTAAGATTTTTTAGGACAAAAATTCTTAAAGGGGAAGAGTTGTAATAGCGAAATTCTAGTAAAATCGAAACAGTGGTTTCGGGAACACAAATCTAAATCGAAAAGAAAATTTGTTGTAATGTTATTGCATGGTTTGTATTAAGGTAGGAAAGTCATATGAAAATTTTGGTAAGAAAATTATACCGAGTATGTGGTTAATTAGGAAAAGGATCAAATTGAATAAAATGTGAAAGTTGAGTGCTAGAAGCTACAATGATCAAATAGCTATGAAACTTGAGGTCCTTATATGGTAATTAGACCATTAATAGGGTTAGTAGATATTTTTGGATGAGTCGTCCATGGAAATTGAAGAAAAGGTAAGGACTAAATTGGAATAAGAAATAATAAAAGGATGGTAATGAATTAAATTAGAAAATATCATCATATTTTATCATTTTCTTCCCCAATTTACATGGAAACCCTAGGAGAGAGAGAAAAAACTTTCAAGTCTTGACTGGGTAAGTAATATTTTCCCGTTTTTAGTAATTTTTATATTTTTGAGATCGGTATAACCTAATCTATCTGGATTAGGGAATAATTTGAAAAGTTATCAAAGTATAAAAGTTATGCCATGGATGTAAGTGCTTGAAATTTGAAATTTATGGTAGAAAATGAAAGGTTGGTGAATGATAAACTACTTTTACAAGGTGATTTTGGGTGACATTGTGATTTAGGAACTAAATTGTAAAGATGAAGAATTCATGAAAAAATTCTAATTTTTGTGAAATTTATCACATAAAATAAGGTCATTTATGACCATTACCACTATCAATGGTCCATTAACATAATAAGGACCTCACATTTAATTATTCATAGCAAATAAGCACTTTTAACATATAGCATGTCACTTTTGCATTTTACGTAATTTAATCCTTTTTACCGAATTAAGCATTTAAACAGTAAAATTTCTTGACGAAACTTTCACAAAATCATCCTATCATACTGTAAACATTAAATAAATAATAAAATAAATATTTAGACCTCAGATTTGTGGTCCCGAAACCACAGTTCTAATCTGACTAAAAAATAAGATGTTACACTGTGTGTGACACACGACCTAACCTATGGGTGTGTATTCTGGCCGTGTGTCTCAGCCGTGTGAAAGACACAGCCTTAGTACACAGGCATGTGATATGGCCATGTGAATCTTGCACCTAAATTTGAAAATAAAAATTAACCACACGGCTTAGCAACACGGGTGTGTGACTTGGCCGTGTGTATTTAATTTGTTTGTGGGTTACAAGTCAGAGAGCTCACACGGAAAGGGGCACGGGCGTTTGTAGCCACACGGCCTGACCATACGGGCGTTTCCCTTACCATACAGGCGTGTGACCCCTGAACCTTAGAAAATTTTAGAATTTTGCGAAAAATTCTCTGAATTCGTGATTTAGTACAATTTGTTTCTAAGATCTATTTTGGACCTCGAGGGCCCAATTTGGGGCGTATGGAATAATGTCTAAATGTGTTTAATAAATGATTTAAAATATTGTTAATTTTATGGTAAACACCGATAATGCTCCTAAAACCTGTTCCGGCAATGGGTACGGGATAGGGGTGTTACAAGTTTTAACTAAAGCGATAGGATTTGTTGATTTTAATTTTCCATAAGACCTCAATGGTCATGGAACTGCATGTGCTTCCATTACCGCTGGAACTTTAACAAAACTAAATTGATTCAAAGATATTTTTGGAATTTCCAATTCTGAAATACAAGGGTCAAACCCGTTTTCCAGAATAGCATCCTACAAAATTTCTAGTGATAAGGTGACAATTGATAAAAGTGTTGAAGTTTTAAAAAATTATTTGCTTGATGCTATGAAGAAAGCTACTTTGGACAAGGTGAATGTAATAATGGTATCTTTGAGCACTCATACTTTGTCAAACAATTCTTCGTAGCCCTGTGATCCAGTTAATATGGAAGGATATTTGGTAGTGAAAGAAAATATAGTTGTTTGTGCATCTTCAGGTAATCATGGTAACAATTATTACACTCAATCGGGAGGGTTAGCTCATTGGGTTATTGAGGTCGAATCATGTAATTCTGGTGGAAGATTCATAACACAAGTTGAGCTAGGAGGTGGAACACAAATCAAGGTACATTATCATTCTCTAATTAAATTACTAGCTCAATGACAAGGTACTAACTTATTATATATATATTTTAATTTAGGGGGTCAGTTCATTTATGGATAAACATGGAGATTATAGGTCTGGGTATGTGCTTTATAAATTTCTATTTAGATTATATTGTAATTTTAATATTTGTATATAAAAATTACACTAACAAAATATTTGTTCATATGTTAAAAGAGCTGTTGAAGTTGTAGGAACAAGCAAAGGAAAAGAAGTTGAATCCAAAACTGAAGCATCTCAGCTACAAAAGAAAAAATGGAGATTCAAAAAGATGTGAATGGGAAAATTATTTATGATGGAAAAAAAAGAGATAATGTAACACCCCTAATCTGTATCCGTTGCCGGAGTAGGGTTATGGAGCATTACCATAAAAACGTAACTTTAAAACATAGCTTTCAAACCTTGTCATAAACATGTCATAATTCATTCATATACATGCATATCGTCCCTTAATCAAGCCTTCGAGGCTTTATAAATACTTTAGGAAAAATTCGAGACTAAATTAGAATCAATCGGAAAGTTCTTGAAAAAGTAAGAAAATTTAAACTGTAAGGGTCACACGGTCGTGTAACAATCGAAACAAGGATTCATGGCTGTGTCCCAACCCATGTTCCTACCCGTGTAACTTTCGAAGTTGGGTCATACAACCAAGCCACATGCCCATGTGCCAGGCCGTGTAATTTCCTGACTTGTATGCCTTTACAACCTACACCTCGGCCATGTCGCTTAGCCTTATTTCACACACGGCTGAGACACACAGCCGTGTCTTAGGCTGTGTAGACTTGAAATTGGCCAAATGCAAGTCATTTCAATTACTATTCCAAGCATATACCTACAAGCAATTTGCACCCATGACCAAGGCATCAAAAACATACCAAAACATTCTTAAAATGACCAATTCAATAGACTATTATCATACAACCAATATGCCATACAAGGCACCTCAATCACAATCAATCAAACATACCTTAACATGTGCATAATTGATCATATTTCATTCATACACATCTAATTCAATACCTTTCCAAAGCATAGCATATCTTGACCATTTTGAAACTATTTCTTCACATACCATATTGGCCATTCAAACAACATCAAACTTAGTCATATTAACACATATGAACTAGGTATCAAAAGTACCAAAAGTACCTCAATCCAAACTAACATTTGCATACCAAACATATCAACTAAACATCAAACACAAGTCCACTTATACATGTCATTATAACCTTGGCCAAAACATAAAAAACTACCGATATAATCGTTGGATAGTATGATAGATCTCTGACGTGCTTTCAAACTGATCGAACTGACGATTTTCTATAAAACACAGGAAAAAAAACTACATAAGCATATAATGCTTAGTACGTTCGTAACACATGAACATAACTTACCATTTCAATGCGTGATCTTAAAATTAAACATGATACAATCCAACCATAAGCTTAACCCAAGCCTAAGCATCATCAACAACACATGTTAGTGCACCAACTCATAATTCACTTGAATTAACATAAGGTAAATCATTATACATGAACAAAATCATTTGAAATCATCAATTTCATGAACCTAGATATACTTTCATTGTACATTTCCTTTTCAATCCTTTTCATAGCTACATGACATAAGTTATTTGAACACTTACCGTTCCTTTCCTTTTAATGCCCGTTGAACCATTTAGAATAACATTGGATACACGGGAAAGCTCTCATGAAGTGTGCTAAACATATAGTCATAACCTTTCCTTTACATCGTTGCTCACACGAGCTATGAAATAGTTCTGTTCACACAAGCTGTCAGTCAAAATGTAAGCTACACGATGCTGCTCACACAAGCTGTAGAGTATCAGCAACAAATGTAGGACCTCATCCATTAGTAGGACATTCAAGACCAACACGTATTCTTAAGGTTCAAATGGAACTCGGTCACTATCTTGACATCGTTGGATTTCCATCATTTATTTACATGGTAAATAACATAATAACATATAGATCAAAATAACATTAAAATGTTATTTAATCATACAAACTTACCTCGACAAATAAAATGTAAAAACGTAGTCGATCAATCTGAGGCTTTTGCTTTTCCCCGATCTAAATCCGTTCGATGTCTACCTTGACCTAAATAGATAAATTCAATTCTTTTAATACTTCTACTATTAAATTCAGCCCATAATTCATATTTTTGTAAAATTACAATTTTACCCCTAATATTTTAACCTTTTTATAATATAGTCCTTAAGCTCGTAAATTAAAATTTAAGCAATTTCATCATAATTTCATGCAAGCCGAATTCACTAAGGACCCCTATCAATCCATACAAATCAGCATTTTACAAATTTACCATGGTATTTTACTACTTTTACAAGTCCCTAAATGAATATTTCATCAAAAATCCCTCTACATAACTTGTTTATTTAACAACTAGGATTCATATTCTTCCATTAAAATTCAAGAATCATGTAATAAAATTCATGAAAAAAACCTAAACATTTAACATTTTTGCAAATTAGTCCCTAGGTAGCTAGATTAAGTTACAACGATCCTGAAAACATAAAAATCATTAAAAACAGAATTGAAATACATACCATGCAAGCAAAAATGGAGTAGCCAAACCTTAATGATGGCTTCTTAAACAATTTCGGTTGAAGAAGAAAAACAAATGGAAGAAGATAAATATGTGGTGCAATAAATGGGTTAGGATACGCACCCAGCATAATCTGAAAGGGGTATAATGTGGGCAACACCGCTTACCTCGTTAAGGCTGGGGATTGCGTGGGCGCTGTTGATAGGCCCGTCTTACCACCTCTTGTCTTAGATTTAAAGGGCTCCATCGTTCTCTTTTGACACTGATTTACCGACGCCTCTCCTCTTTCGAGAGAAAATATGTCTTTCCATAGATCCTAAACCATGGCATGTAATCTTGATCGCATGCTAACTCCAGAACGATAATCGGTTCGCGAATAGGTATATTATCGTACCGATTTTTCCACATTTCAATATATTCCGAGTGAAAGAGTGGCCAATGCATATCCGATTACCATAATTTAATTTTGTGCTCATCATTAAGCACCTTAGGTGCCACAGGAATCAGTTTTCAAAATTTGAATTGCTGCAACACTATATGGAATAGCCTGTTCTTAATGGTGTAAAAAATAGTAGTTTTGGGACCACAATTCTGACGATTGAATTATTATTTTATTATATATTTAATGTTTAAAAGTTTATATTAAGGTCGTATAAAAATTTCGTTAAGAAATTTTGATGTTTCAATGGTTAATTAGATAAAAAGGACTAAATTGAAAAAGGTGAAAAAGTTGAGTTTTATTAGTTAAAGGGGTCAAATGACTATGGAAGTGAAAGTTAATGCACTTTAATAGTAACTATACTTTTTAAAGAGTTAGTGGATGTGCGTGGGCAAGGTTTTATTGAAATTTTTAATTAGTAATAAGGTTGATGTGGTAATTTGGTAAATAAAAGAAATTTTAAGTAAATAAAACACAAAATAAAGATAATATCTTCTTCATTTTTGTTCCAAACCCTAAAATAGTCGTTGGATAAGTAAAAAATCTGATCAAGCTCCTTTTTGTTGCATGTGAGTGAATTTAAGCCCCGTTTTTAATGAATTTTATGTTTTTGAGTTCGTTTTAGCTTTATCTGGCTAGCCCAAGGGTTAATTTGAATTTTTTTTAAATATTTAGGGACTTTTCATGGATTTTTTGAATATTTTTTGTAGTTGTTTAATAGATTGTTAATCTTGGTTGTTAAATAAACATGTTTTGTTAAGTGATTTTTGATGAAATTGCATTTAGGGATTTATTTGTGAAAATAGTAGAATTTCATGTTAAAATTATGAAATGTTGGTTTAAGTGAGTTGGTATAAGTCCCTATGAAATTTTTCTAGCTAGTACGGAGGATTAAAATGGTTAAATTTCATGTTATGAGCTTAAGGACTAAATTGTGAAAAGTTAAAATATTAGGGGAAATTTTGTAATTTTTGCTTAAATATGAGTTTTTGATTAAATTGAATACTATAAGTACTTAATTGAATGAAATTATTTATTTAGATCAAGATAAACCACAGTCGGGCTTAAATCGAGAAAAAGCTAAAGCTTCGGATTAGTTTGACTTTACTACTACAATCCTATTTATCGAGGTAAGTTCATATAAACTAGGATCGTATTAATGTTAGTTAAATTTTTTATTTCCTATTTTATGTAATATAAATGAACTTGGTATTGTAAATGTATCGATGTACGGATAGTTGACGGATAACGAATCTCGTTTGAACCTTAAGAATTCTTAGGACATAAATGATTGTCATTAAGGATTTCATGTTTTGGGTACTAGTCTTGAATGTCGTACTGATGGCTGAGGTCTTGTAGATGCTCCATAGCTCATGTGAGCAGGCCCATTTCACAGCTCGTGTGAGCATTGATGTAAAGGAAATATTATAGTTATATGAAAAGGCACACTTTGTGTGAGCATTCCCGAGTATTCGATGAAATTCTAGATGGTTCATCATGTAAGAAAGGGAAATAAAAAGGTATGTATGCAAATGGAATGAATCATGATCTTATGAAAACATTGATGAACTAAATGATGTGTTTATACATGGAAATCTACTTATTTTATGGTTAAATTCATTTGTATCATGGGCAAAGTGTACTAACTTGTAAGTTTGATGATGTTGTATAGGCTTATACTAAGCTTATGGTATTGGTAATGATTAATGTTTAATCTATGAATTGTATAAATGAAATGGTAAGTTATGTTTAAGTTTGTACAAGCTTACTAAGCACTCGTTGCTTACGTTGTCACTTTCCTTTGTTTTATAGATAATTAGAAGCTCGATGGGTTGGAAGCTCGTCGCAAACCGATCACACTATCCAGCAATTATTTCGGTAGTTTTTGATTATTTTGGCAAAGTTTAATAATGGCATGTATGTGTTCTCTATAATGGATGTTTTGGTACGTTTAGGCTTTTGGCAATTATGGTTGATTTGGTGAACTTTAGTGCCTTATCAAGTTGTGCTAAGTTGGTTACTTTTAAGTGGCTTATGTATAAGGTCCTTTTGGTATGTATGTGATGGTTTGGAAATGGTTATTTGTGGTAAAATGTAATGGTTAAGTGAACTAGGTTGTGTGATTGAGTTATGGTCAAATTGCTTTAGTTTGATTCATAATTTTTTGATACAATTGTGGTGTCTTTGAATGACATATTGGTTAGATAAATTGGAATGTTTGAAATGACATTTTTGTATCACCCTTATACCCAACCCGATTACTGGATCAAGTATAGAAGTGGTATATTGGTTTTAAAAAACCCTAATAATAATATCTAAATAAAAATAACATTACAATTTGTACATATTAGTTTCGTTGTTCCAGTATATTGATTATTGGTATTCTGAAAAGCAAGGAACGTGGCTGTGTGGATTTCAGGGACCATGTTTAAATTTGAAATTCAAGGGATAATACGCTAAATTAATTCCTAAGGTTTACCTAATTTAACCCTTGTTCACATCTCAAATTTTAAGCCAATTATTCAAATATAAATCGTAATTAAGTATTTTAAAATTTTGATTTTCTTATATTACTTAATTAACATTTAAATTATTTCATATAAATTAAACAACCATTGAGTCTTGCATTTAATTCCCATCACATTCAACCTTAATACACACACCTAGGTATATGCCATTTACTGAAACAATAGAAATTAATACTTTACCCCTTTCTCGGATCCATTGATGTGATGAGATGAGGTGCCTTCAATCTTAAAAAAAAAAAACATTTTCTTCTACTTTTAACCTACGCGTATGAACACGTGTTAAGCTATTGCTAGCTTAGTAAGTGCAACTAATGTTTAGATCATAATCTATATTATAAATTATAACTTATTTATTATTACTACACAAAATCATTTAAATGACCTATTTGTTTTCATCATACATAATTTACCAATCAATTCACTTATTCTTACTATTAGGTCTGCATTTATTATTATTTACTCATTAAACACCAACTAAACATATTGATTTAATTAACATCTATATAATACTAATTTATATTAAATAATTGAATTTCTATTCAATTTCTACCTTAATTTCAATTTGGTCTTAATTAAATTTACTTACTTTTCTATATCATTTCATACTTTATTTCTACTCAATTTCCTACCAAATTCAACTTAACTATCTAATGTTCATGAATAAACCCTAACTTCAAATTTCTTTCAATTTAATCTTTCTAACACAAAACTTATAGCTTACTTTGCAATTTAATCCCTTTTATCAATTCTAACTAGAAATTCTATCAATTAAACCCCTAATTCAACAATTTGTTCAACATGAATCACATTCAAAAATCTAAGAACTTTCAAAAATTTTAACTTAAATTCAACAAAACTTTGTTCTAAGACCTCTAAAACATCAAAATTAAAAGAAAAAGACTTGATAGACTTGCCAAATTAAAGCTTAAAGCCTCAGACCCTAATTTTTTCCTTTTCTTTTCTTTCCCCTTTCCTTTCTTTCTTTTTCGTTTGTTCTCTGTTTCTTCTTTCTATTTTATTTCCCTTTTATTTCTTTTTAGTTTATTTACTTTATGTTATAATAATATAATATATAATAATTAATATAAATATCTTTTACTACACATGTACATATTCATAACCATACATTTGTCAAAATCATAACTTATTTATTATATAAAAATCCCATAATATAATTAATATAAATTAAGATTTAAATAAATAAATAATAAGTAATAAATATCTTTTACTTAAAATTTAAGTAAATCAATTATAATTATACATTTGTACATTTTATATTATTACACATGTACTAATTTGTACCTTACATTTGTCATTATTTTGGTTTATTTTACATAATAATATAATATAATATAATATAATATAATATAATATTTAAAACATAAAAAAATCTAAGATTTTTATCATACTTATGCCGCCTCATATTTATGAATTGGCATAATTACCATTTTGGCCCTTTATACTTTCTTTTAATCTACAATTCAACTTTTACACCTTATTCTATTTAGTCCTTTTTTCCTAATTTCTCTTAATTAAACTAAATTCATCTAATTAAAACTTATTACTAGACTCATAATTACTCCTAATAATTATTTACGGACTCGGTTTACTAAGACGGAGGCCCGATATTGCACTTTTTTGATGCCCGTGAATTTTGGGTCATTACATAGGTACATGCCATTTATTGAAACAATAGAAATTAATACTTTACCCCTTTCTCGGATCCATTGATGTGATGAGATGAGGCGCCTTCAATCTTAAAAAAAAAAAGAAAAATCATTTTCCTCTACTTTTAACCTACGCGTATGAACACGTGTCAAGCTATTGCTAGCTTAATAAGTACAACTAATGTTTAGATCATAATTTATCTTATAAATTATAACTTATTTATTATTACTACACAAAATCATTTAAATGACCTGTTTGTAATCATCATATATAATTTACCAATCAATTCACTTATTCTTACTATTAGGTCCACATTTATTATTTACTCATTAAACACCAACTAAACATATTGATTTAATTATCATTTATATAATACTAGAATCGCATGATTTGTTTTACATTCTCATTTACTCCATTTAACTAAAATCTCTGATAATTTACTTTACTTATTTCAACCATTTATTTTCTTTTTTTTTCTCAATTTCAAAACTTTTCAACACATATAATCTACATAATTTATTAATCACTAAAATAGTTTTGTACCTTTTTTAGAGGCCCAGTAAACTAAACAGAACACTTATGATATACGAAACTGATATAAGGTGCACTAAAGTGCACTAATAGAACAGTAGGCACCGAAGTGCAAATCACTAAGCACCGAAGTGCAAAACAGTAGGCACTGAAGTGCAGAACGATAAGCACCAAAGTGCGAAACAGTAAGCGCCAAAGCGCACGACAATAAGCACACTAAAATTTCCTTAATGGCATGCCATCTATATTCCAATAGTTCTAATTTCGTCTACTTGGGCAAATTTGTGCAATGCACACATATCACATTTACACTTTCGCATAATGCTTTTAGATTTTCTACCATTTAATCCTTATAACAATTCTTCGTATAATTATATCTTCCTCTTTCATTAACACATGTAACTTGTCTCAATATTTAATAATCTTCCATAATTTCACTAATAATTTTTATTATACATTTCACCTATCACTTTTACTTATTTTACAATTTAGACCTCATCATAACATTTAATGTAACAATATCTTTTTCTTTTAATTTTGTGTACAACATATTTCATTTTTCTATTTAATTTCCATATTCCACCTTAACTTCTTATCACATTCACATTCACATGTCATTTTCTTTTTTTTTTTCTAAATTTTGTCCTTGAGACATCAAATCCACAAATAAAGTTTACAATTCTTTTTAATACATGTAACATGTTTCACCAATTAATATAATTTCCATAATTCATCACTAATCTTATTAAATTTATTTTCATGTTATTTTAAATTTTTAACACACTAATCCTTGTCTTTCATTTTTTTAATCAAACATATGTGCATTATTTCACATATTTCTCTTCATATTTACGTACAAAAACATCAACTTTTACATCCTCTACAATTTAGGTTTTTTTTTATGCATTCTAAATCTTTTCTCACATGTCTTTCAATTTCTTTATCACATATTACGTAATAAATACAATCAATTCATTATTTATTATATTTAATCATTATCAAGCCTTATTCTTCACTTATTCAACATATAAATTTGTAATTAAATATCATATTAAAATTATATTGATTCTAACAATTAACTTCATAATCAAAACAAGTAAGATTCTAGTTGTACTTACAACTTTATGCTTGAAATCAACTTTCTTCTCCTCTGTCTCCCTTTGTCCACTTCCTTGCTCTTTTTTTTTCTCTATTTGTTTATCAACTTCCTTCACTTTTTCTTCATTTTTCCATATCAAAATACACAATATTTTCAAATTAAAAATCATACTCACATATCATTATTCATGTTTTGTAATCAAAACTAACATGTATTTCAAGAGAAGTTGATAGTTCTTACCTCAAAATTTATATTCAAGTCTAATCTTTGTTTTCTCTCTCCTCCAAAACTCCCATGAATGCTGTTCTCATGAAATTAATGTAACTATTTTCTCTCTCCATTGATCTTACTCATAAATTATGAAGAAATTTAGGAAAAACTAGCTTCATTGATTTGTATTTGGTGAGAGGGACTAAATTGAAAGAAAAATAAATATTGAAATGGTGGAAAAAAGGTGGATGACGTGAAGCACCATCACCATGGCTTTTCTCTTCTTCTTCTTTTTATCGTTTTCTTTCTCCATTTTTCTAGACTTCTTCATCAATTTATCTATACAAAAATTTTCTTTTTATACAATTTACCATCTTGCCCTTTTTACTTAATTACAATTAAGCCATTACTTTTTCATAATTATCTTTTCAATTCCTTTAACATTTTACACTTTCACTTTTTTTATAATAACACCCATGTGTCCTATTTCCTTTGGTTTATTTTCACCTCTAGTCCCTCCTCCTTTTTCATCAATTTATTTTAATCCTTCAAGACCCAATTTTCTCAGCATGCCCCAATACTTTCCATTAATTTAATCGGTTCAAAAAATATGATATTAATATTTTTACTTTTCCAAATATCTTATGCACCTATCTTTTATGTCTCATAACTCTTCAAAATTCTAATTTCTGACTTTTCCCAAAATTTCGATTAATTTATTGTATATTTATCATTGTTCAAGACTCCGAAAATTTTTAGGGATGTTACAGTTTTGGTGTGTTTGAATGATGTTTAAGTCCCTAAGATGTATGCCCAAATGGTAAGAATGGTTTGGTATGAATTGGACTTGAAATGGTATGAATTTAGGTTTAAATTATGGATCACACGGCGTGGGACACAGGCTATCACACATCACATGGCCTAACGACACAGCCGTATGTCATTTGAAATTTCATAGTTTTTCAAGTCAATGAATTACACGGCCTAGCACACGGCCGTGCGTGGCAACTCAAAAAGTTACAAGGTCTGGCACACGGTCGTGTATGGCAACTCAAAGAGTTACACAGTGTGCAACACGGCCGTGTGTCCCTTTGTTCAAGTGTTACACAGCCTGGGCTATGTCACACGACCTGGCCACATAGCTGTGTGACCCTTATTTTGTAATAGCCCGAATTTGGGCCTAGTCGAAACAGTGGTTTCGAGACCACAAATGTAATATTTTGAAAATTTCTACAGTAAGATATTATCCTTGGTATAGTAAAATAAGGAAATAAAGTAACAAAAAGGGAAATTTTGAGTCATGTCAACATTGAGAAGTATATTATGACATATTAATGCAAGGAAGGACTAAATCGCAAAAGTGAGAAAAGTATTGTTGCCCAAGAGTAAATACTCAAAATTTGAGGGGTTAAAGTGTAAATATGAAAAAGTTGAAGGACCAAATGTGTAAATACTTTAAGGGTGGAATGATCTAGAAACTAAGGAAAATGGATGAATTAGGACCAAATTGAATAAGATAAGAATTATGAGGGACTAAATCATAATTTTACCAAATTAAGTGTGACTCAATGATGGAATTTTAAAAGATTATGAAGGGAAAAATGGCCAATTAGAAGAGAGAGAAATCTAGAAGGCAATGATGATGTTGGTGATATTTTAGATTAATTAATTAAATAAATATTAGTTTATTAATATTTTAATATGATTTTTAAATGATATTTTATTAATTTATTATTATTCTATTTAATATATATATATGAAAGGAAAGATGAGAAATTATCATCTTCTTCCCCATGCAACCAACGTATGAAGAGGAAAGAAAGAAAGAAACTTTCTTTTATTTACAATTTGGTCCTTTTATCAAAAATTTACCATTTTCACTTAGAAATCAAAAGAATTTCCATATCCATCAAGAGAGAAAGATAACAAGGAGACTATGGGGAGCTAGAATATCAAGTTAGATTCAAGAAATAGAAGCTGGAGGAGAGAGAAAATCAAGTTAAAGATTGAAATCAATTGAGCAAGGTAAGAACATCAAGATTTCAATATATTTTTGAGTTTGATATTATTGAAAAGGTATGAAATTGATGTTAATGTAGAGTTTTATTATATAAGGTTTTATGTTCTTGGTAGGTTAATGAAGAGAAAATAAGAGAAAGTGATGAGAAATAGTGTAGAGAAAGAAAATAAGAGTGTTATAAACTTAGTAATCAATGTTTTACACTAAAACAGTTTGGACAGCAGCAGTAGGTTAACTTTGAAAAATCACAAAAAGTTGTGGGAATTGAATTAGAAGATGAATAAAATATTAAATTAAAGCTTATTGAGTCTAGTTTCTCATAGAAGAAATGGTGTAAGAAATAGAATTGTAAATCATGAGATATAATAAATTTTGTGAGACAATTTCAGAATGATTTCGGGCTCCCCTGTTCTGACTTTTGAAAATCATAAAAAATTGAAGAAAAATAATTATGAGTTATAATTTATATGATTAGAATCCTTAATGAATCTATTTTCAAATGAAATAAACAGAAACATCATCCAAATTATTTACAATTAGATAATTCATTTTTAGTGAAGAGTGGTCGGAACTGTCAGACAACAAAATAGGGGAAATTTTAAAGAATAAACTGTACTATTTGGCTAAAACAAAAATTCTGAAAATTTTATGGAAATAAGATATGTGAGTCTAGTTTCAGGGAAAATTAACGGATCTTAATTTGGATTTCTGTAGCTCAAGATATAAATGATTTAGTGACTATGACTCAAATGGACAGTTTTGAATAAATTTACAAGAAAATAGTGAAATTATAGATAATGTTACTTATAAGCATGTTATGTAAATTAAGGATGTGGAATGGAGAGGAGGAGGAGGAAAATAAATTTATGAATATTATGCTAGCATGGATTTTCATTTCAAATGGTTAATTTGCATGATTTGGGCTCGAGGACTAAATTGAATAAAAGTAAAACTTTAGGGGCAATTTTGGAAAAATGTTAAAAATGACCAAATTGCATGAAATGAATTGTTTTATTATTTAAATTACTAAATTGAATGAAATATTAATTTAGATCAATATTGGGTGAAAATTCGAGAAAATAGAAATTTTTCAAAATGTCCCTGAATTTTGGTATTTTTGCAATTTAGCCTGGTAAGTTCGTATGAACTATATTTTGTATAATTTTAATTGAATTGAATGCTATTTGGTTATGAATATTATATATATTTGTGTTTGGAATTGAATTATTATTGGATGTTTTGAAATGATTATCGGAAGCTTGTTGGAGATATATCACATTATCCATTGGTTCTATCGGAAATTTTGGATGATTTGATTCTGGTTATTGTATAAGTTAAATTGGTTAATGTTAGCTCATAAATGTTTTGATTTTGATTGGTTATAAATATGAATGCTTGATGAAATGAAATGTCTGAAAATTAATTTGTAAACTCCGGTAATGCTCTATAACCCTATTCTGGGGAAGGATACGGGTTAGGGGTGTTACATATTTCCCAATTTTTAAAAATTTTTCTTAAAATTTTTATTTTATTTCAAATTAGTCCTGAATTGCTTCTAAGTTACTTTTAAGGTCTCGAAGGCTCGATTTAGGGACAAAACGTATATAATTGAATGGTTTATAATATGTTTAATTTTTTTAAATGTTATGATGTTAAATATTTTACGATTGTACGATAATGTTTCGTAACCCTAATCCGGTGATGGAGACGGGTTAAGGGTGTTACACTCTATCCGTATGGTGCATCTCAACGGTAGCGTAGCTGACCAATGGGACCCTAACATGTTAGATGTTTGGATTCTGTAGGAATTCCTCCGAAATTACTGCACGAATTGCCAGATCCTCGTATGATGTCCATTGAAACTATATGAACGTAATAAAAATATTAGTTATATACATAATGCTAAATACGAATTCGACTATGTTATATATAGTTCAAAATGAAATAAATACTTACATGCATTTCCAAACGTTAGTCTAATAGAAGTCATATATCTTCAAGACCAGTAGGTTTTCCCTCGTAACTCGGCGAATAGTTCCACCTATTTAAACAAAATTTTAGCATAATATTTTATTTTAAATATATTTAATAATTGCAAAATCTAATATAAATTTTACCTTGTTCTAAGTGGGAATGTATACGTGTAACAGTCTATTTTTCAGTGGTGTCGGATACAGTGGTTTCGGGGCAACCAAATCGACGAGTAAGTTTGTAAATATTATTATTTTATATTTATGAGTCGAATATGGTTTTAAAAAGTTTTTCGATTTGATAATTTATGTTATATAAGCGATTTATTAAGTTCAAGTGGTAAGACCCTAAGGTCAAGTGATTTTAGAAAATGAGGTATCGGGACCTCGTTTCTATAAACTGAGCCGTAAATATTTTTATAAATATTTACAGAGTGTCATTAAGGTGACATTAAAGTTTCGTTAAAAAATTTTAGCATTTCGATGGTTAATTAATTAAAACGGATTAAATTGTAAAAGATTAAAATTTAATCACTATTTAATTTGAGTGATTAAATGGTTAATTGAATAAAGGAAAAGCAACTTAAATGGTAATTAAACAATGGTCAAAGTTTCCAAGTGGCGGTGTTATGATTGAATCCACTAGCTTTTGGATTAATTATTCTTTTAGTCCTAATTAGTTTAGGATGAAATTGTAAATAAGTTTATTTAGTTAGATTTTAATTTAATGGAATGACCAATTGTGAAATTAAACCTTCCTTTGATTGTAATTATGCCATATATTTATGTGATAGAAACTTATGGCCATGAAATTGGTGTTTTATTTATTATTTAACTAAGGGTAAAATGGTAATTGGATAACTAAAATAAAATAAAACCAAAATGTTTATCATCATCCTAATGTTTTCTTCACCGATTGAGAATGGATAAAAAACTCCATGGAAGACCTTGAAGCTTCGGCTTGCCTTGTGATATGCATGTAAGTCCGTTTTAGCCCCATTTTTAATAATTTTTATGTTTTTAGATCGTTGCAACTAAGTCCAACTAGCCGTACTTTTAATTTTGAAACTGTTCAAGATTTTGAATGTTTCCATTGATAAAATATAACACCTCAAACCCGGCTTAGACGTTATGGCCGAATCTGACGACGTCACATGGTAGTGCTTTTCAAAAAATACATCGTCGCTAAATCCTCTTTTTTGTTTAACCATTTTTTATTATTATCTTATGATAACTTCAAATCGTGTCATTCGTTTTCAATACATTATTCATTTACAAATCGTTATTCAGTTTCAAAACTTTTTTTTATTGCAGAAGCTTTTAAATAGTTTGCTTATTCGTGATATTTTTGATAAAACATTAATTTCATTTGAAAACCCGAGTTTTACCTAACACTAGCATATTTAAATCATAAAATCGTATAAAATCCAAATTTTAAACCAAAATTCGTAAAGGCCATAATTACAGCAAAATACTCCCAAATAAAATTAAAATCATAAATAGGTAGTAAACAGTGTAAAAGAAGTCGTGTGGCCACCACTGAGCCCTCTGCTGCATCGATCCACCTATATCTGGGGATTACCTGTACAGGTTAAACAGAAGGGGTGAGTTTACGTAAACTGAGTGTGTAATTCCCATACAAATGAACAGACAATAGACAAATAATCACAGTATGAGATTAAGCCCTTTTTAGTATCAGTATCAGTATCAGTCCAGTTTGGGCCTTAGCCCATCTCAGTACAAAAACAGTCATGCAGTAGGGCCTTAGCCCATCACAATATCAGTAGTAGTAAAAGATATGCAGTCACAAAAATCCTACCCATCCAACTTCTACAAACCATCTCTGTCCAACCCTACACTCCATGTGGGGATATAATCAACCCACCCATCCCTACACTCCAAGTAGTACCGAATGCGGCACTAGACAGTAGTTTGCAGCTGAGCTCCCAGTAAATTAGGCTCGAGGCCTTTCAGTACACTTCCTCCGAACATTATAATCCCCCAACCCAATGTAATACAATATACATATATGACATGCTGTAACATAATGTCATGCATGTAAACAGGGCATACAGTATTAAATCAGTGGGACATCATCAGGCTTAATCATATCAATCATATAGTTATTTCAGTTAATTAGGGGTCTAGGT
Source organism: Gossypium hirsutum (assembly GCF_007990345.1). Classification (NCBI taxonomy): domain Eukaryota; kingdom Viridiplantae; phylum Streptophyta; class Magnoliopsida; order Malvales; family Malvaceae; genus Gossypium; species Gossypium hirsutum. The sequence continues at coordinate 63,913,610 of NC_053449.1, forward strand.
AAGCTTACCGACCCTACAGTACGTCCACAGTCGACTCAGGCGACCCGTGAAACCTTAGCAATAAAATAGTGAAAATAGGCCTACAAGCCCATGATGTTCGCCCGTGCGGGCCCACACGTCCGTGTGGTCCACATGGCCCAAATTGGCCTTGGCCTCGTGATTTATTTTATTGTAACTCGTGCTAGATAATTATTCATGTGTCTCCACTATTTACTTATATGATCTTTCAAAGCTGTCTACTTGAGTCACTGTTACCAAATTATTTGTATCTTAAGCGAAAGAATTCCGAATTAAGATCTGTAAAATTTTCCTAAAACTAGACTCATATATCTTCTTACCATAAAATTTTCAGCATTTTTGGTTCAGCCAATAAGTACAATTTATTCTTTATAGTTCCCCTATTCTGCTGTCTAACAGTTTTGACCTTTTTGCACTAAAAATTAATTATCTTCTTGTACAAAATTCAGATGATGTTCCTAATTGCTTCTCCTAAAAATAGACTCATTCAAGATCTTAAAAATATAAATTATAACCAATAATTATTTTTATACAATTTTTAATGATTTTCCAAAGTTAGTACAGGGGATTCCAAAATCATTCTGACCCTGTCTCACTAAAAGTCAAATATATCATAATATGAAATTCTTTTGCTTACTTCATTTCTTCTATGAGAAATTAGACTCAAATATATTTAATCCATATTTTTCTCATCCTCTAATTCATTTTCCGTAATTTATGGTGATTTTTCAAATCTAGCCTACTGCAGTTGTCCAAACAACAAATAATTTCAGCTTTTCCTCGAATCCTTTATTTTTGTATTTCGGGTACACACCTGGTTTTGTTTGATGCTAAAACAGTCGCCGTGCACTCCAAATCCTATAATTGAACAAATAACATCATAATCAATCTTACCTCACGGTTAATCAAAATCTTAAAATCAAAATACTTACCCATAAAATGATGAACACTTACCGCAAAAACTTCAAATCAGTACGTTTACGAAAATCACGAGAAGAGCGTTAATTCTCATGAAATACTGCTGCCAACACCCTAAAATTAGACTATTGAACACAAAATAATCTCTTAAAATGATACCTAACAACTTACTGAATTTGCACAAGTGCTGCTTAATGCTACGAAATCAAAAGGAAAGAATGGTTTAGGGGGAATAAGGGAATTTCGGTAGTAGAGGAAAGAAAAGAAAAGATAACCAAGTAAGAAGCAAAGAAGAAAAAAAAATTAATAGAGATGGGGGAGAGAAAACGTCAGAAAGATGGAGAGAAAAACAACTCTTTTTTTTTAAAAAGGAAAAAGTGATCAGATTTTGGACATTCTTCCCCATAATCCCCTAATTCACTCCTAAAATCACTCCCTCACTCCCTCACTTCCCACTACACATCCACCGCTCAGAAACCCAGTTCAGCACAACTCTTGTCAAAATTAGGAGCAAAAATACAACCTTTGTCGTCCCAAAGATTTGAACTCTTGCCCTCCCTCGCACCAACACTCTACTTATCCACCAGACCAATAGGCCCATTCTATTAATTATTTGCCAACTTTTACTTAAAGGCCTACTGACAAAATATAGAGCTTATTTATCAAAATGCCAAAATTTGCCCAAGTCCTAGCTTAAACATGAGACCTCCCAAAAACTCCCAGAACACATAACCACTAAAGCTGACAGATGTTTGTATCACACATTCACAATACCCAAAATTAAAATTTGGGGGCGTTACATGAACCTTATGATTTTAGATGTAAAATAACGAATTTATAATGTTGATTGATATTTAAAAGTATTTTATTAAGTGATTTTTGATGAATTTACCGATTAGGGACTAAATTATTAATTAATAAAAGTACAAGGACTTAATGTAAAATTGTTGCATAAATGGTTGTTTTGGATACCATGAATATTTGGATAAGCTTAATTTTGGGTAAAAATGGTTAATTTGCATGTTTTGGGCTCAGGGACTAAATTGAATAAAAGTAAAAGTTTAGGGGCAATTTTTTAAAAATGTTAAAAATAACCAAATTGCATGAAATGAAATGTTTTATTGTCCAAATTAATATATTGAATGAAATTATTAATTTAGATCGTAATCAGGTAGAAAATCGAGAAAATAAAAAATTGCCAAAATACCCCTAAACTTTGGTATTTTTGCAATTTAGCCAGGTAAGTTCGTATGAACTGTACTATGTATGATATTAATTGAATTTGCTATGATTGATGTTGAGTTATTAAATGATTAAATTTTTTGATGGTTTTGAAGCGTAAACTCTAGTAATGTTTTGTAACCCTATTCCGACGACGTATACAAGTTAATAGTGTTACATTTATTGGTATTAGAACTACATTTTAGTAGGTTCTCGAACCGAATATAGCATGTGTGAAGTCTAGAAATACATGTCACTATATAACCTATGATAGTGCGATATCTTCCAACGCTGATGAGATTTGTTTCATCTTTAGACAGTGATGTTTTCCAACCGAGCTAATTCCAATAATGTTGAAAGTGATATTCAAGTGTCTGATTAAATGTTGCTAAGGATGAGTAGAAAATTCATAAAGTTAAGGGAAAAAGTTCGTAATGTAGTTGTAACAGCCCAAATTTTAGTGGTATCAGAATAGTGATTCGAGATCACTAAATTCTACAAATAAGTTGGAAAATTTGGTAATTAATAATTTATAGGTTAAGTGTGACATTAGGAATATTTTTGAATTGGTGAATTTCGTGAATTAAAAGAAATTATTAGGTAAATTGAGTTAAAGCGAGGTATCGAAACCTCAAAATTATAAACTATGGAGTGTTAATAATTTAGTATTAAAGTTTCGTTAAGAAATTTTAAGGTTTTGATAGTTAATTAATTAAAAAGGACCAAATTGAAAAATGTACAAAACTTGTTATATTGATCAAATAGCTTAAGTAGCAATTAAAGAGGGATTAAATGTGCACTTGGACCTAAAATACTATGGGATAGAGGGTTGGGTAAAGAAATGGCAGAGAAATACTGTGAACAAGGGGTAAAATTGGAAAAGAGTAAAATTTAATAGATAAAAATGTGGACTAAATTAGAATTCCAGAGATTTTCTTCATTTTTCTTCATCTTTTCCACCCAAAAACACCATTGATGGGTTCCTCTAAGCTGGTTTTTCATATTTTTGCAGCATGTAAGTCCAATTCTTGATTATTTCTTGTAATTTTTGTAGTTTTGAGACTTTTACAACTAGGTCCACTTGTTTAATTCATTAGTTTTTGATTCCATGGATAATTTTAAAAGTTTCCATGGATGAGTGCTTGAAGTTTGTGATGTATTAGCATGAAATTGAAGCTTTAATTTTGTTATGTGATGATTTTTTTTGAATGATTTGAATAGAAATTGATAATTAGGACCTAATTGTGAAAGAAATTGAAATTAGGGTTTTATGTTAAAATTTTGAATGTCAAAGGCTTTGAAATAGCTTATAATGTTTAGTTAAGTGATAATTAAGAAAAATCAGCTCAATTGATGGGTTAATTGGTTAGGGACTAAATTCTAAAAATTGTAAAGTTTGGGGTAAAAGTGTTATTTTGAAAATTAAAGTGTATAAATTGTGAAATAGAGTAAATTTGAAATAAATTCTAATGAGTGAATAATTTTATAATTATATATCAAGAGCCCGAAGATAAACGAGGAAAAGAGAAAATAGCCGATTAGTCCCTAACTATTGCAATCGTTACAAACCAGCCTAGATAAGTTCATACGACTAAATTTAATGGTTGATTACGAAATGTTATGAATGCTATGTTATGTTATTATAGATTATTGTTATTGAATTGAGAAAATTGTGAAAGAATGAAAATTCAAGTAAAAGTTCCAATTATTGGGAACATTGGATTGGGTACTTTCGATCAGTGATTAAGACGATTTGACGAAAAAGACCATGGTTGGACCGTGGAAATATGTGATATGTGCTTCCATATAAGACAATAGTTGGGCTATGGCATCGATGTGATATGTGCTTCCATATAAGACCATAGCTGGACTATAGCATCAGTGTGATATGTGCTTCCGTATAAGACCATATTCGGGATATGGCATCGGTGTGAATATGTGATCTGTGTAAGACCATAGCTGGGTTATGGCTTCGGTGTGTGATATGTGATTATGTGCAAGAACTAGTTATACTATGGCATTGTGAAAACAAAGTACTCAATTCCGCAAGACATCTCCTAATATGACCAAGAACGGTAAGTGATAAATGAGTCAAAGTGATTAAAATCAATTAATTAGTGATATTGAGCTCAATCAAGTGAACTTATCATGGATTCTGTGATTGAAAGGAAGAATTAGGGAAATTAAATATTGTGTAATTATTATATAATATTTGGTAAGACTTGTTTTTTTATGTCTATGAACTTACTAAGCTTCTATAAGCTTACCTTTGTGTGTTTAATATTTCTTGTAGATTGACGTAAATACGGAGGATCGGATCAACACAGAGGATCACACTACCCTGACTTTCTCCGATAAATTTTATTAAACATCTTTTGATTTATATGGCATGTATAAGGGTTTGGATTGATAATGAACTAGTAAAATGGTGATATTATGACTTGAATGATCAAGTATGTAAAATATTTTAATGTGCTAGTGATATTAGGCAATATATAATACATGTTTTGGCTTGAAATTGGTTGATTGGTTGGCCTATATTGGTATACAGATGCGTTTATGTGCAAGTTGGTACTGTAAGGGTCAGAAAAGTGGCCTGAAATGGCCTATTTTCGTCCATACACAGCCTAGCATATGGGCATGTGTTTTGGCCGTGTGTCCCCTGCACTTTAAATTTGAGAAATAGAATCCTCAAAATTGAGCACACGGGTAGAGACAGAAGCGTATGTCTCAGCCATGTGAGGTATATGGCCTTAAACACGGGCGTGTCTCTTGGCCATGTGAAACCTGCACCTATTTTTTGATAAATTTAAATTAACCACACGGCATGGCACACTGGCGCGTGACTTGGCCGTGTGACATCAATTTGTTCATGCATTACAAGTTAGAAAGTTATACGAGTAGGGACACGAGTGTGTGAACCCACACGGCCTGACCACACGAGCATGTCCCATACCACACGGGCGTGTGACTCTCAATTGTGAGAAAAATTTTAAGATTTTACGAAAAATTCCCAATGAGATTTAGTCCCGATTTATTTCTAAAGCATGTTTTGGGTTGTGAGGGCCCATATAAAGGACATTATCACTAGTTTTGAAAAATAAATAGTAATTAACTTGACTTATCTGAAAATGTTTTGTAAATCTTTGGTAATGCATCGTAACCCTGTTTCGACGATGAATACGGGTTAAGAGTGTTACATTTAGTGGTATCAGAGATTCGGTTTAGCCGATTCTCGGAACGAATGATATGTGTAAAGTGTATAGAAATACATGCCATACATTTATGTTAATGATGAATACTATGTTATGTGTATATTTATGTGAGAGTCAAATTTTGATACGAGTAGGGACACGAGCGTGTGAACTCACACGGCCTGACCACACGGGCATGTCCCATACCACACGGGCGTGTGACTCTCAATTGTGAGAAAAATTTTGAGATTTTACGAAAAATTCCCAATGAGATTTAGTCCCGATTTATTTCTAAAGCATGTTTTGGGTTGTGAGGGCCCATATAAAGGACATTATCAATAGTTTTGAAAAATAAATAGTAATTAACTTGACTTATCTGAAAATGTTCTGTAAATCTTTGGTAATGCATCGTAATCCTGTTTTGACGATGAATACGGGTTAAGAGTGTTACATTTAGTGGTATCAGAGATTCAGTTTAGTCGATTCTCGGAATGAATGAGATGTGTAAAGTGTATAGAAATACATGCCATACATTTATGTTAATGATGAATACTATGTTATGTGTATATTTATGTGAGAGTCAACTTTTGAAGCTTTACAATCTCCACCCCCTCACTGTAACACCCCAAACCTAGCCTAGGAGTTATGCCCGAATCTGGCGTGTCACATTGAAATGTTTTTCGAAAACCATGTTTTCATTAAAAACCCTTCTTGAAATTTCCAACTTCCTGCCATTTAAAACTTGTATAAAACCTCAGTTTGCGTTTGTTTATTTTCAATCGAGGCTTATTAAAAAAATATTACCTTCAAAACCTTATTGTTGCGGAAGCTTAAGTTAAAGCAAATGATTTACGAAAATGTGATATTTAAAAATTGAGGTGCGGAAACGTAGTGTTAAAAAATAGTTATTATTTTGGAAAACCGTGTTCTACTCCTAGCAGATATAAATCACATCAAATCCCAAATTTAAAATTCAAAAATTATAGAGGCCTAATTACAACCCGAATCAAAATCAAATTACTTAAGCAAATGAGCAAAATAGAATAAAGCAAGTGCAGTTGTCTGGCCCTCTCTGAGTCCCTCGCAGCTCCGAACCGTCTAACGTTGGGGATTACCGGAAAGGTTAAAAACGGGGTGAGTTTATGAAAACTCAGTCTGTAATACCCTTATTAAAGAAACAGAATTAGTCTAGGCCTGAGCCCTTAACAGTAACAATATCAGTGTGGGTCTTAGCCCAAAAAAGTAATGGTGGCAAAAGGGCCTTAGCCCAAATCAGCCTCGGTTGGGCCTGAGCCCAAATCAAATGGTACATATCACATATATCTGGGCCTAAGCCCATCTTAATATCAGAATCAGTATATGTAATGCATAAATACCCATACCAACCCTACACTCCTGTGGGGATTAAATCGACCCACCTATCCCTACACTCCTCATGTAGCACCGATTACGGCACTAACCAAAATTGCAGCAGAGCTGCCAGTTAATAGAACGGCTAAAAGCCATAAGCAGAAAGGCAGTAAGCCTTGAATAAAATGGCTACAAGCCATGCACTTCCTCCGTCAATATTAACCCAACCCCATGCAGTATGTCATGGCATAAATCATACATGTATGTAGAATGTCATACTCAGTAATAGTCATACATAATATATCATAGAGTAAAGTAATTATACATATATTTCCATTCTTAGGGGTAAAACAGTCATTTTATCCTATAGGGGCATTTTGGTCATTTTACTTTTTGGGGGTATTTCAGTAATTTTACCCTTCAAGGGTATTTCAGTCATTTTAACAACTACAATCACCTCGAGCGACATAAATAACCTAAATGGTCATAACGGTGCAAATGAGCCCAAAGCTCATATTCGGCCCAAGTGGGCCCATACGCTCGTGAGACCCAATTAGCCCAAATTCAGTCACGACTATGTGAACTACATAGCCTGATCTAGTATTTGCTACCAATCATAGATTTTATTCGTGTGGGGCCCTCAAGCCCATTGAGACCAAAGGCCCATTCTGGCCCATGTGGCCGATTACGGCCCAAGCCCATAAAAATGCTCATGGAGGCCTCTACAGTCTATCGCCTATGATTCGTAGGTTTGGCTTTCTACACGAGCGACCGCACGCTCGTGTGGTCCCAAACACCGTATTTCAGCTTTTGCCGTTCTACAGTTACAATGGGGAGTTTACACACCTGATACGTTTTGCAGATTCCCTTCGATCTAAACACTCTTATTCGGCAAATTCATGATCATTGCACCCTTGGTTCCTAAGCAATGTTCAAATCAACCTCGGCCACCACCAGTCAGGAATGGAAGCAGTGCAGGTTGGAGAAAGTGACGAATATCTTGAAAGCCTCGCCGATCTCCCCCATTTAGAACAAAGAACAAATGAAATGATATATAGCTCTCCACAACAACAACGTCCCCAAATCCCAATATTCTCTTCTCAAATATCTCTCTAAATATCCCTCCTTTATATCATCCATAACAACCTCCAAGACCCATTCAAACTCTCACCCAACAGAGTTTGAAACCACCTCAAACTCCTACTACCTCATGCTAGCAAAATAAATATCATTTTCACTTGCAATGAGATTCGAACCCAAGCCCCCCTCAATAGCTCAACATGTCACTTGCCTCCTTGTCACAAGCTCTTTTGTGTTACATTTTTTATTTAATTAACTAAAAGGTCTAAATGCCAAAGTCCAGGCTCCTTTAAAAGAAAAACCAAAATAAATTGCAATAGCTAAGACTTGAACCCAGGCTCCATTGCAACCTTAATGACACCACAACCACTAGACCACATACTTTCTTATGACATTTTTTTAACACAATAATTTAAAAGGCCTATATCCAAGAATCCAGGGTTTTATCCACTTAAACCAAAATTTATGCTAAAGCCCAGGTTTGAACCCAAGACTTTTCCAACTCCTCTCAGGACCCTTAACCACTAAAGCAGACATACTTTTGTACACAGTTTCCAAACCGTTCCCTTGCTCAAGGCTCAATACTTCTAGGCCCAAATTCTGGGGCATTACAATTCTAACAGTTTGATTTCAAACTAACAAGATAGTCGTACCACACAAACTTCACCACTACACTCCTGCTACGCACTCTGATTTCAAAACATTCCTACACCCTCTTGAATCACGTTCGTGCATATCTCTTGCGCCCATTGTCTATTCGCGTTTAAACAACACTAACAGTTTTATGTAGATCGAAGTTTCACTACAGTTCCAGTCCCCTATAGTTTCAGTTTGCTCTATCTACAGTGATATAGTCTAATTTCTAAAGTAGTCACAGTACTTCCTAACCTACCGTATTTCAATTTCTAAACAGACAAAAGTGTAGCGACCTAAAAATTTTTCGCACAAGCGCTAGTCGAATTGATTGTTGAAAATTTGAAAACAGTCTCGTTTTTTTTTTCAAAAAGAGGAGTCGCCACCGATCTTTTTTCTAGGTGTGACCGGACACCTATTAAATTCTCTTTTTTAAAAGAAAAATTATTTTTCAAACTTTCTAAAAAAGAGTCGATTTTAGGTCCACGTCAAAATCCAGAGAAAATTAGAGTTCGGGAGTCGGTTACGCGCGAGGAAGGTATTAGCACCCTCGCGACGCCCAAAATTGGTATCTCATTAAACGCGCGTTGTCTTAATTTTCAAAAATACGAGTTCAATTTAATATTTAATCATGATCCGATTGAAACACGAGATTTTTAAAAAAACAAGAGAATTTTGTAACACGATAATAATTTTTGAAAACACGAAATTTATGAAACATGAGAATTTTTTGAAAACACGAAAATTTTTTGAAAACGCTAAAATTTTTGAAACACGAAAATTTTTTGAAAACGCGAAAATTTTTAAACACGAGAATTTTTTTTGAAAACATGAAATTTTTTTGACACGAGAAAGTTTTTTTAAAAAAACTCGAAATTTTTTTTGAAACACGAATTTTTTATTTTTTAAGACATATCGTATTTAACACGAACCGGTGATATTCACTCAACATAGCGATGAAATCATCGAATTAGTGTCAAATCAATTCAATTTAATATTTAATTGTGATTCCATTAAAGCCCGAGAATTTTTTTTTAAAACACGAAAATTTTTGAATATTTTTTATTTTTTTTAAAAGGGCGTATCGTGTTTAACACAAACCCGTGATATTCACCCAACATAGCGATGAAATCAACGATTAATGTTAAATCGATTTGTTGCCTTATGCATTACAATATTTTAATTTTAATTTTAAAAATGCAAGTAAAATAAATGTGATAGTATTACTAAATATGCTATTTAAAAGTGCTAATTAAATTTAAATGAAACAAAAATTAAATATACGGATTAATTTAAAACGAAAATAAAAAGATTACCAAAAGCCCAAAGTTATGGGCTTGATCCAACGGGCTACGCAATTCAGGCCTTTTTTTGTTTGTTTTTTATTTTCTCTTTTTCTTTTTCTTTTCTTTTTTCTCCTCTTTTTTTTTCTGCAGATTGGGCTGCTGCGAATTGGGCCTGCTTCACTGCTGTTGGGCTGCACTGGCGAGCTGGGCCTGCTGGGCTACTACCGAATCTGGGCCTGCTGGCTGGCCTGCTGGTGTACTAGGCTGTCTGCGCTGGGCCTGCACTATTGGGCTGTTTTTTTGGGTCAGGCCTGCTACTTTTTCTTTCTTCTGCTGCTTGGGCTGTCACTGCTATTGGGTCAACTCTAACCTGCTGTTGGACTGCTGCTAGGGGCTACCGCAACGAGTCGGGTCAGTTCGGCGAGTTGGGTAAGGTTGACCCGACTGTGATAAATTTTTTCCCTTTTTTCTTTTTTCTTCTCTTTTTTCTTTCTCTTTTTCTTCTCTCTTTTTCTTCTTTCTTTTTCTTCTTCTTCTTTCGGGCCGAACTCTAGCCCGAACTCAAGCTACTACGCCGCTGCCACCTCTTCCGCCCGTGGTACGACGGTGTCGGCACTCCCCTTTTCTTCCTCTTCTTTCTTCTTTTTCTTTCCCTTCTTTTCTTTCTCTTTTTCTTCTCTTTGCTTGCTGTTTTTATTTTTTATTTAATTGTGTGGGTGTTTTTGATAGTGTAGGTGTTTTAGGTGATGGTGGCAAAGAGGAAAACAACGGGTCGGCGATGGATGGTCACGGTGGCGATGGTAGGCTAAAAGTTTTCTCTTTTTTTATGGGGGGTCTACTTTTTTTTCTTTTTTCTGCTCTGTTGTCGAAATCCCCCTTCTCCTCTTCAATTTCTTTCTTTTTAATGCTTCAATTTTGTCATCTTTCTTCTTGTTTTCAGGTGGCAATGGAGGTGAGGGAGTATGGCTGATTGGCGGTGTCAGGCGTGGAGTGCGGTGCACGCCCGGATGCTGGTTGGGGGCGGTCTTGTCATGCCCAGAAGGACCAAATTGTAAATGGTGTGAAGTTTTTGGGGTAAAAATGTAATTTTAGAAAAATATGGGGCTAAAATGTAATTTTTGGAAATTTTAAGGGCTCGAATGTAATTTACAAAATATTAGGGGTCAAGGTGTAAATTTAGAAAAGTTAGGGGTCAAAATGTAATTTTTGAAAAGTTTGGGGGCCAAAATGTAATTTTTTATTTTTGTATTTTTGTAATTTTTTAAAATTAAAGCCGGACAAAATTTAGTGTTTACAGCTGCCCCTTTTTGCTCATTGCTGTGAAACAGGGATAGAGCAAAGACTTAAAAGCACTAAATTTTGTTCGATTGTCCTATCTTTATTCTTTATTTTTATTAAAAAAAGAAATCAAAAATAGCCCGGCATGCGACCCGAAGCTCAACTCACCTCTTGAATTATGAGTTAATCTTCGAAAAACAAAAATCGAAAATACCTTGGCATGTGCCTGAGGCTCAACTCACACATCGCAATATGAGTTGATTTTTTTGAACAACAGAAATTGAAAAATACCTCAGTGTGCGACCCAAGGCTCAACTCACCTCTCGCAATATGAGTTGATTTTTTGAAAAACAGAAATTGAAAAATACCTCAACGTGTGACCCAAGGCTCAACTCACATCTCGCAATATGAGTTGATTTTTTGAAAAAAACATTAATTTGAAAAAAATACCTCAGCGTGTGACCTGAGGCTCAACTCACCTCTCGCAATATGAGTTGGTTTTTTAAAAAAAAAATTTAAAAGATACCTCGATATGTGACCCGAGGCTTAACTCACCTCTCGCAATATGAGTTGATTTTTAAAAAACAGAAATTGAAAAGTAGCTCGGCATGTGTGCGAGGCTCAACTCACCTCTCACAATATGAGTTGATTTTTTTGAAAAAAAATAGAAATTTAAAAGAAATACCTCGGCATGTGTCTGAGGCTCAACTCACCTCTTGCAATATGAGTTGATTTTTTTTGAAAACAAAAACATAAATTTAAAAAATACCTCAGCGTGTGACCTGAGGCTCAACTCACCTCTCAAAATATGAGTTGATTTTTGAAAAAACAGAAATTCAAAAGATACCTCGGCATGTGACCCGAGGCTCAACTCACCTCTCGCAATATGAGTTGATTTTTGAAAAAAACAGAAATTGAAAAGTACCTCGGCATGTGTCCGAGGCTCAACTCACCTTTCACAATATGAGTTGATTTTTTTGAAAAAAAACATAAATTTAAAAAATACCTCAGCGTGTGACCTGAGGCTCAACTCACCTCTCGCATTATGAGTTGATTTTTGAAAAAAACATAAATTTAAAAGATACCTCGGTATGTGACCCAAGGCTCAACTCATCTCTCGCAATATGAGTTGATTTTGAAAAGCAGAAATTGAAAAGTACCTCGGCATGTGTCCGAGGCTCAACTCACCTCTCGCAATATGAGTTGATTTTTTGAAAAAAATAGAAATTTAAAAGAAATACCTCGGCATGTGACTTGAGGCTCAACTTACTTCTCGCATTATGAGTTGATTTTTGAAAAAAATAGAAATTTAAAAGATACCTCGGTATGTGACCCGAGGCTCAACTCACCTCTCGCAATATGAGTTGATTTTTGAAAAAACGGAAATTGAAAAGTACCTCGGCATGTGTCCGAGGCTCAACTCACCTCTCGCAATATGAGTTGATTTTTTGAAAAAAATAGAAATTTAAAAGAAATACCTCGGCATGTGTCTGAGGCTCAACTCACCTCTCACAATATGAGTTGATTTTTTTTAAAAAAAAAAGAAATTTAAAAGAAATACCTTGGCATGTGTCCGAGGCTCAACTCACCTCTCGCAATATGAGTTGATTTAAAAAAAAGAAATTGAAAATACCTCAGCGTGACCCGAGGCTCAACTCACCTCTCGCATTATGAGTTGATTTTTTTTGAAAAACAGAAATTAAAAAATACCTCGGCGTGTGGCCCGAGGCTCAACTCACCTCTCGCAATATGAGTTGATTTTTGAAAAAAACATAAATTGAAAAATATTTCTTGAAAAAATAGGGTTTCAAAAAACATCAGATGAAACTAAAAGCCTTCTTCTTCATTAATTCTGTGCAACTTTCTCCCAGTATTCCTTGCTCTACTAGGATACCTGTATATGTCATGTATGATGTTATTATGATATGCACGTGTTTATCCTAAATGCTTTTATGCCTACATGATCATGACATGCACCCTGGGCTGTTTGTCACATGCCCCTTTTTTGTGAGGGACTGCATTCATTGCCTCAATCGTCGATTTTTCTCTCCGGTTTTGTACTCATCTTCGAGTTTGTTGAGTGACCCACATTTTCGTATATCATCTTCCTGCCCCCTGTTGAACTTTTTTATTGCTTTGGGCCCCTTGTACTTGTTAAATTCTTATCCAGGTAATGTTCAACATTCCTTTTGTTTAGAGTATGTCATCTTACTATTTATCATTTAAATGAATCAAACACGAGACGCATGAAAAATGACAAAGTAGGCATGAAAGAAATACCTCACATTCAAATTTTTTTCAAAAGCAACAAACAAAGAAAATTGACAAGGAATAGTTCAAATAAAGAAAGCATCATAAAGAAAAGAAAGTGGATTCAATGGCTACAAATGCTCTAGATATCCAATGCACGAACTTCTTCGCGTTTCTTCATCCTGGATCTTTTCGAGCACAGCTTCTTGTGTAGAAGATTTCGAGCTTTTGAGAATGCTTCAAATATTGTAACTTCACCATTCGACTCTCCGTCCAAGTCGTCTTGCTCCTTAAGTCTGAATCTGCTTCATTAGGACGCCCTTTCGGGTTTTCATCCTAATCTTTTTGTTTATCAAGACGCCCTTTTGGGGTTTTCATCTTGATTTTTTATTTTTTTTGTTTTTTTTTTGTTTTTTTAGACATAATATTTCTTCATAGCATCTGAGTTCACCGGATTAGATAATTCTTTCCCGTCCATCTCAGTGAGAATCAGAGCCCCTCCTGGAAATTCCTTCTTTACAACGTATGGCCCTTCCCAATTCGGTGACCATTTCCCTCAAAAGTCTTTTTGTATCGGGAGGATATTTCTTAGTACGAGCTCTCCTTCGTGAAATTCTCTTGGCCAAACCCTTTTATCATGGGCCGTGATCATTCTTTTCTGATACATCTGTCCATGACAAATTGCTTTCAAGCGTTTCCCTTCAATAAGGTTTAGTTGATCATATCGAGCTCGAACCCACTTTGATTCTTCTAACTTTGTCTCCATCAAGACGCGCAGGGATGGGATCTCTACTTCGACAGGCAGAACGGCTTCCATCCCATAGACCAGAGAAAAAGGAGTTGCCCCCGTAGACGTCCGTACAGAGGTGCGATATGAGTACAAAGTGAATGGTAGCTTCTCGTGCCAGTCTTTATATGTCCCAGTCATCTTTCCGATAATCCTCTTTATATTCTTATTAGCCGCTTCTACTGCTCCGTTCATCTTCGGGCGATAGGGTGAAGAATTATGATACTGTATCTGAAATTGCTCACATACTTCTTTCATCATCTTGTTGTTCAAATTTAAAGCATTATCTGAATTGATTCTTTCAGGCAGACCATATCGACATATGATCTCCTTTTTTAAGAACCTACAGACTGCAGTCTTCGTCACATTAGCAAACGTAGTGGCTTCCACCCATTTTTGTGAAGTAGTCTATAACCACAAAGATGAATCGATGCCCATTAGAAGCCTTCGGGGAGATTGGCCCTATAACTTCCATGCCCCACATAGAAAAAGGCCACGAAGAAGTCATAAAATGAAGGGGCGAAGGAGCCGCATGAATTTTATAGCCGTAAATTTGGCACTTATGACACTTTCGTGCGTATCCAATGCAATCCCTTTCCATCGTCAGCCAAAAATAACCAAGTCTCATAATCTATTTGGCCATAGTGAAACCACTCGCATGCATTCCACAAGTTCCTTAATGAACCTCTTCAAGTATCTTTCTAGCTTCAACAACGTCCATGCATCTTAGGAGCACTTGATCTTTTCCTATTTTGTATAGGATATCCCTATCAAGAACAAATCCAATCGCCATTCTCCTGAGAGTTCTTTTGTCATTCTCGTTTGCTTGTTCGGGGTACCTTTGATTCTTGATGTACTCTAGGATATCATGGAACCATGGTCGTCCATCTAACTCCTCTTCAATGCTAAAACAGTGTGCGGGGGTCTCATATATGCTCATTTGGATAGGCATTATTTCAGTTTCTCTGTTTGCTTTGAACATTGAAGCTAGGGTGGCCAGAGCATCAGCCAATTGGTTCTCTTCTCGTAGAAAGTAGTTAAAAGTCACTTCTTTGAATTCTTTGACCAATTTTGCAACGAGATCATGATATTTGACTAATTTTGAATCTCTCACTTCCCAATCTCCACGGATTTGGTAAATGACTAATGCTGAATCCCCGTGTACTTCTACAATTTTAATTTTCCTCTCGATAGCTGCACGAAGTCCCATGATACAAGATTCATACTCTGCTATATTATTGGTACAGAAGAAGTTCAATCTAGCAGTGAGCGGATAATGATCTCCTTCCGGCGACACTAAGACTGCTCCGATCCCATGCCCTAATGCATTCGATGCACCATCAAAGCTCAACTTCCATGATTTCTCTTTTGATGACTCACCCTCTTTTTCTGAAATACACATCAAGTCTTCATCTGGGAAATCAAATCTCAAAGACTCGTATTCTTCCACTGTTCGACTTGCCAAGAAGTCAGCTATCACGCTTCCCTTTATCGATTTTTGGCTCACATACATGATGTCATACTCAGTCAATAGGATTTGCCATCGTGCCATTCTCCCTGAGAGTTCGGGTGATTCCATCAAGTACTTTAATGGATCTAACTTTGAAATTAACCACGTTGTATGATACAACATGTATTGTCTGAGCCTCCGAACTACCCAGACCAATGCACAACAGAATTTTTCAATTGACGGGTACTTTGCCTCATATTCTGTGAACTTTTTGCTGAGGTTGTAAATCGCCTTTTCTCTTTTCCCAGACTCATCATGTTGCCCCAGTACATAACCCATTGAGTTTTTGAATACGGTCAAGTACAATATTAAGAGTTTTCTAGGGGTCAGCGGTACTAGCACCAGAGGATTAGACAGATACTGTTTTATCTTGTTGAAGGCCACTTGGCATTCCTCGTTCCATTCTCCCGGATTATGTTTTCGAAGGAGTCAAAAAATTGGGTCACATTGGTTGGTAAGTTGAGAAATGAATCAAGCAATGTAATTCAACCTTCCTAAAAATCCTCTGACTTCTTTTTGAGTACGCGGAGGTAGCAGTTCTTGTATGGCCTTTATATTGTCTGGATCAACCTCAATACCTCTCTCACTGACAATGAAACCTAACAATTTTCCCGAGTTAGCCCCAAATGTACACTTGGCTGGGTTAAGTTTCAATTAGAACTTTCTTAATCTTTCAAACAGTTTCCTGAGGTTCCCAACATGCTCTTCTCTCCAGGATTTGGCAATCATATCATCGACATAAACTTCTATTTCTTTGTGCATCATGTCATAGAACAGCATCACCATGGCTCTATGATATGTTGCCTCAGCATTCTTCAATCCGAATGGCATCACTTTGTAGCAGAACATTCCCCACATTGTCACGAATGTGGTTTTCTCCATATCTTCGGGAGCCATCTTTATTTGATTATAACCCGAGAAACCATCCATGAAAGAAAATAAAGAATGTTTTACCGTGTTATCCACCAGCGTATCAATGTGTGGCAAAGGAAAATAATCCTTAGGGCTTGCTCGATTTAGATCACGATAATCCACGTACATTCGTACCTTACCGTCTTTCTTTGGTACCGGGACTATGTTAGCTACCCATTCTGGATATTCAGATACCTGTAAGAAACCAGTATCATACTGTTTCTTGACTTATTCTTTTATCTTTAGCAGCATTTCAGGTCTCATCCTTCTTAAATTTTGCTGAACGGGCTTGCATTCTGGTTTCAATGAGAGCCTGTGGACCACTACATCCTCGTTCAACCCTAGCATGTCCTGATAAGACCAGACAAATACATCTTTGTATTCGCGGAACAAGACGATCAAATTTTGTTTGGCGTTCTCTGAAATGGAAGTCCCAATCTTTACTTCTTGTTTATTTTCTTCACTTCCCAAGTTCACTGTCTCAATAGATTCTTGATGGGGTAGAATCTATTTCTCTTCTTGTTTTACCCTTCTCAGTAAGTCAGGAGACGAGACACAATCTTCAGCAACATTGCATCACCTTCGTTGTCAACAACATTTATGCTGATGTTCTAAAATCCCTTTTCATTTAAGGTGCTTCGCAGATTGTAATGCCCCTCCCATTCATTTGTTACCGCATTCACATTCCCATCAGCATAGTTAGGAAGAGGGTTTCCAGTCACATTACTAACATCATCAAATCGCAGAATGTCCGCATTGATAAGATCTTGAACCCTCCTTTTAAAGGCAAGGCAATTTTCTATAGAATGCCCTTGATTTCCAGCGTGATACATGCAACTAGCGTGAGAATCATACCATTTTGGGTATGGAGGCTTCAGGGGTGCCATGTAATGCGGGGATATTAATTTCTTGTCCAACAGTTTTGGATATAACTCTTCATATGACACGGGAATTGGGGTAAACTGAGGTTTTTTAGAATTGGGTCTCGCTGGTCTTTGCTCATTTTTGGGTTGGTTTTGTATAGGTATAGTGCTTGCTGGGAACATGGTGAATGGTCTTTGGTTATTCATAGCATAAACAGGGTAAGAGGGAGGTGCTTGATAGTAAGGACTTTGGGAGGAAAGTAGAAGTTTTTAGGTGGGCGATAATGAGGTCGCGATTGGGTTGGGTACGGATTGGATGTATAGTGGCTCTTGGTTCCAACCATATGGGTTTCTGCCTCCTTCTTCTTCACGGGTACTGCCCTCTTCGAACTCTCGGGGCCTTCCATTCTCCCACTCTTGATGGCATTTTCAATAAGCTCCCCGGATATTACAATATCTGCGAAGTCCTTTGTAGCGCTTCCTACCAACTTATAGTAAAACGGCACCTTTAGAGTGTTGATGAAGAGGACTATTATCTCTGTCTTAGTTAACGGGGGTTCCACCTGAGCTGATATATCCCTCCATCTTTGTGCATATTGTTTAAAAGTCCCCGTTGGCTTCTTTTCCATCATCTGCAAAGTTAGTCGATCAGGTACCATATCTGATACATGCTTATATTGCTCGCAAATGCTGATGCTAAGTCTTTCCATGATCGGATCTTTTCTCTACTAAGCTGATTGTACCATCGAAGAGACGATCCAACCAAAATGTCCTGGAACGTAACACCCCTTACCCGATACCATTTTCGGAGTCGAGCACGAGGCATTACTTAGCTTATCTTACTAATTCGGAGCATAAAAACTTGGTTTGAAAATTTATTTCACAATTTACAGCAACATGTCCAATCGCGCAGTAGTTACTAAATTAATTATAACTTGAGCTACGAAACTCGAAATTTAACTCTATAAATTTTCCCTGAAACTAAACTCATATATATACTTACCATAAAATTTTTAGAATTTTTGGTTCAGCAAATTAGTACAGTTTATTAGTTAAAGTCTCCAATGTTTCACCACCTGACTGCTCTGAGCTCTTGCCACTAAAAATAAGTTTTCTCACTGTAGGATTTTCATATGAAGTTCTTAATTGTTTCTACAGAAATAGACTCAATAAGGAATCTAAGAATGTAAAATAAAACTCATAACTATTTTTGTACAATTTGTAATGATTTTCTAAACTCAAAATAGGGGACACCAAAAACTGTTCTGACCCTGTCTCACAAAAATTCACATATCTTAAAATATAAAATTCCTTTTTCTACACCGTTATTTTTCTATGAAAATAGCCTCAACAAGATTTAATTCCATATATCATTCACCCTATAATTCATTTTATACCATCCTAGGTGATTTTTCAAAGTCACGTCACTGCTGCTGCCTGCATTCTGTTTCCTTGCAAATTTTTACCCTTTCATGATTTCCATACATAATTTATCACCTAGACTTTTATAACAACAAACATCTTCATACTTAACCATTTTAATAACCATTCATCATCAAATACTTACACATCATTCTTTAGCAAAATCATAAATACAAACATTTAAAATGGCTAAGTCCCTATACATGCCATACTCAACATGGTTCAACATAAAAATATCGAGATGCTGAGGTTGATAGTGTGGACGATCTCCGACTTCTTTAGGATCCTTGAAGTAGCTTTGCAATACTATAAAAGAAAGAGAAATAAAATATGTAAGTACAAATCTTAGTAAGTTTACTAGCAAATAAACAACAATATTTAACACAAATAATTAAACTCAAGTGTCTATATCTCTAGTTTACTCTTTAGTTAATCTCATATTAGTTCTCTTACTTATTTACTTAGAATACTCGTGTGCATAACTTACTCTTCTCTTGCTGCATCGTTGAATTTCAATTGATAATATAATAAGGATACTCGGGTCTCTTCTGAACTTTCATGAACATAATTCGTTTACTAGCCCGTTGAGCTACATTGGAATAATAAGGATACTCGGGTCTCTTCTGATAATAACATGCCAAAGCCATGTCCCAGACATGGTCTTACATGGGATGTTCTCATGTCGGTGCCCATGCCATGTCCCAAACATGGTCTTATGGGGGATCTCTCATCTCGGTGCCAACGCCATGTCCCAGACATGGTCTTACATGGGACCTCTCATCTCGGTGCCAATGCCATGTCCCAGACATGGTCTTACATGGGACCTCTCATCTTGGTGCCAATGCCAAGTCCCAGACATAGTCTTACATGGGACCTCTCTACCCAAATGTCATGACATTCGTATCCAATACCATCCTTATGTATCAATGAGACTTTTTAATTTTAATTCTCTATCATTTCATGCTTGGATCATCATCAAATAAATTCATGAAATAAATTCATAGTTGCTGGAAAATAACAACATTAATAATAAATATTGAAATATTGCATTTATTTACCGTAAACTTACCTCGGTACCAACTATAGCCCAATTCACCAACTTAGTCTTCAACTTTGTTCTTCCTTTTGTCTAACCTCAAGTTTCGTTCTTCTTGATCTAAAATAGCAAATTTAACTTATTTAATACTCACATTCATCAAAACAGCCCTCGACTCTAACTTTGTCAAAAATTACGATTTTGCCCCTAAACTTTTACATAATTACATTTTTTCCCCAAGGCTCGGAAATTTAACTTCATCTCATATTCTCATGTTTTATGACATGCTGAACAATTTTCTCTTCTATGACAACATCAAATTCTCACTCTAACACTTACTTATGTACATTATGCATTTTTACCAATTATGTCAACTTACTCGTTTTCACTTAAAATCGGCTAGCAAAAGTTGTTTAACATAATTTATAACTTCATATTCTATCATAAAACATCAAAATAAACACTTTTCACCTATGGGTATTTTTCCAAATATAAACCCTAGGTTAAATTATTGCTAGAATAAGCTAAATTAAGCTACCGTGACTCCAAAAACGTAAAGAACATTAAAAACGGGGCTTGGGATCACTTACTATGGATTTTGGAAGCTTGAAAACCCTAACTATGGCTTCCCCCTTTCTGATTTCGTCCAAATGAAGAAGATGATGATTTTTGTCATCTTTTTCTCTTTTTATTCTTTTTATTAATCTTTTACTAAAATACCCTTCATTAAAAACTTCAATTATTTCTATCTATGCATACCTATTTTTGTCCATGGAAATTTTATGGTTTAATTACTATATAAGGACCACTTATTTAAAGTTTCATAACAATTGGACACCTCTAACATGTAGAACTCAACTTTTGCACTTTTTACAATTTAGTCCTTTTGACTAAATTAAGTGCCTAAACGTCGAAATTTTTGAACGAAATTTTCCCGAAATCATTTTGTGAAATCGTAGACCATAAAAATATAATAAAAATAATTTTTTCCTTATTGGATGTGTGGTCCTGAAACCACTGTTTCGATAACCTAAAATTTAGGTTATTACATGGAAGCAATGTATCAGCAACTTATCCTCATTCACATAACCAGTCATCTTCTGACAAAACATTACAAGATGCGCCTTTGGACATCGTGTCCCATCATACTTTTCAAAATCTGGTGCTTTGAATTTTGGGGGTAGAACTAGATTGGGCACCAAATTGAGTTCTTTAGCACTTAAGGCAGAGAAGACTTCAGCACCTTCTATTACCTTGAGCCTTTCTTCCAGGATCTTGTGCCTATCTTGAGTGTCATAATCATCAGTTTTCAACTTTGCTATCTCCACAGGATCGTCCAAATCTGGAACAATTGGATCTGTTGGATTAGCCCCGGGGTTCGATACGAATATACCTTGCCCTAGATGAGCAGGTGGTATTTGACGTTGTTCTAAGACTATAGGTTCCCCTTGAGGATATCCTCTTTGCATTGCATGAGCGTGAAGTGGAGTGAATCCTGGGGGAGAGAGCGGATCTTGATCATTATTAGCCCTTGACTGAGGCTCCACAATGTCAGGACTCTGCATAGGTCCCTTTCCTTTGGCCAAAGTTGTCATCATCTCCATCATTTTGGCCATTTGATCTCTTTGTTCGAGTGATTCTTCTCGAGATCTCACCATCATATCTCTCGCCTCCTGTTGTGACTTGGCCAATTGTTCTTGTAACTCTCTTTGAACCCTTTCCATCCTTTCGATTCTTTCATTGAGTTCAGCATCCATAGCTCTGGTTTTTAGAAGTGTCCTGTAAGGATGACGTGATTCTAGACTTGTGTTGCAACTGTCGATTATACTATTTTAGACTCAGTGAATGGTAAGGGTGATATGTACATGCAATGAATGAATGAATGAATGAATGAATGAATGAATGAATGAATGAATGACCAATGGATGCTAGTCATGCGTAAATATGCAAAAAATGGTGTTGATTTTAAGATAGCCCCATATTTTGGCATTTCATTTATCAAAAGAGTCCATTACAAAATATTTTGCCAATGAAGATGCCCATAGTGCTTGAGTCTCATTGTTTTTAGATCCTAGTCAAATCTCCGGGGTTATTCTGACGAGCATTCGAAGTCGCCTGCTCGGAAAGATCAGATATGTAACCTTCCTTTAAACTGTCCCCTTTTACTTTTTGGGTCCTCAAAGACTAGTCTTGGACTATGACATTTTTCACGGTTACTTGTGTAATTGACTCTTCCATCAGAAACCCGTTTTTGGCAACCAATTTTTAATCAACACCTTCCTAATAAAATGCCTATGATGCATGATGAGAAATAAAATGAAGACAAATAAACTTAGTTAGTAATCACGACAAATAAAAACAAAGAAAAACTATGGAAAATCTAACAACCGACCTACGTTTTTTTTGTTTTTTTTACCCCATCATGCTTTACGAAAATAAACTTACCCCATATGCTCATCAATCTACCCGATCAAATTTATTAAACGGACCCGATTCCATTGCAAATAAGTGTAAATGTAAAAGAAATACAAGGTAAGAAGCGTTTCTCCCATGTACTTATTTTGGTGACTATTCAACGGACAGAGGTTCGACATGGCTCTAATTGGGTGGCTCGTACCGTTCACTAAATGTGGTTTTCGTTCTAGAAAGATACTCGAATTGTCCATACTGTCACCTACTAAGGTTAGTACAGAGCCTCGGTTACCACCCGTCATGGGCTTGCGAGCTCAATTCGAGGGATTACATTTACTTATGCCTATGCGGAGGGACAAGTTAACTCACGAAAGCATAAGTCATATGTAACCCGGAAGTAATTTACTAGCCTGTGCAGAGGGACGAGTTAACTCACGAAGGCGTAGCGTTTACTTCCACTTAATCGGACGGAACCCTGGTGGAGAGCTCATGTTATGCAAAAATGCAAGTGCACAGTGTGTGGGGAGAAACTCACAAACCTTTTTATTTTTTATTTTTACTAAAAAAAATTAAAAACCGTAAAACATAAAGCTAAAAAAAACAGAAAAATAAAACAAGTTAGAAACATATTAATTTAAAAATCAAATGTAGATACATGACTTTTCAAAAAATAAAATTCAATGATCACGATTAAAAATTAATTTGAACAAAGAATTTTGAAAATTTTGACAACACGCGTTTAACATCAGACTCGACTCTCAAAAAACGTCCCCAATGGAGTCACCAGCTGTAGCGACCTAAAAATTTTTCGCACGGGCACTAGTCGGATTGATTGTTGAAAATTTGAAAACAGACTCGATTTTTTTTCAAAAAGAGGAGTCGCCACCGATCTTTTTTCTATGTGTGACCGGACAACTATTAAATTCTCTTTTTTAAAAGAAAAATTATTTTTCAAATTTTCTAAACAAGAGTCGATTTTAGGTCCACGTCAAAATCCAGAGAAAATTAGAGTTCGGGAGTCGGTTACGCGCGAGAAAGGTATTAGCACCCTCACGACGCCCAAAATTGGTATCTCCTTAAACGCGCGTTGTCTTAATTTTCAAAAATACGAGTTCAATTTAATATTTAATCGTGATCCGATTGAAACACGATAATAATTTTTGAAAACACGAAATTTATGAAACATGAGAATTTTTTGAAAACGCTAAAATTTTTGAAACATGAAACTTTTTTGAAAACGCGAAAATTTTTAAACATGAGAATTTTTTTGAAAACACAAAAATTTTTAAACATGAGAATTTTTTTTTGAAAACACGAAATTTTTTTGACACGAGAAAGTTTTTTTTAAAACACGAATTTTTTTTGAAACACGAATTTTTTTATTTTTTAAGACATATTGTATTTAACACGAACCGGTGATATTCACTCAACATAGCGATGAAATCATCGAATTAGTGTCAAATCGATTCAATTTAATATTTAATCGTGATTCTATTAAAGCCCGGGAATTTTTTTAAAACACGAAAATTTTTGAATATTTTTAATTTTTTTTAAAAGGGCATATCGTGTTTAACACAAACTCGTGATATTCACCCAACATAGCGATGAAATCAACGATTTAATGTTAAACCGATTCGTTGCCTTATGCATTAAAATATTTTAATTTTAATTTTAAAAATGCAAGTAAAATAAATGTGATAATATTTCTAAACATGCTATTTAAAAGTACTAATTAAATTGAAATGAAACAACAATTAAATATACGGATTAATTTAAAACGAGAATAAAAAGATTACCAAAAGCCCAAAGTTATGGGCTTGATCCAACGGGCTACACTATTCAGGCCTTTTTTTGTTTTTTTTCTTTTCTCTTTTTTCTTTTTCTTTTCTTTTTTCTCCTTTTTTTCTGCAGATTGGGCTGCTGCGAATTGGGCCTGCTTCACTGCTGTTGGGCTGCACTGGTAGACTGGGCCAGCTGGGCTACTGCCGAATCTGGGCCTGCTGGTGTACTGGGTTGTCTGCGCTGGGCCTGCACTACTGGGCTACTTTTTTTGGGTCCGGCCTGCTACTTTTTCTTTCTTCTGCTGCTTGGGCTGTCACTGCTATTGGGCCGAATCTAGCCTGCTGTTCGACTGCTGCTGGGGGCTACTGCAACGGGTAGGGTCAAGTCGGGTCGGTCGGGTCGGGTTGATTCGACTGTGATATATTTTTTTCTATTTTTCTTCTCTATTTTTCTTCTTTCTTTTTCTTCTTCTTCTTTCGGGCCGAACCCTAGCCCGAACTCACGCTACTGCGCCACTGCCGCCTCTTCCGCCCATGGTACGATGGTGCCGGCACTCCCTTCTTCTTCTTCTTCTTTCTTATTTTTCTTTCCCTTTTCTTCTTTCTCTTTTTCTTCTCTTTGCTTGCTATTTTTATTTTTTATTTGATTGTGTGGGTGTTTTAGGTGATGGTGGCAAAGAGGAAAACGACGGGTCGGCGATGGGTGGTCATGGTGGCGATGCTAGGCTAAAAGTTTTCTCTTTTTTTTTCGATGGGGGTCTGCTATTTTTTTTGCTTTTTTCTGCTTGGTTGCCGAAATCCCCCTTCTCCTCTTCAATTTCTTTCTTTTTAATGCTTCAATTTTGTCAACTTCTTTCTTATTTTCAGGTGGCAATAGAGGTGGGGGAGCATGGCTGATTGGCGGTGTCAGGCGTGGAGTGCGGTGCACGCCCAGATGCTGGTTGGGGGTGGTCTTGTCATGCCCAGAAGGACCAAATTGTAAAGGGTGTAAAGTTTTTAAGGTAAAAATGTAATTTTAGGAAAATATAGGGCTAAAATGTAATTTTTGAAAGTTTAAGAGCCCAAATGTAATTTACAAAATATTAGGGGTCAAGGTGAAAATTTAGAAAAGTTAGGGGACAAAATGTAATTTTTGAAAAGTTTAGGGGCCAATATGTAATTTTTTAATTTTGTATTTTTGTAATTTTTTTTAAAATTAAAGCTGGACAAAATTTAGTGTTTACAAAAGGTATTCAAAAAACTTACGAATTCAGCGCTGGAGACTCGGTGTGTCACACTTTTCAGAAGAAGTATCTCAAAACACTTTACATATTCAAAAACAACCTTTTAAAATCCAAAAATTTGAAAACCCATTCCACAGCTGAGTTTTGCAACTTGACTCTGATGCTACTAAATGCAACACCCCAAACCCGGCCTAGGAGTTATGGCCGAATCTGGCGTGTCACATTGAAGTCTTTTTCGAAAACCATGTTTTCACTAAAAACCGTTCTTGAAAGTTCCAACTTCCTGCCATTTAAAACTTGTATAAAACCTCAGTTTACGTTTGAGAAAGAATAGAGAACATAGGTGCATTTGGTTTTAAAAGAAAAGCAGATAATAACTTTTGATCAATTACCGTTAGTCAGAACCTTTGCAGTAGATCGACGTAGAGAAGGATTAACCGCAGTGATTTTCAGCCAGCCGAGAATAAAATATGAACAGAAGTTAAAAGAAGAAAAACAAAAAGAAGGTTTGGCTAGGATATGAAGGAATTCGATTGCAGAAGAAAAGAGGTAAAGAAAAAAATAAATGTTAGGTTCGGCCAAGAAGAGAGAAAGTGAATGGAAAAGATGCAGAAAAAGAATGACTCGAATGACCAGTTTTAGTTTCGGCACTAGAGAAAAAGGAAGAAAAAAATGCAAAACCCCCAAATGCTAGAAAGAAAATTTGGTACCTATACACTTACCTTAGCAGATTCGGTAACAACCTTCTACAACTCAAACTCCCATTTTTCCTCCTAAAATCACTCCTCCAATCCTCTCCTTCAATCATTCATTTGACCCATTCAAACTCTCCAACACAGAGTTCAAATCCAATACCAACTCTTGCATGAGCAAAATAAATAATCCCATTTGCATGCAGTAAGACTTAAACCTCTGACCTCCTTACCACACCTGTGTCGCCACCTTGCCACTACACTATAGGCTCTTTTAATGTCATGATTACACAAAAAAAAATTATAAAGCCTTCAAGTTAAGGCCAAGATTCACTTAAGAACAAAAATCAAAGTATGATTCTCGTTTAGGGTGCAAGAGGTCCCGAGTTTAATTCTCGAAATACCCCTGTAGGGTAAAATGATCGTAATGCCCCTGTAGGGTAAAATGACCGTAATGCCCTTATAGGGTAAAATGACCGTAATGCCCTTGTAGGGTAAAATGACCGTAATGCCCTGTAGGGTAAAATAACCGTAATGCCACTGTAGGATAAAATAATTGTAATTGTAACGCCCCTATAAGGTAAAATGATTGTAATGCCCATGTAGGGTAAAATGATCGTAATGCCTCTGTAGGGTAAAATGACCATAATGCCTATAGGGTAAAATAATCGTAATGCCCCTGTAGGGTAAAATGACCATAATGACCAAAATGCCCTTGTAAGATAAAATAATCGTAATGCCCCTATAAGGTAAAATAATCGTAACGCCCCTGTAGGTTAAAATAACCGTGACCGTAATGCCCTTGTAGGGTAAAATAACTTTAATGCCCATGTAAGGTAAAATGACCGTAACGCCCCTGTAGGGTAAAATGACAGTAATGCCTCTGTACGGTACAATGACTATTTTGCCCTTCGGGGTTAAATGATTGATTTGCATGTGATGTAAATGACTGATTTGTCTGATATGTAAATGACTGATTTATTTGTGATTTAAATGACCGGTTTGTCTGTGATTTAAATGACTGATTTGTCTGTGATTTGTATGACTGATTCCGTGCATGGTATTCTGCATACACGACATACTGCATGGGGTAGAAATTATGTTATGGAGGAAGTACTGTAATGGTGGCTATGCCACAATCATTTTTATTGGTGGCTTGGCCACATATACTGTTACTGGAAACTTTGCTGCGATATTGTTGCTGGCAGCTTTGCTGCGATGCTATTGATGGCTTTATACCGATCATATTACCATTACTGATGGCTGTGTGCCGATTATATTACCATTACTGATGGTTGTGTGCCGATCATATTACCATTACCGATGGCTTTGTGCCGATCATATTACTACTACTGATGGCTTTGTGCCGATCACACTACTATTATTGATGGCTGTGTGCCGATTATATTACTACTACTAATGGCTTTGTGCCAATCATATTACTGTACTTATGGCTTGTAGTCATTCTGTTTATAGCTTATAGCTATCCTATTTACGGCTCTTAGCCATTCTGGTTACTTGCAGCTTTGATGTGATACTGGTTAGTACCACAACCGCTACTACATAAGAAGTGTAGGAATGAGTGGTTCGATTTAATCCCCACAAGAGTGTAGGGTTAGACAGGGGACGGAGTGCAGGGTTGGTATGGGTATTTATGCATTGCATATACTGATTTTGATATTGAGATGGGCTTAGGCCCAAATATATGTGATATGTGCCATTTGATATGGGCTCAAGCCGAACCGAGGCTGATGGGGGCTAAGGCCCAATCGTCACCGTTACTATATTGGGCTAAGACCCACATTGTACTGTTACTGTTAAAGGGCTCAAGCCTAGACTGTGTTGTTTCTGTTAACTAACTGTTTCTTTAATAATGGGATTACACACTGAGTTTTCGTAAACTCACCCCTTTTTTAACCTTTTAGGTAATTTCCAGCGTTAAACGGTTCAGAGCTGCGAGGGACTCGGAGCTGGCCACACAACCGCATCAGCTTTCGTTTTTAGCTTTTGATTTATAAGTAATTGAATTTGGGTATTTTTATGTAAAAATGCCTCTTTAAAGTTATAAACTTTAAATTAGGGGGTTTTATTTCTTTAGTTTGATATAAACTGATAGTTGTAGAATAAGACGGGTTTTCAAAAGGTAACCGTTTTCAAAGATACCACGTTTTTGCAAATAATGAGATTTTGGAAAATTTATAACGTTTTAAAAGTGATTAGTTTTTCATGATGCACGCTTGGAAATGAACAACCTGTTTTGGAATCACCGTTTAATAACAAAATGATTAATTGATTTTAAAGATTTCAACAACAACAAGTTTTACACTAAACACCTCAATGTGACTGATAACACTCTAGAATAATGTATTTTTATTTATTAATTATGTATTTATTTTGAGTATGATCCTACTAATTTGAGCTATTTATGATTTTTTATCTCATAGGGACTAAATTTGACGCGAAATTAAAATTAAGGGCCAAAAGCGTGAATTTAGAGATAAAATGGGCCAATGTGCGACACAAGGAAAAGTTGGTGCCAAAAGTACAAGCATGGAGGACATAAGGGTTGAAATGCAAAAAGAAGAGATTTTATTCTATTAAACTCTATTTTAATTATATTAGGATAATTAATATTGAGATAATTATTAGGGATTATTTTTAGGATTTTATTTTATTTATCTTTATTTATCTTCAATTAAATGTATTTATCTTTTAGGAATTTAAGTAAGAATTTAAGTAGGATCCAATCTTTTATCTTTTTCTGTAAACACTCTCTCCCCAAAAGTCTAGGCTTTTGTTCTTCTCATATTTCCTTTCAATAAAATCTCTATTTTTATTTTATTTATTTTCTTTTCTACCACAACCATGTGCCACTAAACCCATTTAGCCAAAGGTTGTCGAAAATCCCCAAAAGGGTTCATGAGGCTTAGAATCTGTACTTAGCCTTCTTAACGAGTATTCATCGTGTCTCCGCACTACGGGGCTGATGCTTCTGTCCATGTCCCTTAAGAAGTTGCACAGTCATCGTTTCTCTGCACTACAAGGCGGTCGCTTTGTATGTTTTGGGAAGGTTACACAGTAAATTCGTTAGCTTACTGAGTTAGAGGTTGGTGAGCCCAAGAGACAAAATGGCGTGGGATTCGCCATTGAGAATCGTTGATATAGCATAAAACGATCCCACAGAAGCGATTGTTGGCTAGAGTCAGGTTCCACCAAAACATAAGTCTAAATCCTTGGAGCTGGTGGTCGTAGGCGTCCTCTTCCACTATAACTGGCTTATTCGGTTTGGGAAGGATCATCTAAAAATCGAGGATTGAACCCAAGGCGGAACGAGACAACTGGAGGCTGGAATCTCCCATAAGAATTTCTTTTCTCTCAACTCTATTTTTAATTTCTCAAATTTTCGATTCAATATTCTTAATTCTGTTTTTATTTTATTTTTCGTTTCTAGATCCAAACCTTTAATTCTGTTATTTTCTTATTTTTTCAGGAACGCAGGTTTCTTGGGTAAGATTCTGCCTGGGATTTCACAAAACAAGATATTGTACAAATCCAGTCCCTGAGGGTTTGACCCTACTTCCCTTTTACTATTATTTTTCATTATTTATTAGGGATAGAATATTTTTGGTGCTTTCAACGACCGCATCAGTGACACCGCCAGATTCGGCCATAACTCCTAGGCCGGGTTTGGGGTGTTACATTTAGTGGTATCAGTCTAGGCCTGTGCCTTTAACAATAACAGTATTAGTGTGGGCCTTAGCCTAAAACAGTAACGGTGGCAAATGGGCCTTAGCCCTTATCAGCCTCAGTTTGGCCTGGGCCCATATCAAATGGCACATATCATATATATTTGGGCCTAAACCCATCTCAATTTCAGAATCAGTATATGTAATGAATAAATATTCACACCAACCCTACACTCCTGTGGGGATTAAATTGACTAACCCATCCCTACACTCCTCATGTAGTACCAGTTCGGGCACTAACCAAAATTACAGCAGAGCTGCCAGTTAACAGAATGGCTAAAAGCCATAAGCAGAAAGGTAGTAAGCCTTGAACAGAACGGCTACAAGCCATGCATTTCCTCCGTCAATATTAACCCAACCGCATGCAGTATGTCATGTCATAAATCATACATGTATGCAGAATGTCATACTCAGTAATAGTCATACATAATATATCATAGAGTAAAGCAGTCATACACATATTTCCACTCCTATGGTTAAAATAGTCATTTTATCTTATAGGGGTATTTTGGTCATTTTACCCTTCAAGGGTATTTTAATAATTTTACCCTTCAAGGGTATTTTAGTTATTTTACCTTTCGAGGGTAATTTGGTTATTTTACCTTTCGAGGGTAATTCAATTATTTTACCCTTTGGGGGTAATCCGGTCATTTTACCCTTCGAGGGTATTTCGATAATCTTACCCTTCGAAGGTATTTCAGACATTTTACCCATTGAAGGTATTTCGGTTATTTTACCATTCGAGGGTATTTCAGTTATTTTACCCTTCAAAGGTATTTCGGTCATTTTACCCTTCGAGGGTATTTCAGTTATTTTACCTTTTGAGGGTATTTCGATCATTTTAACAACCTTTTTGAAGGTCTACAGTCACTTCGAATGATACAGATAACCTAAATGGTCATAATGGTGTAAATGGGCCCAAGGTCCATATTCAGCCCAAGTGGGCCCACACGCTCGTGTGGCCTACTCAGCCCAAAATTGCCCTTGACCATGCGATCGTCATGGCCGACTCATTATTTCCTATCTATCCGAGAAAATTTTACTCGCATAAGGCCCACCGCCCATTGGGCCCACCCAGCCCATTCCGGTCTATTTAGCCCAAAAATGGCCTAATACCACGAGATCGCTCATGGTGACCTCTATTGTTGTATCAAATTATCCACACGCACGTTCGTGTGCTCGTGTGATAGTCGTAGCCGTACTTTCGACTTTTCATCTTTTTGATATTTTAGGATTTCGGCATTTATCGATCTACAATTGGAGTGGTGTGTGTGCACACCTGTTGAAGAACAACGTGGTAGCCCACGAGCGTAGAACCTATATTCGATTAAGGTACTTGGTTAGCCATTCCATTAACGTTCATAACACTTAAACCCAAATCGTCACACTACTCACCTTGAACGAATGAGAATTGCTTAATTCCCTTGGATCGCCAATTAGGAATCGATCTTAGGACCTCACCAATTATTTTCCTGAACAAAGAAACCTGTAGGACTGGGTTGTTTACAAGAATAAGACTTAAGATCCCAATATTAAAATGTAGCACTATCGACAAACAAGCCAACTCACCCCCTTCAAAAATTCAATTGAAAGATGAAAGGAGAAACTTGAATGCCTCTGCACTTCCGAGGAACCCCCCAGAATCGCAATGAATGTAGTACGTGAGAAATGAAATAACAAGCGGTCAATAAGGTTATTCAGTTTGAGAAAGAATAGAGAACACAGGTGCATTCGATTTTAAAAGAAAATCAGAGAATAGCTTTTGATCACTTACCGTTAGTCAGAACAGTTGTAGTAGATTGATGTAGAGAAGAATTAACCACAGTGATTTTCAGCCAGCCCAGAATAGAAGATGAACAAAAGTTAAAAGAAGAAAAAAAAGAAGGTTCGGCTAGGCTATGAAGGAATCCGATTGTAGAAGAAAAGAGGTAAAGAAAAAAATAAATGTTAGGTTCGGCCAAGAAAAGAGAAAGTGAATGGAAAAGATGCAGAAAAAGAATGACCCGAACGGTCAGTTTTAGTTTCAGCACTAGAGAAAAAGGAAGAAAAAAATGCAAAACCCCTAAATGCTAGAGAGAAAATTCAGCACCTATACACTTACTAATTGCCGAAATGTATACTCCAAAGTCCCCCTTAGCAGATTCGGCAACAACCTTCTACAACTTAAACTCCCCTTTTTCCTCCTAAAATCACTCCTCCAATCCTCTCCTTAAATCACTCATTTGACCCATTCAAACTCTCCAACACAGAGTTCAAATTCAACACCAACTCTTGCCTCCACATGTGCAAAATAAATAATCCTATTTGCATATAGTGAGACTTGAACCTCTGACCTCCTTACCACACCTGTGACGCCGCCTCCTTGCCACACATGTGTCGCCATCTTGCCACTACACCACAGGCTCTTTTTGTGTCGTGATTACACAAAAAAATTTATAAAGCCTTCAAGCTAAGGCCAAGATTCACTTAAGAGTAAAAATAAAAAATTTTGCTAAAGCCCAGGTTTGAACCCAGGACTTCTCCAACACTCGTAACACTTCCTAAATCACTTAACCACTAAAGTAGACATTCACTTAACCACCCAATACTTCTAGGCCCAAATTCTGGGGTGTTACAATTCTACCCTCTTAAAGAAATTTCGTCCTCGAAAGTTCCAACTAACGAGATAGTCGCACCACACAGGCTTTACCACTACGCTCTCGCTCGCACTCTGATTCAAAAAATTACTACAGCCTCTTGAACCACATTTGCGCGTATCTCTTGTGCCCATTTTCTCAGTTTTACTACAGTTCCAATCCCCTATAGTTTTAGTTTGCTCTATCTAGAGTGATATAGTCTAATTTCTAAAGTAGTCACGGTACTTCCTAACTTATAGCATTTCAATTTCTAAACAGAAAAAAGTATTTAGAAAACTTACGGATTCAACGTTGGGGACTTGGTGTGTCACACTTTTCAGAAGAATTATCTCAAAACACTTCACATATTCGAAAATAACCTCTTAAAATCCAAAAATTTAAAAACTCATTCTACAGTCGAATTTTACAACTTGGCTCTGATATTACTAAATGTAACACCCCAAACCCGGCCTAAGAGTTATGGCCGACTCTGGTGTGTCACATTGAAGTGTTTTTCGAAAACCATGTTTTCATTAAAAACCCACCTTGAAGTTTCCAACTTTCTGCCATTTAAAACTTATATAAAACCTCAGTTTGCGTTTGTTTATTTTCAATCAAGATTTATTAAAAACATATTATCTTCAAAACCTTATTGTTACAGAAGTTTAAGTTAAAGTAAATGATTTACGAAAACGTGATATTTAAAAACTGAGGTGCGAAAACGTAGTGTTAGAAAACAGTTATTATTTTAGAAAAATCGTGTTCTACTATTAGCATACATAAATCACATCAAATCTTAAATTTAAAATTCAAAAATTATAGAGGCCTTATTACAAACCCGAATCAAAATCAAATTACTTAAGTAAATGAGTAAAATAGAATAAAGCAAGTGTAGTTGTGCGGCCCTCTCTGAGTCCCTCGTAGCTCCAAATTGTCTAACACTTGGGATTACCTAAATGGTTAAAAACAGGGTGAGTTTACAAAAACTCAGTGTGCAATCCCCTTATTAAAGAAACAGAATCAGTCTAGGCCTGAGCCCTTAACAGTAACATTATTAGTGTGGGACTTAGCCCAAAACAGTAATTGTGGCAAATAGGCCATAGCCCCTATCAGTCTCGGTTGGGCCTGAGCCCATATCAAATGGTACATATCACATATATCTGGGCCTAAGCCCATCTCAGTATTAGAATCAGTATATGCAATGCATAAATACTCATACCAACCCTGTACTCCATCTCCTATCTAACAATACACTCCTATGGGGATTAAATCGACCCACTCATCCCTACACTCCTCATGTAGCACCGGTTGCGGCACTAACCAAAATTACAGCAGAGCTACCAGTTAATAGAATGGCTAAAAGCCATAAGCAGAAAGGCAGTAAGCCTTGAACAGAACGACTACAAGCCATGCACTTTCTCCGTCAATATTAACCCAACCCCATGTAGTATGTCATGTCATAAATCATACGTGTATGCAGAATGTCATACTCAGTAACAGTCATATATAATATATCATAGAGTAAAACATTCATACATATATTTCCACTCCTAGGGGTAAACTAGTCATTTTATCCTATAGGGGTATTTTGGTCATTTTACATTTCTAGGGTATTTCGATAATTTTACCCTTTGAGGGTATTTCAGTCATTTTAACAACCTTTTCGAAGGTCTACAGACGCCTCGAGTGACACAGATAACCTAAATGGTCATAATGGTGTAAATAGGCCCAAGGCCCATATTCGGCCCACACGCTCGTGTGGCCCAATTAGCCCACACTGCCCATTCTGGCCCACATGGCCCATTACTGCTTAAGCTTATGGAAATGCTCATGGAGGATTTTACAGTCTATCATTCATGATTCGTAGGTTTGACTTTCCACATGAGCGATCGCACGCTCGTGTAGTCTTAAACATCGTATTTCAGCTTTTGACGTTCTACTGTTACAGTGGGGAGTTTACACACTTGATGCGATTTATAGATTCCCTTCAATCTGAATACTCTTATTCTGCAAACCCATGATCATCGCACCATTGGTTCCCAGGACGGTTGGAGAAAGTGACGAATACCTTGAAAGCCTTGCCGATCCCCCCATTCAGAATAAGGAACAAATGAGATGGATATATAGCTCTCCACAACAACAACCCCCCAAATCCCAATATTCTCTCCTCAAATCTCTCTGAATATCCCTCATTGATATCCTCTATAACAACCTCCAAAACCCATTCAAACGCTCACCCAACAGAGTTTGAAACCACCTCAAACTCCTACCGCCTCATGCTAGCAAAATAAATATACTTTTTGCTTGTAATGAGATTCGAACCCAAGCCCCCCTCAATAGTTCAACCTGCCACTTGCCTCCTTGTCACAAGCACTTTTGTGTCACATTTTTTCTTCAATTAACTTAAAGGTCTAAATGCCAAAGTCCAAGTTCCTTTAAAAGAATAACTAAAATAAATTGAAAGAGCCAAGAATTGAACCTAGGCTCCCTTGCAACCTTAATGATGCCACAACCATTAGACCACATGCTTTCTCATGACTTTTTTTAGCACAATAATTTAAAAGGCCTACATCCAAGCATCCAGGGTTTTATCCACTTAAAACCAAAATTTTTGCTAAAGCCCAGGTTTGAACCCAGGACTTTTCCAACTCCTCTCAGGATCTTTAACCACTAAAGTAGACATACTTTTGTACACAGTTTCCAAACCGTTCCCTTGCTCAAGGCTCAATACTTTTAGGCCTGAATTTCGGGGTGTTACACTCACTCTCAAAGTCTTATACAACGAAATTCACAAAATTTATGTTGATTAAGCCTGCAAAAGAGAAGCTATAGAATTCAATGATTGAACTAGTAGTCAGTGGGATAGTGTTGAAATTGCAAAGATATTTGAATGCAGCTGTTACAGTTTCTATATGTTCATTTATTCTCAGAGGTATATGTAATCTTCAAAGGTGATTATTATCATAAGAGAATGCTAGCTAACCATAATGTTAGACGAAAATATTATTAGTCTGGTTGATTTATGATCGATATTGCTCTATCTTTCTTTAGTATTCTATTCTACTATGTTTGGTAGAGGATTCAACAATAAGACTCATATGATGTTATTTTATTTCTTCTACTGGTTGATGTTCTTAATTATATATTTATGCAATTTATGTTGTCTCTGTCACAATTGGTTCCAGTGCATATGAGCGGTACTCTTCTTCTGGATTTTCTCTAAGGTATCATCAATATCTTTATCATTCCATATGGGTTGTACTTTCAGAGATTTAGTATAGCTTCACATCTTGAATTTTATTATCTCGATTTTCTTATCATTTTTATTGTTTAATCTATCAAACATGGTTCATTTGTAAAGGATATTCTGTAACACCCCTTAACCCTAAACCGTCACCAAAACAGGGTTACGGAGTATTACTGGACTTTTCAGACAAATTATGAACATCATAAAAATAAACAACATACATATTATAAAATATTCATAGTGTCCCTTTGATAGACCATCGAGAGCTCAAAGTGAATTGGGCCCAATTCGAGAGCTCGAGAAATTTTTTTGTAAAATTTCATTTTTTTTTCGTGGACTCAATATAACTCCTTTATAAACATCTAACCAACCCTGCAAACTTAAATCGCAACAATTCAAAACCAATATCACAACCAATACAATTTTGTATACAATTACATTTAAAATCATATCAAAAGCATCAACTTGATAATCTACTCACTAAACATTCACAAGCAACACTAAGATTAATCTAAAAATTTCATTCTATTTCTATTTCAAAGTTTAGTACCATATGTGTCATTTTATCTACTTATCTTTTCATATAACCATTCAAAATATCATATGTCATCTATTACAACCAAAACCACCATGACACACACACATAACCTATGTACATGCCACGTTTACCAAAAGAAATATACCTCACCAAGTTTCTAAGGTCGGGATCAGCCCTAGATGCTGGACCGAAATGTTTGATTTTACTAACCTGTGCACGGAAACAACCGTACACTGAGTATGGGTATACTCAATGGTATTACTATAATTTAAATTATTAAAGTAAAGTAACAAATAAACATATCAAATTATATAACAGTTAATTCATAAATAAACTATTTCATACTTAACTTTCACTTTTTAACAATAGTAACTCAATATGGCTATTCATAAATTTGATATCATATAACATCTCAATTAAACATCAATCACTTCATGAATGTAGCACCCCAAACCTTGCCTAGACGTTACGACCGAATCTGGCAATGTCACACGGGATGGTTTTGAAAAATCGCGTAGTTTGGATAAAACATTAAATTGTTAAGTAAAGCGAATCATTCATTTATTAAAATTTGACTTCAGAAACGTTAATTGATTGCCAAAATATTATTTATTGCAGAAGCTTTAAAATTGTTGTATTTAAGTAGAAATTATTCGAGTTAAGGAAAACCTTTATTTTTAGTAAAAATAGGAGTTTTGTAGTAATAAAATCATAAACGCAGTTATAACCCAAATTAAGCAAACAGTCCGAAAAGTCTAAATTTATAACAAAATACCCATAAATGAAATAAAACCAAAGTAGAAACCGTAATCAAATCCAATCCATGATATGTGGTAACCGTTGAGTCCCCTGCTGCACTGATCCACCTAACTCTGAGGGTCACCTGTACAGATCAAACAAAAAGGAGTGAGTTTACATAAACTCAGTATGTAACCTCACAGATTTAAGCATGCACACATAAATTCAGAATCAGTCAAATACAAACTTGGACCTAAGCCCATTACAGATACAGAAGCAGATTTGGGCCTAAGCCCAATCTCAGATACAGATATAGATGTGCATATCAAAATCAGAAATCAAAAATCAGAATCCTACCCCCATTCTTTACACACCATCTCCGACCATCCCTACACACCATGTGGGTTTTAAAAACACCCACCCAGCCCTACACGCTATATAGTACCGATGTGGCACATAATAGATATAATATGCAGCTGTGCTACTAGATAGTAGGCGTCAATTTCCTTTTAGACCACTTTCTCCAAAATACATCATCCGACCCCAATAATAGAAATAGAAACAAAAACAGGTATGCAATTTAACATGCTCAACACGCTAATCATCAGATATCATATAGGCATACAGAACAGTAGTCAGACAAGCATAGTACATGATAGCAGTTTATCAGATTATCTTATCATACAGAGTTGGGCTTATATGGCCCTTACCGACCCTATAGTAGGCCCACAATCATTTGGGATGACCCATGCATCCCTAGGAAAAAATCATCTAAATGGACCCACATACCCGTCTAGAATACTCGTGTGGGCCCACATGCCCAAATTGGCATTGGTCGTGTGGATCACACAGCTTGGCCCAGAATTCACACACTTGTATGGCGTGCTTGCGTGGGCCTACACACCCGTGTGGCCCATACGGCCCTATTTGGTCTAGCCCGTGTGGCTCACACAACCACACCCTACCATCATACGATCGTGTCTCACACACAGTCTAGCCTTCATCAATCACACGGCCTACCACACGGGTGACCACACGTTTGTGTGGCATCAACAGTGAGGTTTTTTGGCTTTTGTCGAAACCTCATTTTTTGTATGTTCAGGTACACTCTTTCGAATTGAAAACACTCTCGAGCCTTTTGGAACCTAAAACCAAAGTATCTAGTATCGACTTAGAGATTTAACTAAAAAATTCGATAATAGAAAACTAACAGAAACTTGACTTACCGCCGACAGAGAACCTTCGTTAACATAATTGAATCCAAAAGACAAAATTCACTGCTTAAAAACCTTCTTCTACACCGAAAATTGTAGAAAAGAGAGTTAGATTCCCAATTATTTGATACACGACTACAACAAAAAAGAAAAGACACTTACCAAAACTGTAACACCCCTATACCGGTTCGGCCAAAGAACTTGATATAGAAATATTACATTTGGTGCCACATTGATTTTGGCCCATCACTAATATATTTGAACATTAAAAATAAATTTTAATAATTTATATTTTAGCCTCTACTACTTGAAACACACTTGATTTTCCTAAGTACATGCCATTCTATTCCAAAATTTTGAAACATATCCTCTTGGCACTTAGAGATGTGATGAGATGGATGCCCACAACCTCAATGTAACAACCCGATTTAGACCCTAATCAAAACAGTGGTTTTGAGACCATAAATCTGAGTTAGAATAATATTTTAATATTATTTTCTATATTACAGCATGATAGGTGATATGTGTGAAACATTTCGTGTGAAAATTTTATTGTTTCTGTGCTTAATTCGATAAAAGGACTAAATAGCGTAAAATATAAAAGTAGCATGCTATAATTTATGAGTGTCTAATTGATATGCTTTATTAAATGAAAGGTCCTTATGATGATATTAGACCATGGATAGTGGGAATAGACATAAATGGGCTTATATTAAATTATTTTCATGTTAATTCATTAAGGATAAAATGGTAATTGATGTTTTAATATTTATTAAAATAAAACAAAACATGCATTAGTGGCATTTGGTGTTCATGTTGCCGAAAATTCCAAGGAAGAAAAGAAACAAAAAGCTAGCTAGGTTTCGATTAGAAATTTTCTTAATTAAGGTATATGTTTTGGTCCATTTTTTATTATTTTTATATTTTTGTGATTGTTGTTCAATAATCTATCAAGCCCGTGCCTCAATTTTAAAATTTTATTATGATTTTGAAATGTGTACTTGATGATTTTGCAAGCTTTGTGATGATAGTTGATGAAATATGATGGATATGTGATAAATAAATATGTTTTGTATTTGGATTTTGATGAATTTGAGCATTATGGGTTAAATTGTGAAAATGAGAAATTGAGGGGTTAGATGTGAAATAAATAAAAAATCGGTTGCTAGGGACTCAATAAAAATTTGGCCAAGCATGAGTACAAAGAAATTATCTGTATTTTGTGTATTTATGAATTAGGGACTAAAATGTCCAAAGGTGAAAATATGAGTACTAATTTAAAAAAATTGTCTAACTATGTGTTTCTGGATTTATGTGAATAAAATGTGAGATTGAATAAGTGAATTTAAATGTATATAGATCAAGAGATGAGAAATTTGAATCTAGATCGAGGCAAGAACAAAGTGCTCGATTGATCGACTAATTTCATCGTTGCTACGTCTGAAGTAAGTTCGAATATAATGCATATGGATTTAAATAATGTTTAAACGAGATGAAATGAATAGAAATGGGATTGGGAAATTTAAAATGTGAATGCAGATCAAATATATGCGGCACTAAGTGTGTGAATATTAAATATACATACGGCTACCAAAATGGAACTAAATGTACGAGACTAAAGCCGCGTTGGCTAGATAATTGGCACTAAGTGTGCGATACTAGCCAAATTTCGGTTTAATGTAGAGGCACTAAATATGCGATATATTATAGCCTTGGCGAATTTGTTGGCACTAAGTGTGCGATGTCATTGAACGTTGAAGTAGTAAATGTAACAGATATGTACGAGATGGTACAGGTATATTCGAAATCTATGTGGTTGATGTTATTATGTATGAAATGGAAACAAGAGTATGAGAGTGGATGAACAAGGTTGAATAAATTGGAAATGAGTAGAAATAAATATACTTGAATGTGAATTAAAAGAAATCGTATGAAATGAATAATAGTTATGATTAAGATTGAGTAGTAATTTGAGTTGAACTATGTGTTAGCAATTATGTCATATAGCATTTTTTTTATGAGTTAAATGTATTATATTATGAACTTACTAAGCTCTAAGCTTACTGTGTGAAGTTTTCTTTGTTTTATAGTGTTATAAAGCTAGCTAGCTCGGATCCTGGGATCGTTAGTGACTCAATCTCACTATCGGACATCTATTTTGGTATTTTTTTTTTGAAATGTAAATACTAAAGTATGGCATGTATAGACTAGAAAACTTGGAATTTGTTTTGAAAAGTGTAAATCTTGCCATGCGATATGGCATAATATTAAATGTGATTATGGTTTAATTTTGATATGTAATTGGTGTTGAGATTTGGTATGTTTCTATGTATATACGGCCTAATGAGAAATAGTTATTTTGGCATGTTGATGAATATGTATTTGGCTTTATGAAATGGCTTGTTACTATTGTGATTTAATGTTTGTATAATCATACATTACGGCTCATTTTGGTATATAATTGCTTAAGAAATGCCTTGGTGTGATTGGATTTGGAATGATGAATTGGTTAATTATATGGTAGTGTTATATATAAATATGTAACATGGTTAGTAAGGTAGGTGACTTTGGTGTATGTTTTGGATAGTTGAATCATGGTGAATTGAGATGGCATATAAGTTATGTGATGAACACGAATGAAACCGTATATAAATGACTAATTGAATAGCTTTTGAAGTTGAAAAATGACATGTATTGACCTTGTGATGATTTCATAAGTATAAGCAATTTTGGTAATTGATATCTATGCATTTGATATGTAATAAGCTTTGTGATTTGGCTTAAATTTGGTATATGCGATAGTATGAAATTATATAAGTATATGAGTTAAGGAATTTGCTCTATAAATGTTATATGATTGTATTGAAATTGAAATAATGATTATAGATGAATGAATGGCTGTGGCATGTGAATTTGGTACACTTTGGAATAGATAATATGCATAATTTCGGTTGGTGATAATATAGATTGAATGGCTAAGATGTATTAATTATTGAATAATATATGTGAAATAATGGTATGATAATGTGTATTGATTGGTGATGTCTTGTAAACTAATCCGACAACAGACTCGGGTTAGGAGTGTTACACTCAATGACAGCTCTTCAAAATCACTGTACCTAATCTGCGCACGGAAAATAAATCTGTACACTAAGTAAAAACTCAGTGGTATTTCTATAATCCGAATATTTAAAAACAATATAATATAATATAATAGGCAAAAATAAATTATAAGGACATATTTATGTCTAGTATCATAACTATCAATTTTCATTTATTTTACAATATCCTAATTCACATAATTACTATATAAATTGTCATTCAC
Organism: Gossypium hirsutum; assembly: GCF_007990345.1. Lineage (NCBI taxonomy): Eukaryota > Viridiplantae > Streptophyta > Magnoliopsida > Malvales > Malvaceae > Gossypium > Gossypium hirsutum. The sequence continues at coordinate 63,954,899 of NC_053449.1, forward strand.
ATATCAAACCATATTTATTCGTATAATTGCATTAGTCATACAATACTCAATTCATGAATACATCATTATATACCATACTCAATTATCACATAAATCACAATTTCACATACATTTATTTATAACATATTCAATCTTTATCATTTGCTATTCGAGATGGCTTTTCACAATATGAACACAAATCAGTTTAACAATGGCACTATCCATTCCATATTCAATTCATGAGTATTTAACTCATGTATTCCATGTATTTACAACACATATCACATTTTATTTTCAATTCACTATATCAATTTCATTTCTCATATTCTTCATTTTGATTTACATATCATTTCACTATATCAATATCCAGTTCATTCATCGTATCAATATTTATTTCATTCAACCATTGTATCAATATTTTTGAAACTAGATTCAAATATATTTCTACAATAAAAATTTCAGAATTTATCATTTAGCCAATAAGTACAGTAAAATCTTCAAAATTATCCCAATTTTGCTATTTGGTAGCTTTGACCTTTCCTTACTAAAAATTAATTACTCTTAGTACGGAATTTGGATGATGTTTCCGTTTATTTCTCTTGAAAATAGACTCATTAAGAATTTAAACATATAAATTTACTCCCCTAATTATTTTTCTCCAATTTTTAATGATTTTCCAAAGTCAGAATAAGGGAATCAAAAATCATTCTGACATTGTCTCACACAATTTATTATAACTCATAATTTATAAATCCATTACTTACACCGCGTCTTCAATGAAAAACTAGACTCAATAAGCTTTAATTTCATATTTTTTAATCCTCTAATTTTATTTTTAAAATTTTTGGTGATTTTTCAAAGTTAACATACTGTTGCTGTCCAAAACTATTTTAGTGCAATATATTAATTACTAAGTTTATAACACCCTTATTTCCTTTATCTACAATATTTCCCATCACTTTCTCTTATTTCCCTTAATTAACATATCAAGAACATAGAACCATATATAAGAAAACTCTACTTTAACATCATTTTCATGCTTTTGATATTACCTTATATAAGAAAACTCTACTTAAAATATATTGAAATCTTAAAGTTCTTACCTTGTCCTATTGATTTCAATATTTAACTTGATTTTCTCTCTCCTCCAGCTTCTATTTCTTGAATCTAACTTGATATTTCAGCTCCCCAAAGTCTCCTTATTATTTTTCTCTCTTGGTAACCATAGAAATTCTTTTGATTTCTAGGTGAAAATGGTGAATTTTTGGTAGAATGACCAAATTGTAAATAAAGCAAAATTTTCTTTCTTTCTCTTGTTTTCTCACGTTGGTGCATGGGAAAATGGGTGGGATGGTGACTTTTCATCTTTCTTTCCACATATATATGCTAAATAAAATAATAAAATATTATTAAAAAATCAAATCAAGATATTATAAACTAATATTTATTTATTTAATCTAAAATATCACTAACATTATCATTGCCTTCTAGATTTCTCTCTCCTTTTAATTGACCATTTTGCCCTTTATGATCTTTTAAAATTTCATCATTGGGTCATCACTTAATTTGGTAAAATTATGATTTAGTCTCTCATAATTTTTTATCTATTTAATTTGGTCCTAATTCATCCACTTTCCTTAGTTTCTAGATCATTCTACCCTTAAAGTATTTGCAATATTGGTCCTTTAACTTTTTCATATTTACACTTTAAACCCTCAAATTTTAAGTATTTACTCTTGGGCAACAAAAGTTTTTTCACTTTTATAATTTAGTCTTTTCTTGAATTAATATATCATAATATACTTCCCTAACTAAAAATTTCCCTTTTTGTCACTTTATTTCTTTATTTTACTATATCAAGATACTATTTTACTTTCTCACTGTAGAAAATTTTGGGTATTACAATAAGTTATGGAGTCGATCCTACAATATTCAAACTTTTGAATTTGTTATTATTTTGCATGTTTTGCCATGTGAATTTTTAGAATATCTATATAATTAAAAAGTAAAATTTCCACTAAATACAATATTAAACATGTCGAATATTAGGGGTGTTTAAATTTCGGTTAAAGTCGAATTAACTGACTGAACCGATTTAATTCAGTTAATCAATTGATTAACCAATCTAATTCGATCGAAGGTCGATGAATGATTTTTTAGAAGTTCGATTATCGATTAAAAATCAGGTAATTAACCATACTAACTGAACTTAATAATTAATATTATATATCATATGTATTAGTTAGTTCGGTTAGTTCGGCTAATTTAGTCAAATGAACATTGTCATTTTTGTCGGATATGTTTTGTACTTATTCTAACCAAAAAACAAAACACATAAATTTCGGTTAACTAAAATATTTTAGTTCAGTTAACTTTTTAAAAAAATTCAATTTAATTAAATATTAAAAATTAAAAAATTCTATTAATACTAATTTAGTTTGATTATATATCGAACATGTAGAAAATATTTGCCGTATATATAAAGAAAATCATTTCTTTATATTTTATTTTGACTTTTAAAAAAGGAGAGGTTTTTTACTAAAAAAAAAGCTATATATTTTAAAGAAAAAATAATCCCATTTTCTCGAACGGCTCTCTGACTCCGGTCATTGGTCAATCTCTTAGGCCCCGTTCTCCTCTGCTTTTTTTTTTAAACGAGCTTTTGCAACAAAAAGTGCTTTTCTCTTAAAAGCAAGGAAGAACGGCCATCGTTCAAAATTTTTTCCACCATCTGAGAAGTGCTTCTTGGCTGATGGAGAAGTTAAAAATTTCAACTTTTCTTAAGCCAAAAGTCCGTTTGGCTGATAATTTTCCATTTTAACCTGCCTTCTCCCCCAAAAAAGTTTCTTTTCTCTGGTTCTTTTTCACATTTTCACTTTAGCTTACTGCTTTCGATTAGAATTTTCAGGGAAAATTCTGGATTACTGCTTTGCTTTACTCTACTCGGCGGCTGTGGTTTGAGGATTGAGAATCGAGATAAAAGAAATGGAGAAGGGAAACAGGCAAGTAGTTGTTTCAGCATTGCAATTCGCTTGCACCGACGATGTGCCCACCAATCTCGCCACTGCCGAAAGGTTTCTTTTTTTTTTTACTCCTCCTATTACTTCCCATTTGATTAGATTTTCTGGGTCTTTCATTAATTTCGAATTGTATTCTCTGATCAAACCTATATTCTGGATTTGCTTTGCTACTCTTCCACTTTCATCTGTTAAAAAGTCTCTTCATATTGGTTTTGTGGTTTCTTTTAGTTAATTCTTCCTTTAGTCTCTATTTGATTGAGATTTGGAACTGTGGTGTAAATTTTTTGTTTGATTCTTATATGAGAGTGAGCCTATTTACTATGTGGTGAAGAACCGATAAAAGAAAAACAAAGGATATAGAGACTGTTCATGATTATAAATTGTTTTCAAATTTAATTTGGTTTCATTGGAACTGTTCAAGTTCGAACTTTGTTGGGTTTTTAAGCTAATGTTATTACCTTGGTGTTTTTTCGTGCATAGTCACTGTCATGATTCATTTTGAGCAGCAGTAATGCCTCAATTTATTGTTTATTAGCTTATTGGTTTAAAGGTAATCATTTTTTGGCATCTGTTTTCCGATACATGCTTTTTTTTTCCTGTTTTAAAAGAAAAGATTTTAGATGGGACATTTTACTTTAGCTCTTCGTATTTCTTCACCAAATTTGGGATATTTGGTAATCACAATCTACAAATTTTAATATTAGCCTTAATTAGCAATAACTATCACGGTTCTTAATGCTACATTTCCCCTAACCAGTATCTCATCTTTTCTTAGGATACATGTTCATTTTGCCTTATTGTTGTGTTTGATCCTTTCCATTTTGGAGTTTTGCACTTGAACTAAGGAATCTGTTAGCAATCTTGATGCTTATTTTCCTCGGTTCTAGGTCTTTTAGTATTTGGTATGTATTTAGAAATTCTTGAATGCCTCAATTGCTTGCATATACTAATTCCATAGATATTGTCTGCTTGCAGTGTCTAACATACACTGTGTGTGTCCTGAGCAGCTTCTGAAGCATATGTATGAGGTCAATGTGTTATTAGGATTTTTTTCCCTACTTCCTTGGAGTTTCAAAACCCCGTTTTGTTAAACCATAGTCATATAAAGCAAATACTTGAACTGTATTGATCTAACTTTCATCTTTGTATAAGTCACTACTTGTAATTAAGTTATTTTCTGGCTCCTTTTTTTATTGAATCTGTGCTTTATGCGTGGTGCAAATTCGAGGTTAGTGGAGATGAAAATGTAAAGAAATATTGGCTTATAACCATCAAGAGCTAATTGATGATAACACATTTGAGGAAGTTCAGATGTGAGAGGCAAAGACCTCTAAGTGTTGAATAAGAGATGTCACTTAGTAGAGGATGCCGTGTTGGACAGGGAGGGAAAAATAATAAATGGAGCATGATCATGAAATATTATGCATGCAGCTTTCCTCATGTAGTGGGGCATCGTTTGTTTGGCTATGGTTGTCTTTTTCTTTTTTTTGTGTGTGTGTGTAACATACTCTACTGTTACTCTCTAATTTATTGTGATATTTTGCATCATTTTCCCATGCTTTTTGGTAACCTTCTCTTTAGTAACTTAAAATGACTCTCCTCTACACAGGCTGGTTAGGGCCTCTCATGCAAAGGGAGCAAATATCATTCTTATTCAGGTATGTGCTGTTCAATTTTATAAAATTGGGCACTCATAATGTTTTCAGCCTTTTCTTAGAGATGATCTCTCTCTCTCTCTCTCTCTCTCTCTCTCTCTCTCTCTCTCTCTCTCTCTCTCTCTCTCTCTTTTCTATTTTTGGGAGGTATTTCAATTATATTGTGTCTAGTAAATGCTTTTTTAGTCTAAACCAAAATTTTTTCTTTTCTTTTTTTGGCTTTGTTTATTGCTGATGAAATTATTACCACTCCTCAACTCTAATACACTATCTATCTTGCAAATGCTGAACAATATGCTTGAACAGTTAACAAAAACAATTGAATGCATGCCATAACTAAATGATGCTAAGTGGTTGGAAAATAAATTGATACAGAAAAGAAAAATGGAAGGAAAAATTCATACCTCTCAAGAGTTAGAACATAGGAACCAGAAACAGATTGTGATGTTAAATGAAAATCAAGATAAATTTGTACATTAACTGCTTTTAATGAAGAACATAATAAACTATATGAGAATTATTTGCACCCAGTAAATTGATGTAGACAGGGATTTTGAAATTAGTTTGGAAAACAGCTTTTGTTAAGGTAGTGTTGCTACTGAGTCTTCTTAATGGACTGGCGATAGCTCCTTAATGCTACAGTTGCGAAATACTGTCTTTCCAAAATGGAAATTTGAATAGTTCATGACTCTAATTTTAATGTCACTATCTAATTTTGCTTATCTAAATGTTGCCACCTCCAGAAATCATGGAACAAAAGCTTGCTGCACAGCATGTGGAAATGCAGAGACTTGGTACAGAAAACCAGAGAACTGCTGCTACCAATGGGACATTGAGATAGGAACTTGCTGCTGCACAGCATGAGTTGCAGATCTTGCATGCTCAGATAGGAGCTGTAACATCTGAAAGAGAACAACAAATGAGGAGCCTTACGGATAAAATAGTTAAGATGGAAGCAGAACTGCAAGCAGCTGAGCCAGCAGGCACACTCTGATGCTCAGAATTTGGTGCTCTCTTTATGTTATAAGCTGGACATTGTTATAATAGAATGTTCTTTCAATTTTAAAACTGTATGAGCAAAATGAAATGGAATAGGAGTCTAGGATACTGCAAATGAGTAATCACTTTGATAATAAGTATTATTTAATGAAATCTTCTACATATTCATTAATGTTTTTTGTCATTGAGTTTAAGTGGATTATAGGTTCAATTGTATTTATTGTTCTAGAGGCTACACTAGGTATCAACTTTAGCACGATGACTTGTTTAATTATTGGTTATATTCTTATTTCTTTTAATGCTTTGCATGCTCTTGATTACCAATGCTTGCATGCTTTTTGTTTACACATTGTCCAACTTAGAACGGGTGTGGATCTTTATCAGAAATGAAAAAGCATCAGTGCAAGAAAAGCATCAGTATTCACACTGTGAAGCACTTGACTGTAGCAAAACAGACACTGATGGTTTAGCACCCTTTCTCTTTCAATTTTTTTTTCAAATGGTAAATATATGTGTGGCAACAGTGCATTGTAGCTAGTTTTGCTTTATGGTGATGTTTTCATTATAGTGACCATGAAAGCAGTACCATGAAAGCAGTACCATGTGGAATATTTTATCACACTAATTTGGCATATTGCTTGGTTTCTGAGACCCGTTATTTAAATGATTGGAATTGAAGAATTCATCCTAACAATCTTCTTTCCATGAAATATTCTTTTTTGCGTTCTTCATCAGACAGTCTCGACTTTCATTTTCATATACTTATCAAATATAAGTATTGTATTAACCAAATTATTTTCATATGCTTATCAAATATAAGTATTGTATTTGTTGACACCATTTTTTTGATGAAAACGGGGTCGACTTGGGTTTTTAAAAATAAAAACGAAAATGGGAGCCGCCACCAATCTTTTTTGATGAGGTGTGATCGGGTCACCTCGAAAAGTGGTTGTTTTTAATAAACGATTTAATTTTTATTAAAACAAAGATTTTGGTCTATGAAATCCAAAAACAGGTTCGGGAGTCGGTTACGCACGAGGAAGGGTTAGCACCCTCGATACGCCCAAAATTGGTACCTAGTTGATTCCTTAATGTCTTGGTGTCGAAAATTAAAAAACTCAAAAAGAATTTAAAGATACGATCCTTCTTTATGTGTGTTATTTTAAAATTACTCGAATAAATTAAAATGGAAAAATGCCTTCTTATCTCGAAGTAACAAGACGTCACACCCAGTAAGTTAGGACCCGACATCTCATATTTTGAGAGTAAGTTTGCATTTCATTTTTTATTTACACCTCATTTATTTTAATTTTGAAAGGATATTCGATTACTTAAAATCAACGAGGAAAATCGAAACCCAGTAAGTTAGGGCACAATTTTCTCAAATTTTCTAAATATAGAATATTGCCTTTATTTTTTGAAATTTTATGTGTTTGAAATTTAAAAGATATTTTGCTATTTGGGTTTAATGAGAAAATCGAGACCTAGTAAGTTAGGGTACAATTTATCGAATTTCCAAAATACAAAATATTGCCTTAATTTAACTTTTCTTTTTTTGAATAGTTGCGAGTACAATACTCGAACGAGATGGATTTGTTTTATTTAGGAAAAAAATGATAAAGCAATCTAAGTTAGATAACTATGTTGATGCTTAATTTACAATACAAGGACGTGAGCTAACAATGCAATAATAATCGCAGAGTAATGATACATGAATAAAATTACACCAATGGCACACACAATGAAAATAATCACTCAACATACATTATTTAATCATTAGTATTAATAAACAAAGACGAATAAATTAAATAACATATATGTAACTTCAAAATGAGTAGTATAAAGTAAATTAGAATAAATAAATGTAAGATAATTTTTTTAAAAGATAATAAATGAGTCTTAAATAAATAAAAGAAATTTTAAAAAAAAATCAATCATATACAAAACAATTTAAAAATATTATATATGAAAAATTTTAAGATAAATAATAATATATATGCACATATGAAAGCATAAAAAGAATATATAAGAATTCTTGGAATGGATAATAAATAAATTAAGACAAATAGCAAAGTCGAATAAAAGGTACCAAACAATTTTAAAATAATTAACATATAATGCATCTTAAAGGAGATAGTATATATATAAAAAATATGGAATGTCATATAGAAAAGAAAATTTAAGATAATACATATAAACAAAAATGGTTTAATATAAATAATACGTAAAAATAAAATGAAATAAAACTATTTAAATGAAATAATATATACAAAAAAAATTACACAGTTTAGAAAGCAAATAAAAATGAAATCAAAACAAACAAAACTAATAATAATAAACAAAAGCAATTTAAAAGAAAAAAAAAAGAAAGAAATTAAAGAACCAAGGATGAAACTGGAAACGAACAAAAATCTGGGGGGTCGAAACTGTAAATAAATGAAACAGGCTGCAAGGGACTGAACTGAAACACGCTCGAAGCGTGAGGGACCTATAGGGAAATATTCCCCAGCCCTAAACGCAGTGAGAGTCTGCGCATGGTCTAAAGACCAGATTGAAACAGACACAGAATTCGCAGCCCCAAATTAAAAAAATAAAAAGGTCAGATTGCGCTTCAGTGCAAGATGAATGGACCAAATGCGCAAATTACCCTTAGGGCAAGAATGCGCAGATCTCTTCCCCTAAACGGCGCCGTTTTGTTTTTATTATTTAAACAAAAAAAATTTTTGAAACCCTCATTTGCAGCCCCTGTTACAAAAAGAAAAAGAAACTGAAAGCCCTCTCGGCCCCCTCCATTATCCGGCCATGGTCATTGCCGACGAACGGCCGCGCCGCCGCCGCCGAGGCCAAAGGCCGGTGATGAAAAGATGGCCTTTTTAGCCCTCGCTTCGCGGTGTATTCAAGGGTTGGGTTTTCTTGACCCGAGGGTCCGAAAGAAAATGGTTCAATCCCCCTCATTTGAACGCAAATCCGACGACGGTGAAGGACTACCGACGACGGGGCTGTGAATCTCCCTCAGGTAAGTTTTGCTTTCCTTTTTTATTTTCGTTTTTTTAAAAAGAAAAATAATAATAATAAAAAGAAAGAAAAAGAAAGATTAAAAACAGTTTCTGCTTTTTATTTCTATTCGTAAAAATCGGGAAGAAGAGCCCCCCCCCCGTTTTACAAAAAATAGATTTCGGCTTTTAAAGCCAATATATTTTTTCGTTCTTTTTGTTTATTACTTCCCCCATCATTCGCATGCTTTCTTTGCTGTTGTGTTTGTTCTTGTTGCAGATGGTGGGCACGGTGGAGCAGGTGAGGGTGTCAGACGCGTGGGGCGTGGTGGCCAAGGCTGAGGGGCATGATGGCCGACATGGTGGCAGATGAGGAGGCCACGTGAGGCATGCGACGGCCACCTAGGGTTTGCTACTGAATTTTGCTGAAAAATGTTTTAGATTTTGGGCCATTTGGGCTTTAGGGTTTTGATTTGTTTGGGTTTAAATTTTGGGTCAGAGTTTGGGTTTGTAAATGGGCTGTTACTTATTTGAGTTATTTTGTTGGTATGGGCCCGGGCAAAATGGGCTCGTACAGCTGCCCCTCTTTTCTTGTTGTCGTGTAACGAGAACAGAGCAAAGACTAAGAAGGCCAATTTTGCCCGGTCTCACCGAGTCTTGATTTTATGGTGCTTATCTTCTTCAAGTAACCTCATTTCAGTCCACTGCGTCTTCTTGCTTTGATCCACTTCACGGCAACTTCAGATACGCCTTGTAGCTTCAATCTACTTTGTTACGACTCCATGGGGATGAGATTTGTGTTTTTAGTCTGCTCCACTACTGCTTAGGGAGATAAGACTGGATGTGATCTACTCCGCTACTGCTTAGGGGAATAAGATCTGTAATCTTTACTCTATTCCACTGTTGAATGCAGGGAGATAGAGTTATCGGCTTCAATGTACTCCACTGTAGTCAGGGAGGTAAAATCTGCCATTTTCGATCTTCAATCTATTCCACTGCCAAATACAGGGAGATAGAGTCTGTTTTTCAATCCACTTCCTACCAATATAGGAAGGCAGGATCTGCTATCTTCGATCTATTTCACACCAATATATGAATACGAGATCTACTTTCTTCGATCTACTTCACCACTAGTATGGGAAGACAAGATCTGCATCTTGGATCCACTTCCTATCAATATAGGAATATGGGACCTGTTATCTTCGATCTACTTCACGCCAATACATGAAGACAAGATCTGCTTTCTGTGATCTACTTCCTACCAATATAGGAAGACAAGATCTGCATCGTCGATCCACTTTCTACCAATATAGGAAGACCGGACCTGTTATCTTTGATCTACTTCACGCCAATACATGAAGACAAGATCTGCTTTCTTCGATCTGCTTCGCCACCAGTATGGGAAGACAAGATCTGCATCGTCGATCCATTTCCTACCAATATAGGAAGACCGAACCTGTTATCTTTGATCTACTTCACGCCAATACATGAAGACAAGATCTACTTTCTTCGGTCTACTTCCTACCAATATAGGAAGATAGAATCTGCATCTTCGATCTACTTCACGCCAATATATGAAGATAAGATCTGCTTTCTTCGATTTGCTTCGCCACCAGTATGGGAAGACAAGATCTGCATCTTGGATCCACTTCCATCAATATAGAAAGATAGGACCTGCTATCTTCGATCTACTTCACGCCAATACATGAAGACAAGATCTGCTTTCTGCGATCTACTTCGCCACCAATATGGGAAGACAAGATCTGCATCTTGGATCTACTTCCTATCAATATAGGAAGATAGGATCTGCTACCTTCGATCTACTTCACGCCAATACATGAAGACAAGATCTGCTTTCTTCGATCTACTTCGCCACCAATATGGGAGGACAAGATCTGCATCTTGGATCCACTTCCTATCAATATAGGAAGATAGGACCTGCTATCTTCGATCTACTTCACGCTAATACATGAAGACAAGATCTGCTTTCTGCGATCTACTTCGCCACCAATATGGGAAGACAAGATCTGCATCTTCGATCCACTTCCTACCAATATAGGAAGATAGGATCTGCTACCTTCGATCTACTTCACGCCAATACATGAAGACAAGATCTGCTTTAATGACTTCAATCCATCCCATTGCAACTTCAAGGGTATAGGATCTGTTTCTTTGATCTGTTCTCTGGGGAACATGACCTGTAAAATCCATTTTATGGACCTATTTATGCCTAGTGTTTAGGATGACATGATCAGAATAAATCAAATGCTCCTAACTAGATGTGTATGAATGATTTTTGCATGAATGTAGAATGTCATGAGAATGATCCTTTTTTTAATGTTTGGGTTATCGTTCCTCTTTGTTTGTCAAGGTTCTATCACTGATGTTTTCCAGTTCAGCAAGTATCTTTGACAGAAGATTCAAAGAAATAGTCTCAATTTAGACTATCCTTTCTCAAATGTTTCCAACCCTTAGGTTTGGTTAGTTCTAAACAATAGTCATGTTTCAGGTCCTTGTATTATTTAGAAACTTTCAGAGTAATATCCAGAACTCCTTCTGCATGAGTATTGTCAGTCCATTAATCGTTATTTCAATGAAAAATGCTTGAAAAAGATTATCAAAATGGACAAAATGAAATTTTGTTGAGAGCAAAGCTCTAAACAAACAAATCAATCAAGATAGCAAATTTTGCTGAGATACGTGATGAATAAGATGAAAAAGATTATCACAATGGATAAGATGAAAATTTGTTGAGAGCAAAGCTCTAAATGAACAAATTAATCAAGATAGCAAATTTTGCTAGAATACAAAATGAGAATAAATTAATCAAGATGATGTATTTTGTTAAAAATACAAAAAATGAATAAAATGGAAATAGGTGCCCCAGATATCGTAGCATGAGCTTCTCTGCCCCAAACTTCTTAAGGACCCTTTTGAACTTGATATGTGTTTAGAAGTCCTAGAAGGCTTTGTTGATGCCCCAAGATGTAGCATCTCTCCTTCTTATTAATTCAGAAAGGGCAAGACTACCGCATGCTCCACCTTTGAACAAAATTTGAACTACCCATTCATGGGTTTTCAATTCAAAACCCTTTGGTCTCAAGGCGCCTTTTGCGGGTTTTCACCTTGGCCTCTCCTTTTTCTTTTTCTTTTTTCTTTTCTTTTTTCATTTTTTCATTTTTCTTTTCGTTTTTTTTCAAGTGAAGTATTTATTTCTTGAATCAGAATTCTTGAGATTAGGCAGGTTCTTGCCATCCATCCTGTCAATATCAACGCTTTTTCAGATAAGGCCTTCCACATAAGGTCCTTTCCAGTTCGGCATCCATTTTCTTCTGAAGTCCTTTTGTATGGCAAGAATATTCTTCGATATCAGGTCCCCTTCTTGGAATTCTCTGGGGCGAACTTTTTTTGGTGAGCTCGCGTATTTTATTTTTGGTACTTTTGACCAAGACGGATAACTTTGAATTTTTCCTCTTCAATCAAATTTAACTGATCATATCGGGCTTGGATTTGCTTCATCCAGATTCAGCTCTGACAAGACTTGAAGGGTAGAAATATCAACTTTGATGGGTAAAACTACCTCTATTCCATATACTAGTGAGAACTGAGTTGCTCCAGTAGAGGTTTTTCTTTTATTTGGTTTTTTTTGGTTTTTTTTTTGCTTTTTATTTTCTCGTTTTTTTTTACTTTTTTTTGTCTTTTTTTCCCCCACTGAACTGTTCATTTTGAGGCGATATAGTGTTAATCTTGAACAGACTGCAAACTTCTGATGTCGTGCGGTTGTTCAAATTCAATGCATTGTCTAATATGATCCCCTTTTGGCATTCCATATTCACATATGATTTTTCAAGAAATTTGCCGAGTGTCGACTTTATGATATTGGCATATGAAACAACCTCTACCCACTTGATAAAGTAATCGACGAACACAAAGATGAATCGATGACCGCCAAAAGCTCTTGGTGAGGTCGGCCCAATGACATCCATGCCCCTCATAGAGAAAGTCAATGGAAAAGTCATAACATGAAGAGATAAATGAAGCACATAAATCTTGTCTCTGTAAATTTGACCCTTGTGGCGTTTCTTGGTATAACTGGTGCAATCCCCTTCCATGGTGGATCAGCAATACCCGTATCTCATAATTTACTTGGTCATTGCAAAATCAATGCATGTGTTCCTCAAACATCTTATGGACATTTTCTAATATTTCTTATTCTCAACAGCATCCATATGTCTTAGCAGATTATGCATATCTTGATCATACGAAAACATCTTTAAATTCTTAGAGTAACTTAATGACATCTCGCTTTGTCTTTGCAGTGATACATGCTCGGATCTTTACCTATTTCTTTTCTCCTAAGCCCACAATCTCCGCTGATTTTTTTTTTGTAAGGTAGGATCTGTTTCGACTTGTTCTACCATCCTTAATAAATCAGGAGATAAACTACTGTCTCGGTCGTCTTCAAAGTCCTGAGGTACCTCTGGACACATATCTTACTCAAAAGGAGATTCTGAGTCAATAGCAGTGTCGCTCATATCATTGATATCTGGAGACTTATTCTAGGGACGAAGGAAGTCTCAAAGAGCAAATGAATCAAAGGGTAATTATCTGTGTAGTATGAGTATGAATGAAATGGAAGGAACAAAAGAATGTTTTCCAAAACCAGACACAAAGATGCATTTTATTGAAATAAAAAATAGTGGAAATGTGCCTTTTTCACAAAAGGAATTTTCTATTGCTCCCAGGCTTAGAACAATAAGAGTGTTCCAAATATTACTCTGAAATAGTCCTAAAAATTACAAGAATTTCCTTCACAGTCCAGTTGTTTAGAACGCCTTTAGGGATGTAGAAACAAATTCCTGATAGGTTTTTTAGTTTTTTAGTTCCTTCTTCAAAGGCACAAACACCTTTCCTTTCCATACCATCGATATCTTCAGAGAATTCCAAATCTTCATCATCTATCTGGCTCTGTACTAGAGTTCTGAACTCAATGCACTTTTGGATTTTAAGAAATTTATTGTATGCAATGAAACGTAATGTTGATGCATGAATGCGTATTTTTAGATTTTAAGAAATTTATTGTATGCAATGAAACGTAATGTTGATGCATGAATGCATATTTTTGGATTTTAAGAAATTTATTGTATGCAATAAAATGTAATGTTGATGCATGAAAAGATACGTGCGATGAAATGTAATGCAGATGCATGAATGAAGAAAGAGACGTTGATTCTTGGTTCAATTTTATTAGAACAACTTTACTAGGAAACAAATCTCTTTACATAAAGCGGATATATACGGCTTTGCCCTCATATACGGAGACATTCAATTCTCTTCTTCATTCGAGCGTTAAGATAAATCTTACGAACTTTTCAAAAGAGCGTCTCTTTTATCTTCTTTTTGCTTGATCCGGGCCGCGACTCGTTGCTCACTCAACCTCGTGGTGTTCGTTGGCTTCTCTTTTAAGAAAGTTCAGCAGCTCTCAAATAATCTTTGTCATCTTGAATTCTCAGGCAACGGAGCAATGGTTGTGTAGTCCTCCATTAAATTACCATCCTTCTCTTATCATGTTTTCTTGGACCATATTCGGACAACCGTATTATTATCCACTTTATCAAGAAACCCATTTCCTTATGACAAGCTCTCTATTTTAACAACCGAACGTGAATCAACACCTCTTTTTATGATGAAAATGCAATGCAATCATAAAAAAAGAAAACAAGTTAGTACAAAGCAAAAGCAAGCAAGAATAAATGGAACACCTATTCGAGTGAATACTAAGGGTTCGAAGTGGTTCTACCTAGGGTGGGCTCCTAAGGTTCACTACATGTTGTTTGGTTCTAAAGCGAGGGTACCCAAACCGGCAGATTCCTCGATCCTCACCATTATAGGCTCATACGGACTGAGTTCAGTTCAGGGGAATACATTTCCTTATGGCCATGCGGAGATGAAAATCTCACGAAGACATAGGTATGGATGTATCCCGAAAGCGATTCACTATCCCATGCGGAGGTGAAAACCTCACGAAGGCGTAGTTTCTCACTCCCACTTAAAAGGGTATGACCAGCGGTCATGCAATGCAATGTGCAGAGGTATAAAATAAAATACAGAACACGATAAAAAAATATAACTCAAAACAAAAGAGATGCAATGAGAGGATCGTAAATTTAAATCGAATTTTTCACTTTCGACAAAAAGACAAGAAATAATCAACACGTGGCTTGACTCTCTTATTTTCCCCAGCGGAGTCGCCAAGCTGTTGACACCATTTTTTGGTGAAAACGGGGTCGACTTGGGTTTTAAAAAATAAAAACGAAAATGGGAGCCGCCACCAATCTTTTTTTATGAGGTGTGATCGGGTCACCTCGAAAAGTGGTTGTTTTTAATAAACGATTTAATTTTTATTAAAACAAAGATTTTGGTCTATGAAATCCAAAAACAGGTTCGGGAGTCGGTTACGCACGAGGAAGGGTTAGCACCCTCGATACGCCCAAAATTGGTACCTAGTTGATTCCTTAATGTCTTGGTGTCGAAAATTAAAAAACTCAAAAAGAATTTAAAGATACGATCCTTCTTTATGTGTGTTATTTTAAAATTACTCGAATAAATCAAAATGGAAAAATGCCTTCTTATCTCGAAGTAACAAGACGTCACACCCAGTAAGTTAGGACCCGACATCTCATATTTTGAGAGTAAGTTTGCATTTCATTTTTTATTTACACCTCATTTATTTTAATTTTGAAAGGATATTCGATTACTTAGAATCAACGAGGAAAATCGAAACCCAGTAAGTTAGGGCACAATTTTCTCAAATTTTCTAAATATAGAATATTGCCTTTATTTTTTGAAATTTTATGTGTTTGAAATTTAAAAGATATTTTGCTATTTGGGTTTAATGAGAAAATCGAGACCTAGTAAGTTAGGGTACAATTTATCGAATTTCCAAAATGCAAAATATTGCCTTAGATATTGAAAGTTTAAAAGGGTATTTGGTCATTTGGTCGAACGAGAAATCGAAACCCAGCACGTTAGGGCACGTTTTCTCGAATTTTCCAAACGCAAAATATTGCCTTAATTTAACTTTTCTTTTTTTGAATAGTTGCGAGTACAATACTCGAACGAGATGGATTTGTTTTATTTAGGAAAAAAATGATAAAGCAATCTAAGTTGGATAACTATGTTGATGCTTAATTTACAATACAAGGACGTGAGCTAACAATGCAATAATAATCGCAGAGTAATGATACATGAATAAAATTACACCAATGGCACACACAATGAAAATAATCACTCAACATACATTATTTAATCATTAGTATTAATAAACAAAGACGAATAAATTAAATAACATATATGTAACTTCAAAATGAGTAGTATAAAGTAAATTAGAATAAATAAATGTAAGATAATTTTTTTAAAAGATAATAAATGAGTCTTAAATAAATAAAAGAAATTTTTAAAAAAAAAATCAATCATATACAAAACAATTTAAAAATATTATATATGAAAAATTTTAAGATAAATAATAATATATATGCACATATGAAAGCATAAAAAGAATATATAAGAATTCTTGGAATGGATAATAAATAAATTAAGACAAATAGCAAAGTCGAATAAAAGGTACCAAACAATTTTAAAATAATTAACATATAATGCATCTTAAAGGAGATAGTATATATATAAAAAATATGGAATGTCATATAGAAAAGAAAATTTAAGATAATACATATAAACAAAAATGGTTTAATATAAATAATACGTAAAAATAAAATGAAATAAAACTATTTAAATGAAATAATATATACAAAAAAATTACATAGTTTAGAAAGCAAATAAAAATGAAATCAAAACAAACAAAACTAATAATAATAAACAAAAGCAATTTAAAAGAAAAAAAAAGAAAGAAATTAAAGAACCAAGGATGAAACTGGAAACGAACAAAAATCTGGGGGGTCGAAACTGTAAATAAATGAAACAGGCTGCAAGGGACTGAACTGAAACACGCTCGAAGCGTGAGGGACCTATAGGGAAATATTCCCCAGCCCTAAACGCAGTGAGAGTCTGCGCATGGTCTAAGGACCAGATTGAAACAGACACAGAATTCGTAGCCCCAAATTAAAAAAATAAAAAGGTCAGATTGCGCTTCAGTGCAAGATGAAGGGACCAAATGCGCAAATTACCCTTAGGGCAAGAATGCGCAGATCTCTTCCCCTAAACGGCGCCGTTTTGTTTTTATTATTTAAACAAAAAAAATTTTTGAAACCCTCATTTGCAGCCCCTGTTACAAAAAGAAAAAGAAACTGAAAGCCCTCTCGGCCCCCTCCATTATCCGGCCATGGTCATTGCCGACGAACGGCCGCGCCGCCGCCGCCGAGGCCAAAGGCCGGTGATGAAAAGATGGCCTTTTTAGCCCTCGCTTCGCGGTGTATTCAAGGGTTGGGTTTTCTTGACCCGAGGGTCCGAAAGAAAATGGTTCAATCCCCCTCATTTGAACGCAAATCCGACGACGGTGAAGGACTACCGACGACGGGGCTGTGAATCTCCCTCAGGTAAGTTTTGCTTTCCTTTTTTATTTTCGTTTTTTTAAAAAGAAAAATAATAATAATAAAAAGAAAGAAAAAGAAAGATTAAAAACAGTTTCTGCTTTTTATTTCTATTCATAAAAATCGGGAAGAAGAGCCCCCCCCCGTTTTACAAAAAATAGATTTCGGCTTTTAAAGCCAATATATTTTTTTCGTTCCTTTTGTTTATTACTTCCCCCATCATTCGCATGCTTTCTTTGCTGTTGTGTTTGTTCTTGTTGCAGATGGTGGGCACGGTGGAGCAGGTGGGGGTGTCAGACGCGTGGGGCGTGGTGGCCAAGGCTGAGGGGCATGATGGCCGACTTGGTGGCAGATGAGGAGGCCACGTGAGGCATGCGACGGCCACCTAGGGTTTGCTACTGAATTTTGCTGAAAAATGTTTTAGATTTTGGGCCATTTGGGCTTTAGGGTTTTGATTTGTTTGGGTTTAAATTTTGGGTCAGAGTTTGGGTTTATAAATGGGCTGTTACTTATTTGAGTTATTTTGTTGGTATGGGCCCGGGCAAAATGGGCTCGTACAGTATTAACCAAATCATTTATTGAATACAACCAAATCATTTTCATATGTTTATCAAATATAGCATCTAGTTTAATGAATTCACTTTAAATTGTAAATGCTATTGACAAATTTTTAGTATTTATATTTGGTATATAAATATTATCCCTTTTTAAAATTTTAATCCAAATATATGTAATATTTTAATTCATTAGGCTTATGTTTTCTATGTTATGTTAGTATATAATATGAGTTATATATTCAAATACATTTTAAAATAAAATAATACAAATATGTTAAAAGCATTAATTAAAAATAAAAAATAATTTTTATAATAATACAATCTTGTCAATATCTAATTACAAATATTTAATTTTTATATTTAAATATTTAAATATAGTTTATATATTCTAATTAAATTTTATAAATAATTAATATTAATTATTTAGAAATATTTAAAATTAATATTATATTAAAATATTAACAATAAGTTATAATAAATTATTTTTTATATTTTTACTACAATATCATAATATTAACTAATTTAAATATTATTTAAATATATATTTGTTACAGGCGTAAAATATTCAATTTTTTTTCTTCAAAAATAGTTTTTGACAGTAAATTTCTCAAAATCACGAAAAACACTTTTCAAATCCCAATCCTCGTTCAGGCCATTTCGATCCAATTTTCGTTAAAGGTATTGTCTTTTCTTTTACTTATCAATTTTAGGGTTTTCTTTCTTGATTTTCGCTTCATTATTAGTTTTCGACATTGTTCGATTAGCGAAATGTGCTACTTTCTGGTTTTAGGGTTTCTCGCTTTATAAAAGATTTCTCACTTGGTTGAATTTCCGCATTGGGGGAGTTTCATTGCTGGGTTTCGAATTGGGGGACCTTACGATATCCGAAGAATTATTGGTTGAAAGGAACGGATTGAAGGTGGTTTTGACAAGTCTCAAGTTCTTGGATGTTGATATGCATTTGGGTTAAAAACTTTTTGGTGAATTGAGTTTCCATCATGAAGTAAAGATGGATTAAAAGTTTCAACCTCTTTCTTGTTTTATGCGGTTTACTCTGGATCTAAATGTTTAATTTCGTTGATTTTAGAATTAGTAATAGAGGATTTCTAATAAATTTAATTTAATTTAATTTCAAATAATCTGGTTTGGATTTTGGAGCACTGATCGGAAGGTCAACTCCCCAAAAGTTTTGAATTATCATATTATTTGTTTATTTCCATCGCCTTAGGTTTATTATTTTCTTCAATTGATTGAATATTTTCACATATGAAATGCGATTGGGACAGACTCCAGCTTAATGAAGCAACCTGAATGCAAAATGGGGGAAGATAAGGAACTCAAAGGTTTTTCTTGAATTCTGTTGTCATCTTCTTTTCTTATCTTTTTTTTCTTCTAGGCTTTTTCATGTATTTGTTGGATTTTTAGAGGGTCATATCTACATATACATATATGCATTGAATGTGGATGTAAGGGATACTTTAAGAAATATGAAGAGTTAGAACAACATAACCTTTTACCCCTGGCCATGTTTCTAATAAATTTAATTTCAAATCATCTGGTTTGGATTTTGGAGGACTGGTCGGAATGTAAACTTCCCAAAATAGAAGTTTTGAATTATCATTTTATTTATTTATGTATTTATCTCCATCGCCTTAGGTTTTTTATTTTTTCTTCAATTGATTGAATATTTTCACATATGAAATGCAATTGAAACAGACTCCAGCTTGATGAAGCAACCTGAATGCAACAAGGGAGAAGGGGAAGGGGAGGATAAGGAACTCAAAGGTATTTCTTGAATTCTGTCGTATATCTTCTTCTTCTTCTTCTTCTTCTTCTTTTTTTTTTTCCTATTTACTAAGGAAAGATACGATGGTCCAAAAAGAAAAAGGGGAACGCATTTGGATTCAGTGCTTAGCTTTTTCTTTTGGTTTGGCATGAATTTTATTTGGCTTTAGCCTTTACCCTTATTTTGACTCAGGTGTGTCTGAGATGGATCAACATGGGTATTTTCAATTTTCTTCTAGGCATTTTCATGTATTTGTTGGTTTTTTAGAGGGTCATAACTACATATCCATATATGCATTGGATGTGGATGTAAGGGGCACTTTAAGAAATATGGAGAGTTAGAACAACATAACCTTTTACCCCTGACCATTTTTCTAATAAATTTAACTTCAAATCACCTGGTTTGGATTTTGGAGGACTGATCGGAACTTAAATTCCCCAAAATAGAAGTTTTGAATTGTCATTTTATTTATTTATATATTTATTTCCATCGCCTTAGGTTTTTATTTTCTTCAATTGATTGAATATTTTCACATATGAAATGCAATTGAAACAGACTCCAGCTTGATGAAGCAACCTGAATGCAACAAGGGAGAAGGGGAAGGGGAAGGGGAAGATACAGAACTCAAAGGTATTTCTTGAATTCTGTAGTCTATCTTCTTCTTCTTCTTTTTATTTATTTTTATTATTTTCTATTTACTAAGGAAAGATACGATGGTCCAAAAACCAAAAGGGGAACGCATTTGGATTCAGTGTTTAGCTTTTTCTTTTGGTTTGGCACGAATTTTATTTGGCTTTTGCCTTTACCCTTACTTTGACTCAGGTGTGAGTGTCTGAGATGAATCGACATGGGTATTTTCAGTTTTCTTCTAGGCTTTTTAATGTATTTGTTGGATGTTTAGATGGTCATATCTACTTATCCATATATGCATTGGATGTGAATGTAAGGGGCACTTTAAGAAATATGAAGAGTTAGAACAACATAACCTTTTTCCCCTTATCATGTTAAGTATCTCAGAACTTAACATCTGTGTTAATTTTCATTTTTTTTTCTACATGCTTTAACAGAGGATGATATCAGCCAAGACTCCGATTGTTTCTCCGGTTTGTCCAATTATGAACAGGCAAAAAGGGTGTGTGTCACATGATTCTTTGTGCTGCTTTCAGTTTGCAAATGGAACTGGGTTTTTCTACACTTTATGATCTGGTTTTAATATTTTATTGCACCGCATGCAACTACAGTGGCGTTATGTATGCTTGCGGAAGACATGTCAGCGTAATGAGCAGGTAGCTTTGTTGTTAAAGGTGCTTAAATGGTAAGCAAAGCCTCTTTTATTTTGCTCAAAGCTTTTTATGGGTATTAATTGAATTATTTGGTATCAGATTGAATGATACAATTTTATGTTCTCTTCAACAGTGATAAGTCTGAAATCCCATCCATATATGAATTCCGTAACGTCTATCATTTTCACGCTTACTTGACGTTGGATGAGGCTGAGAACTTAAGTGGTTAGTTCCTTCAGTCTGCTCCATCTCTTTTCAGTTTTCCTTATGCAGATATACATTTCTTTTGAGCTGACCCTTTTTCTCCCAATTCCTTTTATTGTTAAAGAATTAGGAGAGGTCGGGGATATTGATTGGCTTTCAATGTCGGAGGTCGCTAGTAAAGCAAAACGAACCAGGTCTCGAACTTCCAATGGTCTACTAAAACCAAAGAAACAAAAGACTAGTATGGGTATGCTTTTCTTTTTCTTGACTTTTTGACATTTGATTTATCTTGTATGAATGTATCATGTATGTTGTTTTTGGAAGACGTGAGCTCTATATTATGTTGGCAGGCAGCATTCTCTCGCAGCGGAGACAAAACAAAGAGAAATGGAGGTATAATGAAGGTATGCCTCACCTAAATTTTAATTATTTGGATATGTTATGTATCTCGCATTCTACCAGGAGAGTTATACGTTTCATTGCTCGTGCTTTGGAATCCTTGCAAATCTTCGGTCATTTCTGTATGTCATGATCGGAAGAGAGGTGGGTGGGTTAGTGAGCGATATGCTTTGACAACAAGGGATGAGAAAAAAGAAATGTTGTCTAGTTGAGTTGGATTTTAAGTAAACAATGACAATGACTTGGAGACTGCTTTGGAAAGAAAGTTAAAGTGCTGGTCGTTTGGTATCTTGGTAGTGAATATCATTGTCATATAATATTTACTGTGTTTGTGCTCTTTCAGCTGGCATATTCTGATGATGTGGAAATTCATGTCACTCAGTATTTTTATTAGTCTTTGATATGCTCTAATGCTCAATGAAATCTTAACCCAATTGTGCTGTCAAGGGTGCATTCTATAACCCATATGTGCATGTTTTGGTATCTCTCTCTATCATACACACACACGCACACAATTAGTATTATACAATTATGATAATAGAATCTAAAAAGTGATCCCTTTTGTTGATCAATATGCATATTTTTGTTGTTGTGAAATTCTCAAATATTGAGTAGAGTTTGATAATTTCTTTCCTTTCTAACTAGTATGGTATATGTAATGAAAAAAAAAAAACGAGGAGAACCTCTATTAAGCGAGTATTTTTGTGTGTGTGTGTGTGCTCATCAGATTCGCATTACCCAACAAGGCTGTGAGTTTCTGTTGTCCAGACTAGCTTTGAATGCTCCTGACCAAATGTGCCTCACCTGATCAATCTAATTTGTCTTAGTAGATGGATTTGTTTTCTGGCTTCAATCCGTGATTGTTAAAGAGGCCAACTTCCCCCTTTCTCAAATGAACCAATTTTTAACATTTTCTTTTCTAGAATTGGTGAATGCCATCTTGTTAAGGACTACTTTTTACAATAACTATTTGAGTGCTCAGATCTTTCATGATTTCCCGCTCTTCTCTCACTTTAAACAGATTTTGAGCCAGAGCCAGAGTCTGACATTAAGGATTTAGAGGAGGAAGACTTGCCAGGTATGAGGTCCAACTTTTCTTATAAAATTATGGATTTTTTTGTTCTGCCTCTCTGCTCTATGTGTTCGTGGATTTTGTTAGTTTTGGACCCTTACTATTTTGGAACTTACATCTTTTGTTGTTTTGGCTTTGCTTGATGATGGCATCGGTTGATGATTCTCTCTTTTTTTCATTTTGTAATAAACACTTAAACAGAGGATGATTATGATGACTCCTGCAGAGACTCCTGCAGATACGAGGGTTATTCCTGCAGACAGGGTTATTATGGGTTTGATGCATCTGGGAAAAGGGTTTGTTGCTTGATTTTATTGCTTTTAATTTCTGAGGGGTAAATAGTTATGTATGGTTATCTGATTATGCTTGTATACCCATCTTGCATTGGAAAATTGGTTTTTACTATCTTTTCCCTCTATGTGTTCTATATAATGAAGCTCTAACTAAGTTAGAAGTTCCCATGGATTGGACCTCGTTGGGAAACTATTTTTCAAATTCTTTGCCCTAGCCTGAATCATGCCAATTTGATAGCCCATTTCATTGTTAAAAAATTATTTTTATATTAATATTTTTTTTATTAAAATTGAAAAAAAAATCATATTTCTATTATTAATTGGAAATTCAAGCCAAGCCGGCTTGAATTAAAATAGAACTTTTTCAAGGTCCTTAGACAGGTTCTAAACCGAATATATGTGAGCATCATCTTATTACTTTTTATAGTTTGTAGGCCTTACATCGATTGATTTAGGTGTAGTTTCTTGAGTATGGACCATTTGTCCAGTATGAGGTTTGTGACATCATTCACTTTCATTTCTCATGTTTCCGAAGAGTTTATTGCTAGAACCTAGAGGCTAGCTCAGATAGTTCATGCAACCATATTTTAAGGGGGTCAACAGATCTGGAGTTCGAATCGCATATCTGCAATATTTTCCCCTATTCCTAGATTAAGGTCTCCTTGGCATATTGATAAACAGTAGCTTCTTTTTGTTTATTCTGGAATGGCAGTGGTATGAAGTAAGCTTGGTAGATGAGAAAAACCAGGATTATCATAAAGCTTTGCTGGTAGATGTGCTTAAATGGTATTTAAACACTTTCTTTGGTGGATATAAATGAAGATTGAGTATTAGCTCGCTATACACTGAAAAGTGCTTCCCTTGACAGGGATTCATGTAAAAGCATCTATAGTTACAAGGCTAATCATCTGTTTGAAGCCCGCATGAGTGAGGAAGAGGCTGATAAAGTTGCTGGTTGGTTCTCTACCCTCTCGCTTCTATTTTCTCCTTTTGCTTAGAATATGCCTACATTGATTTGAGTTTGTCATTTTGTGAGAAGAAAAAATTCAATACATGTTAGACATGTCTGATAGCATGCATGTGTATGTTGAAAGTATGGCCAATATCTTCATCTATCTGTTTCTTGACATTTAATCTTTTGTTTATTGTATTCACTTTTTTTTTAAAGGGTTGGAAGAAGTTGAGTACGTGGAGCCACGTCGGTACATCAAGATCATGGACCTCAATTAGGTGATCTTTTCACTTGAAAAATTAATGAACTTAGTCTCTGTTTCTGGTCTTTCGATCAAATTTTAAATTTTGAAAAGTACAATGATTAAAATTAACTTGAGGGTTAAACTCATCCCTAGTTGGTGAGTTATCTCTGCACAGTTGCAGAGATAACAATACAGCGACTTAAATGAAAACTTTTGAATAGTTTAATGACGAATTTATAATTTTTTAATTAAGCAACCAAAACAAAAACTTATCTATAATTTACCAATAAGATGTTGGGTGAAACGAGATGGAAGGTTTAAAAGGTTGGCTAATTCTTTCTTTTTAAAATTTAAAATCTTAAACTTTACCAAGATTTCATTAATTGTTTTTTATTATTAATAGGATAAACAAAAAATAGTTTTTATTTTAATTTCTATTTTTTTAAAAAAATTAGCCATAATTTCTTGCACCGTTTTAAGAAATAAAATTTGTTATTTAAAATTTAATATTATTTTTTAAAATAAGTTATGTATAAAATTATGAAAAAAAAAAATTGATGTTAAACTAGGGGTTTCCAAGGTTAAAACTTAACTTAGTTATATAGGGGCGGGGAGGAGTCTCGGTCTCTCTTAAAATAGAAAAATTTTTATTTAGGTATTTTTACAACTTATAAAATATTAAATTAGTAATGATTGAATTACACTTTGGCCATTTTAAAAATGATAAAAAAATTAATTTAATCATTTAAAAATTATAAAGGTATAAACTAGTAAAATGATAAATTATATTTTTATTATCGTAAAAATATATAATTTAATTTTGCGTTTTCGAGTTTTTAAAGTAAAATGAATGCTAACTTGAGAGGAAAATAATTAATATATTTTGGTTTTTATTTTTATTTTATTTTTTTTCCATGATTGAAATTGGGTTTTCCAATTATAAAATGCCATGTCATGACAACACTATTCCACAAAATGCCGTGTGCTTAATTGATGTGATTTGTCCCTCGCATTTTCATTTTACATTTTCCGCACTTTGGTATGTTTTTTTAAAGCAATCAATTATGAATCATTTCTTCATTTTTAAGTATGTAAATGATGCTTTGTTTGTATCAATAATGTTGGGGTTTTGGGATTTTGATGCACGAATTCGAGTTTTATTATGTTTAAGTATTATGTGCAAGTTCTTTTTTGAATTATTTCAAATTTAAATTTTATTATGTGTAGATTGTGTTTAGATTTATCTTAGTTTAAGTTCGGATACATTTCGATTTCAATCGGTTATACTTTATATTCAGTAGGTTTTTTTTTTTTTTGTGAATTACAGGAGGAGAATAAATTCCTAATAGTAACTTGATTAGCACAATCTAAATTTAGGCCACACCTGAGGCGGTGAACACCCTGGCTATTATTAGGCCAACACATGGGTTCAATAGATTTTAATTTTAGTTTATCAGAGATGAATTATTTATAGTTTTACTTATAAGCTCCTTTATCAAATCAAATATATTTTTAATAAAGTTGGGTGATTTAAATTCTTAAAAAGATAACTTTTTTTAGTGAAACCATAACTTTTATTTGTTCTTTTTAATATTTTAAGTTTAGCCCTTTTTTTTCGGTGAATTAGAATAGGATGGTAACACACAGGCAACTAGTGTGACTCAAACTCAAGCCATACTTAGGGTGGTGAACGTAATGACTTTCAAGTCAACACACAAGGTAAAATTATATGACATAAATAATTATATTTTGGAAAAAAAAGTACTTCTCCCTGACGTATGCCTCAATTATTTGTCTATATACAATGAGGGTTTTGGACTTCCCAATCTTAAACAAGTACACCATCTAAAAAGAAAGAAAACTTGTAGATAACATTTTCATAAAAAATAATTCTTAATCGATGTTTTAAATTTGGTTTTACCTATTTAAAATCAACCAACAGAGGCAAGTACATCAGGTGGAATTTATTATCACATGCATTTCGCATGAGTACCTTTTTTTAGCTCCAATATATATGCTTGAGCAGCATACATTTTCTCCCACTAAAAGACACTACTCGGTAAAGTTTCTAAATTTTGCTTTAATTAGGAAATTTTCAAACTAGTAAACTCAGCAGCACCATCACCTAACAATCGTCCAAGCAACTGATAGCAAAGCGATGCAAGTTTGATCACTTTACTTGAACCTATGACTATAACATTGTCAACTTGGAGCTCGAGTTGCAATGCAACATCTTCTAAGGTAATGGTGCACTCCTAACACGGTAAATGAAATGTATGAGTATTTGGGTGTCACCTCTCAACGAAGACGGATATCAAGTCGACCTTAAGCTCAAACATCCTAATCAATATTGCTATCCCAAATCTTGTGGCATCCAAATAAGGGAAAATACTTTTGTTTGGCAAGTAGCTTGGACTGTCTGGCAAGTAGCTCAGACCATGGACATGCTCTCTCAAGACGTGGTACTTACTCTGTCCATAATAAATTACCATATTTGTTAAATATGTTAATTAAAAAATTATGATGTGCAAATTTATAAAACACTCGTGGATAGCAAGTAGCAATTTTTTTTACCGGGACATTAATCATCATGGCAATGAGATCAGTTGCTCTAATTAATGAACCCATTTTGGTATATGCACAAATAAAATTGAATAAATATATTATTTTAAAACATGAACACTTCCACATAATAATATTTACCATAACTCATTTTCATAAATAATTTTATTTTAATTTTATTTAAATAAAATATTCACATATTAATATTAATCACCAACTAAACAAAAAAATTTATTAAAATAAATTTCCTTAACCCCATATGTTAGCTCACGAAATTTTCACACATATCAAATAACATACTGTAAATACCAAAAATAATATTAAAATATTTTTTGACTTAGATTTGTGGTCCTGAAATTACTGCTCCGATTAAGGTCTAAACCCGGCTGTTACATTTAGCACTTGAAACTCACCCTCTCAATTTATTTGTATGGTTTGAAGTTGTAGACCAAGAGCTCTCTCAGCCTGCCTATGGAAATGTGGAAACACAGTAAGAACCTCCGACTTCTTGCGCAAAAAATAGACCCATGTGTATCTGGTGTATGCATCAGTGAAGACCACATAATAACGAAACCCAGTGGAAATAACTGGGGCTGGTCCCCAAACATCAGCTACCACTAGTTGCAGAGGTGCAGAATACTTAGTCTCTAAATTGGAGAATGAGAGCTTGTGTTCTTTTCCTAGGTGACATGCAACACAAGTAGATGATTCTTTATTTGCATCGAATGACACATTACAATGTAGTAAAGCCTTGAGCAGTGTATTTTTACAAGGATGCCCTAGTTTAGAATGCCACACACTTAAAGGGACAAATGCATTAGCTGTAAGAGCGTGAGCTGTGCCAACAGCCTGGCCATTCTTAGCAACATCTTTTAAATACAGTTTGTACAGTTCATGATACATCGAGCCTTGAACAAGCACCTCATTGGTTCTCAAATCACGCACCTGACACTGTGTAGGAAGAAACTCAAACATTACCTAGTTATCTCTTGTAAATTTAGACACAGAGAGTAAGTTTTTGGTTATTCTAGGTGCAAACAATAGAGATTTCATGTAAAGTGGTCGTGTTCTAGTAAGCAAAGAGGATTGACCAGAACATAGGACAGGGAAGGCATTACCATTTCCAACATATACCATACTTGGCCCATTGTGAGAGGGACTATCATCGAGGGAAGCAACCGAGTGAGTAAGGTGATGTGTCGCCCCAGAATCAGGGTACTAGACGTTGTCACCTACAATTTCAGCTGTGGCCAGCAAAGCATTAGGCTATGAGGCAGTAGGAGTAGATGCGCTAGTATGTTGCAAGGAGTTGCCCCAAAAGGGTTTGCCCAGTTGAGTGTAGGAATTGATGGATAGGACCAGCCTGATTGAGGAGGTGGAAGCATAGAGGGCAGTAGAGGCACAAAAGGTGGTGCCCAAGGAGATGGACCAGGTCCATACATGTACATGTTTGCCTGTGGTGGTGGCCTGTAGCCAGTGCTTTTGTAAGAAGCATCAAACCTGTGGTAACAACGATCAACTAGATGTCCCGTTTTACCACACAACTGCCATTGAACACGCCTGCGACCTCGAGAAGTGGAGGGACTATAGGTTGGTGGTGACTTGTTGCTAGTTGAGTCTGCAGATTGTTGAGAAACTAAATTGACAGAACTAGGAACCTCAGCCATTGTGACTTGCTGTCAAGCTTCTGTATCAATTAACATGGTTGTAACACTCTGCACACTGTAAGGAAGTTGACTAGCTATAATGATTGGGATGACAGATTCATACTCAGGTGGTAGCCCATTGAGAATCACAGTGACATGCTCATGTTCACTGATAATCTCTCCATAGCTGGCAAGATTATCACAGTAGGACTTAACCTTTATCAAGAATTCTCTCATAGTAAGATCACCCTTATGTTGTGAGTGCAAGGCCCGACGATAGAACATCAGCCGAGAGGTAGTTTTACTGCCATATAGGGACGCAATAGTGTTCCAAATTTGTGCACTTGTGTCAAGACCAATGAGATGAGGGAGTACAGCTTGACTTATTGAAGATAGAAGCCATGACGCAAGGGCACTATCTTGCTGTTCAAACCTAGTGAACTCAACGTTCTCTTGAAGCACACCATCTTCGCCTGGAATCATTTGAGGAGGTGGAGCAGAACGTAAATCAAAAAAGCTTTGAAGCTTATAGGTCTTGACTGCCAAAAGAACCTATTGCTGCCATAAAAGATAGTTGAAATCATCAAAAAGAACGTTAATTTTCTTAGTGGAGAATAACCAACTATCAACGACACCATCGGTGAGATTAGAAGCCATTATGGGAGAAGTAGATTAGACAACAGACGGACTTGATGGTGGAGCCATTAAATTAACCAGAAACTCAAAGCATCAACTCCAGGAGATGGACATCTGATACCATATTGAATTATACTAAAGATTGTATAACTGCATGAACATAGAAAACTTCATTGTGTATTACGTAGAGCTGATACATGCATTTATAGAAGTGAACTGTAACTTCCTTAATAGACTAACTGCTAGTTAACTGATAGCTAACAACTAACTAACTTTCTTTTACTTTAACTGTTAACTAACATCTGGAAGTGGTTTAAAGTGAATTTTATTCGAAAGATTATTTAACGTTTGCCTTTTGATTCTCTGTTTTTCTTTTTTCCAATACGAAACTTTTATTTGAGGAAAGTTATATATTTTGGTATCAAAAATAATTTTTTTAACGTTTAATTCACATTTTAAGATTGATTTTGTAGTGTACCGGAATATATAATATTTATACAGTAGTGTATTAAATTGAAAAAAATAATACAGATATCATAGTAGAAAAAAGTAATAATAATACAGACAAATATAATTATTTATGTATAAAATATAAACATGAAATGATACAATATTAATAATTGTGTTAATAATTTATGAGAATTATATCAAAATAAAAATTAATGTAAAATATTATAAAAAAATAAAAATGTATATATAATAGTTTATTTGAATAAATTCTTGTAAATAATTGTTTGATTATACGAAATTTATATGGAAATTATGATACATTTGACGGTAGACATTCATATTGAAATTTTTACAAATAATAAATAATTATGTATTTGTGTAATTAAACAAATTATTTATATGTAATTTTGTCAATTTATTGTTCATGTCATGAAAAATAGCAAACTAATTAAAACTAAAAGTTTTTATAAAGAATAGGAATTTATATAGTGAATATAAAATGTAAGGACTTATTTGAATAAGCTAAAAAATGTTATGGAACCATTTAATATTATATAAACCATATAAATTAACTTTTTTATTTCTTTTAATTTTGCAAAGAAATGACTTATTTAACCCCATCAAATCCAAAAATCCCATGGCTAAATTGTCACAAAATTAAAGCCATCTAAACTCTAATTCTACTTTGGGATTACTTTAATAGTAGATCTGATCATCAGCGAGTTGATGTAAAATTTTAGGCTCACTTTTTGGGTTTAATTCAATTCAAAAAAATGAGTTTATAATTTCGTTCAAATTCGATCCATATTAAAAATGATAAAATCGTGCTTGATTCAGCTCCAGTGTATAAAATTTTTAGTTTATTTTTTATATAAAATAAATTTAAAACTATAATATACTAACAATATTAAAATAAATGTTTACCAATAAACTAAAAATACATAAAAGGAAAATATAAACACGTGATTTGAATTAAGATCGAATAAAAACAATCGATATTTTCTTGTATTTGAATTTCGTACCATAAATGAAACGGTGCCCTAACAATGTGGCGCCTAATCTTGCGTATGCGCGCTAAATAGTCGCCACTTTATGGGTTTTTTACAAAAAATATTATAAAATAAATAAAAAATAACCAAAATGTTATAACTTTTTTTTTATTTACCAAAATATTATAATTTTTTTTATTTACCAAAATATACAAAAAAAACAAAAAAACAGAAAAAAAAAATCTGACACCAGCCTGATCAGGCCAATCACATTGGCGGCACCAAAGGTGTCAAAGAGATTGGCGGCACCAATGGTGCCAAAGTGATTGGCGGCACTAATGGTGCCAAAGGGGCTAATTGCTTTCTAAGCCCTCCTTATTTATTATTTTCTTTTTATTCTCCTTCAACTCATTTTTTTATTTAATAACTCTATTTTAATTTAATAAACTATTCTCATTTAATAACTCTATTTTAATTTAATAAACTATTAAGTAATACTTAATTTTTAAAAATTAAAATAGAGTTATTAAATGAGAGAATTCTAATTAAGTGACCATCTGCAGTTTCAAGGACCTAACATGCAAATTTTCCATTTTAAATTTTGAAAGTGAATTGCTGATGTGCGTGTGGGGTGCACTAAAATTGAAATGTGGCTAATTACCTTCTAAGCCCTCCCTATTTATTATTTTATTTTTATTCCACTTCAACTCATTTTTTTAGTAAATTTTATTCCCCTTCAACTCATTTTTTTTTATTTGAGTTACATTTATGGGTGATCAGTTTTATTATTACTAAAATGAGTTGAAAGGGAATAAAATTTACTAAAAATATGAGTTGAAGGGGAATAAAAAGAAAATAATAAATAAGGAGGGCTGAGAATGCAATTAGTCACATTTTAATTTTAGTGCACCCACACCCATAGCAGCAACAATTAACTTTCAAAATTCAAAATGGAAAATTTTCATGTTAGGTCCTTGAAACTGCAGATGGTCACTTAATTAGAATTCTCTTATTTAATAACTCTATTTTAATTTAAAAAAATTAAGTATTACTTAATAGTTTATTAAATTAAAATAGAGTTATTAAATGAGAATAGTTTATTAAATTAAAATAGAATTATTAAATAAAAAAATGAGTTGAAGGGGAATAAAAAGAAAATAATAAATAAGGAGAGCTTAGAAAGCAATTAGCCCCTTTGGCACCATTAGTGTCGCCAATCTCTTTGGCACCAAGTGATTGGCCTAGACTGATGTCAGCTTTTTGCAGGCTTTTGCAAGGTTTTTTTTTTTTTTTTTCTGTTTTTTGTTTTTTTAATATATTTTTGTAAATAAAAAAGGTAATATTTTGGTAAATAAAAAAAATTCTAACATTTTGATTATTTTTTATTTATTTTATAATATTTTTGTAAACCCCCCCCCCCCACTTTATCCATTAACAGAAGGCGCGAACGCCGATTCGAACCCTTTTTTTTATTTTCTTAAACACAAATTCCCTGCCTTTGGCCTTTGTTTCCTTCCCCTCTTTTTATCTTTTCCCTCGTTTTCCTTCAAACCAAACAGAATCTACGCTAAATTCTCAGAAAAAGGAGTCCTTTTGCATTTTTCCTTTAGCAAAGCTTAAACCCAAAATTCTTCCATTTTTTAATAAAAAAGGTTAACTTTGAGTTGTTTTTATGTGATGTCGGGTTCTCAAGCTGCGGATCAGTTGTTGAAGCAATCCCTGCAGCAGCAGCAGCAAAATCAACAGTCACTAAATCGACAGCTACTTTTCTCTATGGCTCCCGGAGACGATTGTCACCACTTTGCTTTAGCTGAGCCTCGTAGCATCGCCAATCAAGAAGCCGAAGCCATGGTCGTTAAGTCTCCTGTACGTCTTTTCTCCTTCATTTCATGATTTAGTTGAGAGATGATTGTGTTGTGATTTGGTTCTGAATTGTATGAATATCTGCTTATTTTTAGGGAAAATTTGTGTGGTTGAAAGTGGAATTGGGGTTTTGTAATTTTTTAATTGGGAATTTTGGCGGGTTTTATTGAAATTGGTTTGTTATTAGGTCAATTATGACCTTAATTTAAATGATCGGGTTTTATTATTAATCCACAAAAGGAAGACAAAAAATCTGGAAATTTACAAAAAAAATAAAATAAAATAAAGAACAATTTGATCATCAACATGTTTCGTAGATCATATTGAGTTTCTTTCCACTTCCATGGAGAAATGCCTTTGAGTTCATAGTGTGATTTGATAATGCTAGAAACTGCAAATGTCTTTCCGCTTTTTTTTCTAGGTAACTAAATTCCTCTATTTTTCATCCAACCAACTTACTTTTATTACCAGGAAGCCTTTTCCTTGAATGGAGCTGGAAATTTCTCTGTTCTCATTATGTTTGAGCCCGAAAAAAAAAAACGGATATTTTCCCATGTTTCTAATTGCAATTTGGGAAACATTATGTGGTATATCAGTTAAAGAGGAAGAGTGATGTAGCAGATCGAGAAGTCGAGTCTGGTGAGTGGATATTGCCTCGAGGATACAATGAAGTGTTTAGTGGTCTTCCCCAAACACCTGTTTCGGGAAAAGGGGGAAAGGCTCAAAAAACATCAAGGCTAGCGAAAAGCAGCAAATTTGGCCCTCAAACGCTCCTTCAAATCTTGGTAAGTATCAATGTAGCCAAGTTCTAGTGAAGCTAAATGAATAAAAGTCGGATAATAGATAGTGAGAACTTATGAAAATTTGCAGGTTCTCCTGGCAATAATCTCACTCCTGCAGGTCCTTGTCGTTATGATAGCTCCTTAGGTATTGTTTTTGCCCCTGAGTATTCTTTTTCAGGTGTTTATTATGAAACCATTATAGAAAAGTTAAGTGGCTGTATGAAACTGATACATTATTCTTGAATTTAAACTCAGGCCTTTTGACTAAGAAGTTCATAAATTTGATTAAACAAGCTGAAGATGGTATTCTAGATTTAAACAAAGCTGCTGGTACCTTAGAGGTAACTGTTTCATTATTTGCTCAATTGAGTCGTACAATTCTGTTTCTTGATGGTTTTTTGTTCTTCTAGGTGCAAAAGAGGAGGATATATGATATAACCAATGTCCTTGAAGGAATTGGTAGTATAGAAAAGAAACTCAAGAACAGAATTCAGTGGAAGTATGATAGGTATCCTTGCTAATCTACTCTTTGGCATTGAATGGTTTCCTACTTAAGAGAACACTCAAATCTTTTAATTAATGTCAGGGGGCTTGATGTCTCGAGGCCAAGGGAGGTTGATGAGAATGCTACTCTGCAGGTATGATTTGTGAAACTGTGAACAAATTGTTAATGAAATTCAGATCCTTTAATGATTGTGCTTCAGCTGTTATGGTTTGATCTGTGTGCTGTTTTCACCTTGCAGTCTTTTGCTATTTATCTTATCGGAATACAGCTTTGTTGAGTCATATTAATTTACGTGAATACCTGAACATGGTGGATTAAACGTCTTGTGTTTTGTATCAGTCAAGTTTGTAGTGTGAGCTTCATAACGGTAACATTCCTTGCAGGCAGAGGTTGAAAACCTTCATAATCAGGAACACAGATTAGATGGACAAATAAGGTTAAAGCAACTACGGCTTCTGTTATTCTTACCTCAGTTAAATTGATTTTGTTTGCTAAATTATTACCAATTTTTCTATACCGTACAGAAAGATGCAAGAAAGATTGAGGGACCTAACTGAAGACGAAAATAATAAGTAAATCTTTACTTACCCTCAAGATATTACTTTTACAGTTTTTTCATGATTTCAGAAGAGCAACTTAATTTCATCTTTCCCCATCTCAGGTGGATTTTTGTTACTGAGGAAGATATCAAGAGCTTACCCTGTTTCCAGATTTTTTTATTGCTTGAATATTTCATTAATGTTTCCGAGTTGGTATAAGGTTGCCTGGCATTGCTAATGCTATTGCTAGGGATGCTTTCTACTTTCGGTTGTTAACTACTTGTTTTTATTGCCTTGTTTAGAAGGAAATGTTGATTGCCATTAAAGCTCCGCACAGAA
This sequence comes from Gossypium hirsutum, assembly GCF_007990345.1. NCBI lineage: Eukaryota > Viridiplantae > Streptophyta > Magnoliopsida > Malvales > Malvaceae > Gossypium > Gossypium hirsutum. Next base: position 63,989,192 of record NC_053449.1, read on the forward strand.
CCACTTTGGAAGTCCCTGATCCTGACGAGGTATTTTCAAAGGCTTGAAGAATTAATGTATAGTTTACGTTTTCATGCCCGATCATAATTGCAAACCTTTCTTTTATAGCAGGATGATGATTCTCTCCAAAAGAGATACCGGATTGTCCTTAGAAGCTCAATGGGTCCTATAGATGTTTACCTTGTCAGGTAACCACGGCTTCTTGTCGATTAAAGTTTGGTATGATATAAATCTTGTCGTATGGCATGATAAATGTTTGTCCTAGCACTAAAGCGGTAAACTTTCCTGATAGTTACTCTTCTCTCTCTGTGTTATTCTAGTCAAATTGAGGAGAAATTTGAAGAGATACAAGGTGTAGGTCTGCCATCAAACTTACCGTCTACCTCAGGCTTGAATGAGAACCCAGCAGCAAGAATGGTAACGGAAGAGAGCAGAGACGTCGAAACACAGGACCAATATATTAATGGAATGTGCTTAGATTATCATGTCTCACAGGACTTTGTAAGCGGGATCATGAAGATTGTTCCCTCAGATCTTGATGTAAGATCAGAAAACAAACACGTTGTGTTTCAGATATCATATTCCTTTGATCGTCTCAAAATACTCATACGATGACGTTTTTAATCCATACACTCTTCCAATAAATCGGTAACGAGTACTCATTCCTGATTTCTTTACGCAGAATGATGCTGATTATTGGGTTTTTTGCGGATCCTAGTGTTAGCATCACCGACATATGGCGAACCGAATGTATATATCCTCTCTATGGAGACACACTCAGATACATTAAACTATTTTCTTTAGCTCATTAATTTGCATATTCCCTGACTCTTTCGACTAAATAGCTGGCATCGAATTGAACTTTTTGATACACCCAATACACTGCAATGGCTGCTGGTAGCACGACACAACCCCAAACACCTCCATTAAATGCAGCTGAAGTACTGCTTCCAGGTAATTCAACCGGCAGGTAAAGAGTCCTTGGCTTATATTTTCCGCTGAGATCGTTCATTATACTTTGAATACTTCGAATAGGGAAGTAGGTAGCACAATCATTGTACAGTTAATACAAATGATGTAACACATGGAAGGTCATAATATTTTCACTGGCATAAATACGTCATGTGATGTCAAACAAATGATCTGATGGTACCTTGTTTTTACTGTATTGTGCTAAAGTTTTTTTTCAAATATTATGTATTTGTGTAATTAAACAAATTATTTATATTTAATTTTGTCAATTTATTGTTCATGTCATGAAAAATAGCAAACTAATTAAAACTAAAAGTTTTTATAAAGAATAGGAATTTATATAGGTGAATATAAAATATACGGACTTAATTATTTTTTTTAATTTTGTGGAACCATTTAATATATAAGCCATATGAATTAACTTTTTTATTTCTTTTAATTTTGCAAGGAAATGACTTAATTAACCCCATCAGAACCAAAAATCCCAAGGCTAAATTGTTACAAAACTAAAGCCATCTAAACTCTAATTCTGCCATCAGATTACTTTAATAGTAGACTTGATCATTGGCGAGTCGATGCAAAATTTTAGGCTCACCTTTTAGGTTTAATTCGATCCGAAAAAATGAGCTTATAATTTTATTCAAATTCGAGCCATATTAAAAATGATAAACTCGAGTTTGATTCGACCCGATTGTAGTAAATTTTTTAACTTATTTTTATATAAAAATAAATTTAAAAAATATAATAAACTAAATACACTAAAAATATTGAAATAAATATTTACCAACAAATTAAAAATACATAAAAGAATATAAACATGTGATTTGAATTAAAATCTAATAAAAACAAACATTATTTTTTGTACCCTCAATCAAATCAAGTCCATGTTATCAGTGACCCTCAATCTTCTCCCTTCATTAAACATCTGCTAAACTGCAACAAGCTGCTATCATTTCCCTTCCCTGTTATAAAACACCTGAGCTTGTCATCCACAAAAAAAAAAGCCATTAAAGAACATATACATGGTCATTGTGTCGATACAAGCTCTTTAAATCTAAATGGTATTGAGTTTGTTAACCTTTATCTTGATTTGAATGGTATCATTCATCCTGAAGATCAGGTATGTTCATCCATGTATATATCTCAAAATCTCACATACATGCACATATAAAAAAAAGTGTTTACTTTGTGTTTGTTTAAATGCAGTCTGTAATACGTATAAGAAAAAGTGTTTACTTTGTGTTTGTTTAAATGCAGTCTGTAATACGTCCAAGTGCATATGAAGATGTATTCACCAGTATCTTTGAATACATTGTTAGACCGAGGAAGCTGTTATATATGGCAATTGGTAAAAGCTTTTTTTATTTTTGAATAAAGTTGGATAAATAGTGGTAAAAGCGTGGAGGCCTTACTCGTTCTACTAAAAATGAGGTAAATTAGTCCCTTAGATAAAAGAGTAGGGTAGCACGACACACAACACGTCATTGTTATTACTCTCGGGTTATTTTGTCAGCAAAGCTATTTTTTAATAGTAAAAATAGATAAAATTTTTAGTGGTAAGGATTGATTTGCTTTTGATCTAACATTCAGGGACTAATTTGCTCAATTTTTTGATAGTGTTAAGTATAGATAAAGAGTCTGTTATTATTCTGTCAGTAGCTGTTAGTTTAGTATCTGGTAAATTGTTATGCAAAACAGTTATGAGGTTAGTAGTCAGTTACTCAAGGTACTCTATAAGTACTATACTGTTACTAAAGAAGAGATGTAACTCAGAATATTCATTCAATCACAATACAGTTTTATTCATTTTACCACAGTTCTTTACAGATAGAGCAGACAAAATGCAATTTGACTTCTAGTATAGAGCCTCCATGGTACTTTTACCGATAAATAGTATATTAGAAGTTGATCTTATTGGATTTTGTAGATGGTGTAGCTCCACGAGCTAAGATGAATCAACAGAGTCTCTTAAACATGCACCGGTACCAAAAAGACCCTATGAGGTAACCATTCCATTTCTCCGTTGTTGTTACATATTACGTGACAATATCATAGCAGAATCTTTAATGACTAACATGATCTGCTATCATTTCTGTTACGATTTGCAGTTCCTCCATGTTTGGATCTTAAGGGAATACATCGAACTCGACATGAAAATCGCAGATGTTCCTCAGAACATAACTTTCGACCTTGAGAGAATAATCGATGATTTCAGTTTCATGTGCTTTTTTGTTGGGAACGACTTCCTTCCTCGTATGCCCTTTTTGGATATTCATGAGGTACATACATTCAACTCGAAATCTCCTCCATTTCTACATTGAACCATTTTAACATGGTATTACTCTTCTTATACGTACAGGGAGCCATGGATTTACTATTGACAGTTTATAAGCAAAATTTCAAGAACATTGGTGGATATTTAGTTGACATGCAAAGGGTAATCATATACATAATTTATATAACTGCACTTAATTGTTAATTGTAATACAAATCCATTTTTTAAAAACCAATTTTTGGCATGGTCTATTACAGAATAATGATAAGAAAGGAGGGTATATAAAATTAAAAAGGGTGGAGAAATTTATCCTTTTAGTTGGATCATTCGAAGAAAAGATTTTCAAGAAACGACTTGAATTGCACGAGCGTTGGCTTAGAAGACTATGCCAGAATTCAGATAGGGTATGTGTATCGGTCTTATACATTAGTATGCACTGCAGCCGTTAAGCTAATGTTGAATCTTGTTTTTAGCAGCAAGATGATGAAACGGAGATCTTTAACTTGGACCCTCCCATGGACGTAAGAATTCCTTGGCTGATATAAATGATGTTAGTTGTTACTTGCATTGTGTTCATCTATACACTTGCATTTCATTTCACTACCGATTTCGGTCTCTTTGAACGGCTTTCGCAGATATTGAGAAACACGAAAGAATTGAAGGAAAAATTGAAAGAGAACTTACGGAACAAATCCGATTTTCTCAAGAATGGTACTATTAGAGATCAGGTATGAACCATTAATCTCTTTGGGAATTTCATTTTATTAGAGATCAGGTATGAACCATTAATCTCTTTGGGAATTTCATTTTATTCTTTTCATCTTACCATCTCGCTTATTTTGTACTTTGTTTACAGGTAAGATTAGGTGTTGCTGGATGGAAAAGAAGATACTACAAGCTAAAATTCTCTGCAGGGACCAATCGGGATATCGAAATAATGAGAAAGGAAATAGTGTGTGTTCTTACCATGAAATCCACACTTTTATATTTGGATCATGCATTATTTTGTTATTGTAATCTGGTTTATCGATGCAGGTCCAAAAGTACACTGAGGGTCTACTATGGGTGCTTTTGTACTATTTCTCTGGTGTACCATCATGGTCCTGGTCAGCTATCTCCATTTTCCATTCTAGTGGAATTCGATACATACATATGTAATTGGTGTCATGCATAATTATATAGATGGTGTCATACATACATGCTCTGAGTACTCTGAGGGTCTACTATGGGTGCTTTTACACTATCTCTGGTGTACCATCCTAGTCCCTGTTTGCCATCTGAATTTTCCATTCTAGTGGAATTCAATACATACATATATGGTGTCATACATAGATTCATACATGCTCTGAGTACTCTTAGGTTCTAACTATGGGTGCTTTTATACTATTTCCCTGGTGTGCCATTCTGGTCCTGGTTAGCTATCTGAATTTTCCATTCTAGTGGCATTCGTTACATACATACATGCTCTGAGTACACTGATAGTTAGCTATCTGATTGCTTTTATACTATTTCTTTGCTGTCATGCATACATACATCCATTCCATGATTACTTTTATACTATTTCTTTGGTGTACCATCTTGGTCCCGGTTATGTTGGTGCTGTAACTGAAACTAACAGATTCAGCACAGACTTGTCGAGCAAGTCTCGAGACTTGCTGAGCAAACAAGAGAATTCGAGCAAGAGAAAGGAAGAAAAGCTAAGAGAAATGAAGAGAAAAATTGATGAACAAACTGAACTTCATTCATGAAATTGAATAATGGCATAATGCCAATACATAAACCAAGCACTAAGCTTGTCAAAAACAGCAAATAGTTACCTAAACATCACCTACTCCCACTAATTACATGGAAACTTGAAATTTTAGCTTGTAAACCTATACAAAGTTGTGTTTACAGCTCATACATAAGCTAATTACATCAGTCAACAACCTAACTTAGTTAGAAATGAACTAAGATTACATTTCATTGACTAGAAATTACAAAATAAATAAAATAAGCTTGCATCAGCAGCTCCTGCATGTCTTGGTCTTCTTGGCCTGCATGCTGTCGAGTTTGCTGCATGCTGAACCAACTTCATCACTCCTCCTTGGTTTGCATGGAGCAAACACCTAACTTCTTCCTTAGACATTCGAGCCTTGTGACACTAAGGGCTTTCGTTAAAATGTCTGCAAGTTGATCCTCTGAATTACAGTGGATCAGCTTTACTTCCTGAGCTTGCTCCATTTCTCGAACAACATGTAACTTGATGCTAAAATACTTTGTTCTTCCATGGAACACTGGATTTTTAGCAATTGCTACTGCAGATTGGTTGTCACAGAAGATCTCAGTAGCTTCCTCTTGATGCACATTCAAGTCAGCCAATATTTTCCTTAGCCATATGGCTTGGTTGACAGCACTTGCTGTTGCCACATACTCTGCTTCAGCAGTAGATTGAGCCACTAGACTTTGCTTCTTCGAGCTCCAGCAAAATATGGCTGAACCAAGGTTAAAAGCATACCCTGATGTGCTTTTCATGTCATCTATCGAGCCAGCCCAGTCACTATCAGTGTAGCTAACCAGCTTCAGATTCCCTTCTTTGCTGTACTTCAAACCGTAGTTTAAAGTGCCTTTGACATATCTCAGCACTCTCTTTGCAGCTTGGAAATGCTTTTCATTGCAGCAATGCAAGAACCTTGAGAGCAATCCTACAGCATACATGATGTCTGGTCTAGTGGCAGTCAAGTATAGCAAGCAACCAACTAGACTCATATAGGTTGTTTCACATACTTTCTCAAAATCACCTTGGCTCGATAGTTTTTCTCCAACAGCAACAGGTGTTTTAGTTGCCTTGCTGTTTTGCATGGAGAACTTGGTCAGAATCTTTGTGGCAAAGCTTCTCTGGCTTAGAAATATCTCATTCTGTACTTGAGACATCTCCATTCCAAGAAAATAGGACATCTCCCCAAGATCAGACATTTCAAACACTTCTTGCATCTTGGTCTTGAAATCAGCCAGCACTGCTCGATCTCCTCCTGTCACAAGAAGGTCATCAACATACAGGGACACAATGAGTTGTGTTTGTGTCCCTTGTTTCTTGACATACAGTGTTAGCTCACTCTTGCTTCGATCGAATCCCAGATCTGTAACACCCCCACGCCCGAAACCGTCACCGGAGTCAAGCTTGAGGTGTTACTAAACTTATCTTACCTTTTAAACAACTCTAAACCACTTATTTTAATTTTTGGAATAAACTGTTTTTCAGCGTCATGGTTGCTTAAAAATTCATTTCTCGAGTTTTAAAACTCAAAATTAAGATCCGTAAATTTTTCCTGAAACTAGACTCATATATCTATCTACTAAATTTTTTCTAGAATTTTTGACTTGGCCAATTAGTACAGTTTATTAGTTAAAGTTTCCCCTGTTTCAAAACTCAACTACACTGACCTCTTCTTACTACGGGCCATGTTTCTTCCTGTAAAGAATTCATATGACTAAGCCGTTTGTTTCTCTCAAAACTAGATTCAACAAGGATTCTGACCATATAAATTACACCTTCTAATTAGTTTTGTACAATTTATGGTGAATTTCCAAATTTGAAACAGGGGATCCAGAAATCGCTCTGACCCTGTTTCACTAAAACTCAGATATCTCATAAAATATAATACCTTTACCTGTTTTGCTTATTCCATAAGAAAATATACATAATAAGCTTTAATTTCATATATTATTCATCTTCAAACCATGTTTCTACAATTTTTAGTGATTTTTCAAAGTTACGTCATTTCTGTTACTTGAATCTGTTTTTAGGTTACTTTCACATTTTTCATAATTTTCATGTGATAATCATCAATCAATCATACATATTAATAAATATGTATATCATCGGCTATTTTATTAGCTAATCACTAGCAAGTATTTACACATCATTCATTATTCATATTATACCAAAAGTAGCTAAGTTTCTATACATGCCATACACAAAACAAAACGTCTAATTATACCGAGTTATTTCTTTGATAGTGTGATCGGCCTCTGATGTTTCCTTCGATCCCCGAGTGGCTAGATAAGTACTATAAGAAGAAGAAAATAAAGAGGTTAAGCACTAGGCTTAGTAAGCTTACAAGCAAATAAATCACAACATTCAACATAATGGATAATTATGCATAATATCATCTAACATCATAAATTTCTTTACTTCTCAATTTCTATCTTCTTCTTTATTCCCTTACCTTCTTTCTTACCTGACCTTTCCTTTTTCATAAATATAATCTACTTTTCCTTTGCTGTTAATTCACTGTAATTTAACTCGTATTCTGACCCGTTGAACCACTCGGAATACTAAGGATACTAGGGTCGTTCCTGTCTTTCAATATCCTGCCAATGTCATGTCTTTGACATGGACTTACATGAATTATTCCTGTCTCCAATGCCATATATAATATGGACTTACATGGCTCAATCCTGTCTCCAAAGCCATATTTCTAATATGGACTTACATGGCTCATTTCTGTTCTGTCCTGTCAACCCTAATATCCTAACATTCCTAGGATTCAACCGGGGCTTTCTAACACTTTTCCTCTATCACTTCACCTTAAATTCGACTTTAAATATTTTCATGACATAAATATATAAATGCTGGAAATTGACAATAATAATGTAAAATAAAATAATATTGCATTTATTTACTGTAAACTTACCTTGATACAAAATGTGACTAAACTTTACAATTTAGTCCTTTACTTTTTCTTTTCCCCGATCTACTCCCGAATTTCGTTCTTCTTGATCTATAATAGCAAATTTAACTTATTTAATATTCACATTTATTAAAACAGTCCTTGACCCAAACTTTTGCAAAAATTATATTTTTACCCCTAAACTTTCACATATTTGTACTTTTGCCCCAAGGCTCGTAAATTAAACTTCATCCTATTTTCTTATATTTTATGACATGCTGATCATTTTTCCCTTCTATGGCAATATCAAAATCACACTCTAACATATACTTATGACTATTGGTATTTTTTTCCAATTTAAGCCCTTTTACTTGTTTTCACTTAAAACCGAGTAGCATAAGTTGTTTAACATAATTTAAAACCTCATATTCTATCATAAAACACCAAAATACACAAATTTCAGCCATGGGTATTTTTCCAAATATGAACCCTAGGCTGAATTATTGCTAGAATAAGCTTTATCGAGCTACCGGGACTTAAAAAACGTAAAGATCATTAAAAACGGGGCTTGGAATCACTTACTATAAAGCTTGAAAGTTGAAGAAACCCCAGCTATGGAGAGAGGTAAGGTTCGGCTGATAACTTGAAGAAGATGATACAATTTTATCATCTTTTTACCTTTTTATTAATGTTAATAACCAAATGACCAAAATACCCCTCCTTACTAAACTTTCAAAAATTCCTTCCATGTCCTAATTTTGTCCATGAACTTAAAATTGGTCAAATTACCATTTAAGATCTCCTAATTAATATTCCAAAATAATTTCATACTAAAAACTTCGAGAATGCAAGTTTTACAAATTATTCGATTTAGTCCCTAATCTCAACTTAAGCACTTTATGCATAGAATTTTATCACGAAATTTTCGCACAATCATGTAATCATACCATGAACCTCAAAATAATGATAAAATAAATTTTTTTCTACCTCAGATTTGTGGTTTCGCAACCACTATTCCGTTTAGGCCTTATTTCGGAATGTTACATTTCTCCCCCCCTTTAGGGATTTTCGTCCCGAAAATCATACCTGTGAAGAGATATGGGTACTGTTTTCGCATAGCCTCTTCGGGTTCCCATGTAGCCTCGTCTACCCCATGTCTATTCCATAGTACTTTCACAAGTACAATACTTTTGTTCCTTAATTGCTTTACCTCTCGAGCTAGAATCTTTACCGGTTCTTCACCGTAAGTCATGTCTGGCTGAATCTCAACCTCTGTCTGAGAAATCACATGTGACGGATCTGAACGATAACGACGTAGCATAGACACATGAAATACATTATGAATCTTCTCTAACTCAATCGGCAAAGCTAACCGATATGCTAATGGTCCGATTCTCTCAATCACTACAAACGGTCCAATAAAACGTGGACTTAGTTTGCCTTTCTTGCCAAATCTGAGAACTTTCTTCCACGGGGATACTTTCAAAAAAACTTTGTCACCAACTTGATATTCGATCTCTTTTCTTTTTAAATCTGCATACGACTTCTGCCTGTCTGAAGCTGCTTTTAAACAATTTCTGATAACTTTCACTTTTTCTTCTGTTTCTTTAACTAGATCAACCCCGTAAATCTGGCTTTCTTTAAGCTCTGTCCAATATAAAGGTGTGCGGCATTTACGTCCATACAAATCTTCATAAGGTGCCATCTTCAAACTTGACTGATAACTATTATTGTAGGCAAACTCTACCAATGGTAAGTATTTTTCCCAACTACCTTGAAATTCTAATACACAACATCTAAGCATATCTTCAAGTACCTGAATAACTCTCTCTGACTGACCATCGGTCTGAGGGTGAAAAGCCGTACTAAAACTCAACTTCGTACCTAAAGCCTCTTGTAACTTCTTCCAGAACCGTGAAGTAAATCTTGGATCTCTGTCTGAAATGATCGATAATGGCACTCCATGTAGTCTAACTATCTCTGAAATGTATAACTCGGCCAACTTGTCAAGTGAATAATCCATACGGATTGGGATAAAATGAGCCGACTTAGTTAACTTATCAATCACAACCCATACTGCATCTTTCTTTCTCGGTGTAAACGGTAATCCTGTCACAAAATCCATAGTAACTCGATCCCATTTCCATTTCGGAACTAGCACAGGCTGCAATAATCCTGAGGGTACCTGATGTTCGGCCTTTACCTGTTGACAAATCAAGCATCTAGAAACAAACTCTGAAATATCTCTTTTCATTCCTACCCACCAATACAATTTCTTCAAATCATTATACATTTTTGTACTGCCTGGATGAATAGATAAAGAACTACTATGTGCTTCCTGTAAAATCTTTCGAATAAGCTCATCATTCTTTGGTACACAAATTCTGTCTCTAAACATCAAACAACCATCAGAACCAATCCAGAAATCTGATTCTATGCCTGACTCACATTGAACTCTTTTAGCTTGTAACTCATTATCATCTTTCTGAGCTTCACAAATCTCTTCAAGAAATACCGGTTTAGCTCTAAATTCAGCTAAAATAGAACCATCATCTGACATGGCTAAATTGGTATTCAAAGCTCGCAATGTAAATAAAAGTTTCCTGCTTAAAGCGTCAGCAACTACATTTGCCTTACCTGGGTGATAATCAATCACTAACTCATAATCTTTAAGCAATTCCAACCATCTTCTTTGCCTCAAATTCAAATCTTTTTGAGTCATCAAGTATTTCAAGCTTTTATGATCGGTAAATATCCGGCACCTTTCACCATACAAATAATGTCTCCAAATCTTCAATGCAAATACAATAGCAGCTAGCTCTAAATCATGTGTCGGATAATTTTTCTCATGTGGCTTCAATTGTCTAGAGGCATAAGCAATTACCTTTCCTTCCTGCATGAGTACACAACCAAGCCCATTCAAGGATGCATCACTGTAAATCATAAATTCTTTACCCGGTTCCGGCTGTACTAAGATAGGAGCTTCCGTCAACACTGTCTTTAACTTGTCAAAACTTTGTTGGCACTTCTCAGTCCATTCAAACTTAACATCCTTCCGTAGCAGTCTCGTCAACGGGGTAGCTATCATGGAAAATCCCTCCACAAATCGTCTATAATATCCGGCAAGACCAAGAAAACTTCTAACTTCTGATACATTTCTAGGAGGCTTCCAATCAATAATGGCTGAAATCTTACTCGTATCAACCTTAATACCTTCACCTGAGACAATATGTCCAAGAAATCCAACTTCTCGTAACCAGAACTCACTTTTGCTGAACTTGGCATACAACTGATTATCTCTTAGAATTTGTAAAACTGTTCTCAAATGCTCTGCATGCTCAGTCTCATCATGAGAATAAATCAAAATATCATCAATGAACACAACTACAAACTTATCTAAGTATGGTCTAAAAATTCGGTTCATTAAGTCCATGAAAATGGCAGGAGCATTAGTCAAGCCAAATGGCATCACAAGGAACTCATAATGACCATACCTAGTCCGGAAAGCAGTCTTCAGGACATCTGACTCTTTAACTCGCAACTGATAGTATCCGGATCTCAAATCTATCTTGGAAAACACAGTAGCTCCCTTCAATTGATCAAACAAATCATCAATTCTAGGCAATGGATACTTGTTCTTTACTGTTACCTTGTTAAGTTGCCGATAATCTATGCACAATCTCATCGATCCATCTTTTTTTTTCACAAATAGCACTGGTGCACCCCATGGTGAACTACTAGGTCTTACAAAGCCTCTATCTGTTAATTCTTGCAACTGAGCTTTCAATTCTTTCAATTCCAATAGAGCCATTCTATAAGGAGCAATAGAAATGGGCGTGGTACCTGGAATCAACTCAATACCAAACTCAACTTCTCTAACAGGAGGCAAACCTGGTAGTTCTTCCGGAAACACATCGAGAAACTCACATACCACAGGCACTGATTCAATTTTCAATTTTGGATCTTTAGTGTTCAACACAAAAGCAAGATAAGCCTCATACCCTTTTCTCAAGTATTTCTGAGCAGACATAACAGAAATTATGGGAAATGAACTATCTGACTCTTCTGAATTAACCCGAAGAATTTCACCATTTTCACACTTCAACTCAATGAATTTCTTTCCACAATTCACTATCACATCATGAGTAGTCAACCAATCCATACCAAGAATCACATCAAACTCATCAAATGGCAATAGCATGAGATCGGCCGGAAAACAGTAGCCTCTAATCATTAAAGGACAATTTCTACATACTTTATCTACTAATACATGCTTGCCTAATGGATTCGATACTTTAATCACAAATTCTGTAGATTCTATAGGCATACTTATACTAGGCATCAATTTCATACAAACATAAGAATGAGTCGAACCCGGATCAATCAGAGCAATGATATTAATATCATGTAGAGAAAATGTACCCGTAATCACATCGGGGGAGGATGCCTCTTCGCGTGCACGAATAGCATAAGTCCTTGCAGGGGCTCTAACATCTGGTCTCACAGCCGAATCTCTAGAGGTACCTCTGTTACTTGCTCCTACTCCTAGTTGCCTCGGTGATCTGCCTCTAGTAGGAGCATTTCCGGATCTAGCACTCTGTGTTACCTCTCGGCTAGCCACTTCTGGACATTCTCGTACAAAATGATCTGGAGCACCACATTTATAGCAAACATTTTCGCCTGCCCGACAAGGACCATAATGAAGTCTACCACACCGTGGACACCCTGATCTACCCTGTCTGACATTACCTACACTCGCAGTCGAGGTGGTCTGAGCCTTCGGACCCTTAAATCTGCTACCTCTATTCTGACTAGATTGCCCTGCCGAAAAGCTAGATCTGGTAGAAAACTCTTTGGGCCTCTTGGATGTAGCCTGAAATGATCTGCTCATCTGTCTCTTCTTTGTATCTTGTGTCTCTGTCTCAACTTTGCCTTTTCTTTTTAATAGCTCCTCTGCCTTACAGGCTCTCTCAACTAATATAACGAACTCTTTTATTTCTAGGACACCCACTGACAGTCGGATATCATCATTTAACCCATCCTCAAACCTTTTACACATGATAGCCTCTGTGGACACACATTCTCGAGCATATTTACTGAGCCTGACAAATTCACGCTCATAATCAGTCACCGTCATATTGCCTTGTTTCAATTCCAGGAATTCCTTTCTTTTCTGGTCAATAAACCTCTGACTGATGTACTTTTTACGAAATTCTTCCTGAAAGAAATCCCAAGTGACCCTCTCTTTCGGTACAACTGATACAAGTGTCTTCCACCAGTAGTAGGCTGAGTCTCTAAGAAGTGATACTACACATTTCATACACTCCTCGGGTGTACAAGATAATTCGTCAAAGACTCTGATAGTATTTTCTAACCAAAATTCTGCTCTTTCTGCATCATCATCTTTTGTTGCTCGAAACTCTTCTGCCCCTTGTTTCCTGATTCTATCAACTGGTGGCTTTTCTCTTACCATTGTACCTGTGACTGGGGAAGCTTGAGCTACATGGGTAGCCTGAGAATCATGAGGGGGTGGAGGTCTAACTGCCGGATTCGTACGAACGAACTCGGTAAACAAATCATTCAAAGCTCGAAAGAGAGCTTCTCGAGTCACTCCTCTCTGATCAACTATTACTGGCCTATTCTCAGATGGCCCTGCCCCTTCTGTGGAAGCAGGCGCATTACTTTCTACATCATCATCACCAGCTCGCCCGGGATCCATTACTATAAAACAAAATGTTTATTATTAAAAAAAATTGTTAGGAGTCGTCACACTATCAAAATACAAGTATGGCATGTATAGCTAGACTTTTTCTCACACTAACTGTTCCGAGAACCGACTAAACCTGCTCTGATACCAATAATGTAACACCCCCACGCCCGAAACCGTCACCGGAGTCAAGCTTGAGGTGTTACTAAACTTATCTTACCTTTTAAACAACTCTAAACCACTTATTTTAATTTTTGGAATAAACTGTTTTTCAGCGTCATGGTTGCTTAAAATTCATTTCTCGAGTTTTAAAACTCAAAATTAAGATCCGTAAATTTTTCCTGAAACTAGACTCATATATCTATCTACTAAATTTTTTCTAGAATTTTTGACTTGGCCAATTAGTACAGTTTATTAGTTAAAGTTTCCCCTGTTTCAAAACTCAACTACACTGACCTCTTCTTACTACGGGCCATGTTTCTTCCTGTAAAGAATTCATATGACTAAGCCGTTTGTTTCTCTCAAAACTAGATTCAACAAGGATTCTGACCATATAAATTAAACCTTCTAATTAGTTTTGTACAATTTCTGGTGAATTTCCAAATTTGAAACAGGGGATCCAGAAATCGCTCTGACCCTGTTTCACTAAAACTCAGATATCTCATAAAATATAATACCTTTACCTGTTTTGCTTATTCCATAAGAAAATATACATAATAAGCTTTAATTTCATATATTATTCATCTTCAAACCATGTTTCTACAATTTTTAGTGATTTTTCAAAGTTACGTCATTTCTGTTACTTGAATCTGTTTTTAGGTTACTTTCACATTTTTCATAATTTTCATGTGATAATCATCAATCAATCATACATATTAATAAATATGTATATCATCGGCTATTTTATTAGCTAATCACTAGCAAGTATTTACACATCATTCATTATTCATATTATACCAAAAGTAGCTAAGTTTCTATGCATGCCATACACAAAACAAAACGTCTAATTATACCGAGTTATTTCTTTGATAGTGTGATCGGCCTCTGATGTTTCCTTCGATCCCCGAGTGGCTAGATAAGTACTATAAGAAGAAGAAAATAAAGAGGTTAAGCACTAGGCTTAGTAAGCTTACAAGCAAATAAATCACAACATTCAACATAATGGATAATTATGCATAATATCATCTAACATCATAAATTTCTTTACTTCTCATTTTCTATCTTCTTCTTTATTCCCTTACCTTCTTTCTTACCTGACCTTTCCTTTTTCATAAATATAATCTACTTTTCCTTTGCTGTTAATTCACTGTAATTTAACTCGTATTCTGACCCGTTGAACCACTCGGAATACTAAGGATACTAGGGTCGTTCCTGTCTTTCAATATCCTGCCAATGCCATGTCTTTGACATGGACTTACATGAATTATTCCTGTCTCCAATGCCATATATAATATGGACTTACATGGCTCAATCCTGTCTCCAAAGCCATATTTCTAATATGGACTTACATGGCTCATTTCTGTTCTGTCCTGTCAACCCTAATATCCTAACATTCCTAGGATTCAACCGGGGCTTTCTAACACTTTTCCTCTATCACTTCACCTTAAATTCGACTTTAAATATTTTCATGACATAAATATATAAATGCTGGAAATTGACAATAATAATGTAAAATAAAATAATATTGCATTTATTTACTGTAAACTTACCTTGATACAAAATGTGACTAAACTTTACAATTTAGTCCTTTACTTTTTCTTTTCCCCGATCTACTCCCGAATTTCGTTCTTCTTGATCTATAATAGAAAATTTAACTTATTTAATATTCACATTTATTAAAACAGTCCTTGACCCAAACTTTTGCAAAAATTATATTTTTACCCCTAAACTTTCACATATTTGTACTTTTGCCCCAAGGCTCGTAAATTAAACTTCATCCTATTTTCTTATATTTTATGACATGCTGATCATTTTTCCCTTCTATGGCAATATCAAAATCACACTCTAACATATACTTATGACTATTGGTATTTTTTTTTCTAATTTAAGCCCTTTTACTTGTTTTCACTTAAAACCGAGTAGCATAAGTTGTTTAACATAATTTAAAACCTCATATTCTATCATAAAACACCAAAATACACAAATTTCAGCCATGGGTATTTTTCCAAATATGAACCCTAGGCTGAATTATTGCTAGAATAAGCTTTATCGAGCTACCGGGACTTAAAAAACGTAAAGATCATTAAAAACGGGGCTTGGAATCACTTACTATAAAGCTTGAAAGTTGAAGAAACCCCAGCTATGGAGAGAGGTAAGGTTCGGCTGATAACTTGAAGAAGATGATACAATTTTATCATCTTTTTACCTTTTTATTAATGTTAATAACCAAATGACCAAAATACCCCTCCTTACTAAACTTTCAAAATTCCTTCCATGTCCTAATTTTGTCCATGAACTTAAAATTGGTCAAATTACCATTTAAGATCTCCTAATTAATATTCCAAAATAATTTCATACTAAAAACTTCGAGAATGCAAGTTTTACAAATTATTCGATTTAGTCCCTAATCTCAACTTAAGCACTTTATGCATAGAATTTTATCACGAAATTTTCGCACAATCATGTAATCATACCATGAACCTCAAAATAATGATAAAATAAATTTTTTTCTACCTCAGATTTGTGGTTTCGCAACCACTATTCCGTTTAGGCCTTATTTCGGAATGTTACAAGATCAGTCAAGTAGCCATCGATTCTGCTATACCAAGCCCTTGGAGCCTGTTTTAATCCATATAGGGCCTTCTTCGGTTTGTAGACCATATGCTCTCTGCCAGCTATTTCAAACCCTTGTGGTTGTTCAACATAGATGTCTTCATCTAAGAAACCATTCAGAAAGGCTGATTTCACATCAAGTTGATGGATTTTCCATTCGAGCTGTGCTGCTAAGGCAATCAGCAGTCTGATGGTGTCGAGCCTGGCCACTGGTGCAAAGGTCTCCAGGTAGTCCAGACCATACCTCTGACTGAACCCCTTGACAACTAGCCTTGCTTTCAGTTTGTTCAAGGTTCCATCAGCATTGTGCTTGACTTTGTACACTCATTTCACCCCAATCACCTTCCTTTTGACTGGCCTTTCAACCAATTCCCAGGTCTGGTTCTTCTCAATCATGCTGATCTCCTCAGCCATTGCCTGCTTCCACCCTTGCTGAGCCTCAGCCTCTTCAAAGTTGCTTGGTTCAGCTACGGCTACATGAGCCCTTTCATAAATCTCAGTCAATGGCCTTGTTCCTCTAACTGGTTCATCATCAATGTCCATTTCTGGAACATTTTGGTTTGGCTCAGCTTGGTCTGTTGCTAGTTCTTCAGAAACTTTTTCAGGTTCATGTCTTTCCTAGTTCCAACATGACCTTTCATCAAATACCACATCCCTGCTAATTGACACCTTGTTTGTTGAAGGATCCAAGATCCTATAGCCCTTCTTAACAGTGCTGTAGCCCACCAGTACACCAGGTTGAGCCCTTTCAGACAATTTGTCCCTTTTAACAGCAGTCACATATGCATAACAGATACATCCAAAGACCTTCAGATGAGCCAGTGATGGCTTGAAGCTAAACCAGGCCTCGAATGGAGTCTTCTGATCCAAAGCTTTGGTTGGAAGTCTATTTTGAATGTATGTTGCAGTGTTAATTACTTCTGTCCATAGTGCTTTAGGCAGATTCTTCTGAATCATCAAGCACCTGGCCATATCCATCAAACTCCTATTCTTCCTTTCACTTACACCATTCTGCTGAGGTGTATATGTGTTGGTAAGTTGATGTTTGATGCCTGCCTTATCACAGAAGGCTTGGAACTGAGCTGAGGTGTACTCAGTCCCATTATCAGACCTTATGGTCTTCAGCTTGCAGCCTGTTTCAGTCTCAGAAGCAGTCTTGAACTTCCAAAACACTGAGGCCACTTCAGATTTTTGTTTTAAGAAGTAAATCCAGCAATATCTTGAAAAATCATCAATGAACAGTATAAAATACCTGTTTCCACTTAATGACTCCGTCTTCATAGGGCCACACACATCAGTATGCACTAGTTGGAGTTTTTCAGAGGCTCTCCAGGCTTGATTCGAGGGAAATGGGAGTCTGGCCTGCTTTCCTAGTTGACATACTTTACATACATCATCATGGTCCACTGAGTTGATGAAATTTTCAGCCAGGTCCTCTCTGACCATTCGGGCCATCGATCTGAAGTTGGCATGTCCCAGTCTTTGATGCCACAGCTTGGATTCATCTGAAGTGGCTGTGTAGGCAATGTCTGACTTTTTTGTCCAGTCAACCACAAAGCTCTTATCAGCCATAGGGACTGCCATCAGTTTGGATCCACTTGGATCACTGATTTGGCACTGGTGGTCTTTAAACACAACTGAATAACCTTTTTCCAGCAACTGAGCTATGCTGAGCAGGTTTCTGTCAATTTCAGGCACCAACAGCACATTTGAAATCACTTTGGTACCTGTAAGGGTGCATATCAGCACATCACCCTTGCCTTCACTTGAATAAAATGACCATTTCCTATCTTGACTTTAGTTCTGCAGCTTCTGTCTAAAGACTTGAAGATTGCAGCATCAGGTGTCATGTGGTTGGTGCATCCACTGTCTAGGAGCCAACCAGATGAGGACCTTTCCTGAGCAGCTGAGCATGACACAGCAAAGACTTGCTCCTCTTGATCACTGTCCTCCTTAGCTACTCGAGCCTCAGCTTTCATCTGTTGAAACTGATTCTGCCTCGATTTGGTCTTACTCTTGCAGACTCTCTCAACATGACCATTCTTCTTACAATACTGACATACAACTTCTGGATTAAACCAGCACTTTTCTTCTGGATGACCAACCCTTCTGCAGTGCTTGCAAGTCTGACAGCATCATTCTTTGGTTTGTCTCTCCAGGCCTTCTTGCCTTTGTAGGCAGTATTTGTTCTTGCCTGAAAGGCACTTTCTTGGTGCTCCTCCAGTCTGCTTGCTCTCCTCTGCTCTTGAGCATATAGAGCATTGATCAACTCTGTTAGGGAGATGGTGGACAGATCCCTTGAGTCCTCGAGAGATGAGATTTTTGCCTCATACCTCTCAGGCAGAGTTGCTATAACCTTCTCCACTATCCTAGCTTCATTGAACTGCTCTCCAAGGAGCCTGATGCTGTTAACCACAGCCATAATCCTGTCAGAATATTGCTTGACAGTTTCTTCTTCCTTCATCTTCAAATTCTCGAAATCTCTCCTCAAGTTCAACAACTGTTGCTGCCTTCTCCTCTCTGTCCCTTGAAACTCTTCCTGCAACTTGTCCCAGGCCTGTTTTGGTGATTCACAGGCCATAATCCTTGTGAAAATCACATCAGACACTGAGTTCTGGATGCAAGACATGGCTTTGTGCCTCTTGGTCATCTCATCAGCATGCTGCCTGATCTGAGCCACTGTTGGATTGCCTCTAAGTGGTTCTGGTTCAACATCTGAGTTGACCACCTCCCACAGATCGTATGCCTGCAGGTAGGTCTTCATTTTGACAACCCATATGTGATAGCCTTCTCCATTGAAGACTTGAGGTGCAGCTGGTGAAAAGCTTGATGAAGCTATGTATTTATATAACAGATCCCTTAAGAAATAGGCTCTAGATACCAATTGTTGGTGCTGTAACTGAAACTAACAGATTCAGCACAGACTTGTCGAGCAAGTCTCGAGACTTGCTGAGCAAACAAGAGAATTCGAGCAAGAGAAATGAAGAAAAGCTAAGAGAAATGAAGAGAAAAATTGATGAACAAACTGAACTTCATTCATGAAATTGAATAATGGCATAATGCCAATACATAAACCAAGCACTAAGCTTGTCAAAAACAGCAAATAGTTACCTAAACATCACCTACTCCCACTAATTACATGGAAACTTGAAATTTTAGCTTGTAAACCTATACAAAGTTGTGTTTACAGCTCATACATAAGCTAATTACATCAGTCAACAACCTAACTTAGTTAGAAATGAACTAAGATTACATTTCATTGACTAGAAATTACAAAATAAATAAAATAAGCTTGCATCAGCAGCTCCTGCATGTCTTGGTCTTCTTGGCCTGCATGCTGTCGAGTTTGCTGCATGCTGAACCAACTTCATCAGGTTAGCTATCTGGAATTTCCATTCTACTGGAATTCATTACATACATACATACATATGTTCTAGAATTAGTATTGCTACGTGATGAGAGATCCATTAAAATGTTAGGTATTATCCCTACTACTATGCTTCATTTTCATCAGACATGAAGGGTCTTTCTCAAGTGAGTGTAAAGTTCCAGAAGGGTCAGCCTTTTAAGCCCTTTCATCAACTAATGAGTGTATTGCCACCCAGAAGGTATACCCTATTACCTCTTCTTATTTGGATACTAACTTCCGATATTTCGGTTTTCGTAATATGTTATTGGTTTTATGCAGTGCTCATGTACTTCCGAAACTGTATGCAAAACTTATCACCGATGCCGATTCCCAAATCATTGACTTCTATCCTACAAGTTAGTCCCGTTTTCTAGGTTATGGATCGTGTGGTGCTAGTATATGTGTTCCTATTACAGATTCACAACATGTTTTCTCTTTTCTTACCCTACATTTTTCTTAGATCTCGAAATCGACACGGATGGAAAGCGCCATGCATGGCAGGTTGGTTGCTCAAAACATATGTCCTTGCTAATATGGTTCCCGTTACTATAGAATCAGTTACTAATGCATGAATTTTTTGCATGAACTCTTCTTGTTAAGGGCATATGCAAGCTTCCCTTTGTCGATGAAGAACGGCTTCTATCGGAGACATTAAGACTTGAGAAGGAATTGACGGTGAGACTTCATTTCATCTATAGAACTCAGTTCATGAACTTATATATATTATATGCATTCAATGAGACGGCATTTTACAATATCTTCAGCCGGAAGAAACTGAAAGAAATGCAGTGAAAAGTGATCAACTCTTTGTACCAAGCACTTTAGGATCAAAGATTTTGAGACTTTTGCCTGATAATCAAAAGTTAAATACAGAAGCCGAACTGATCAAGTTGGTCCGTCACATTGTTTCATTTCATGTTTTAGCTATATTAATTATCTGACCGCTCATCGTACCTAATGTAGTGGTGCTGTTAGAGGACATGTATCATCGTCACCTATCATGTAAGCCGGTTCGAGACTATGCATGCAGAAATCATGGAAAGGTTGGATTTCATATCATTTTCTTTTACATCACAGGTCGTTGCCGTTCAAGATCCCTATCGGAAAACTACATATCCCACGCCCTCTAGATGGTGTTGAATATCCCGAAAAGATAATATAAACATCCTAAATCTTCTTCAAAAATTATTTACTCGATAATAACCATTGTAACATTTATATCGTATATAGGCCATAATGGAAGCTGATATTCAAAAAACTCAGCTATGGCATGAATACCTTGGAACCAGACCGCCCTATAACAGGTTCGAGTTAATCCAACAAACGAGAAATGATCTTCACCCATCGAACCAGACATCAAATACAAGGTTTCCATGGAACCCAAGGTTTGACACATGCAAAGTGGGTGTTGCTGGTTCAAGCTTAAACACGGCTAAAGCCATTGACAGTGAGAAAGGGAACCAAAATTTAACATGTTGCAGCTCAACAAACATTTATGGAAATGAGGTAAATATTGTAGTTATTTTTTAAAAATAACATTATATCTTTGTTCGAGCTGTGGCCTATTTTCAGGGGCGAAGTTGAAAAATTTTTGTAGGGGGACTGAAATTAATTTGTAATTTTTACGATAGTAAAAATATAATTTTTGAAGGATTAAATTAAATATTTTTCATTTTTAGGGGGTCAAACCGTCAAAGTATAATTTTACTTTTACAAATTTAAAATTTTTAAAAGGCATAAATAGAAAATTTTTCATTTTAGAGGGGACCGAGCCCCTGCCAATCCCTGAATTCGCCCCTGCCTGCTTTTGTAATTCACCAAAAAAGAAAAGAAAAGTGATATAAGAATGAAAAGTATATTGAATATAGTTTTTTCAAGTTTTAGAATTAAAATTCAAAAAATTGTGTTAAATATTGAATAAAATTTGAATAATTATGTTTATATTACTTGTTAGGATCACTAACCATTCTATTAATGCAGATGATATCAGTTACACCATGCATGTTCAATTTTCAAAAATTTATCATGGATGAAGAATAAAAATATTGCTTTGAAGACAAAGAAAAAATTTCAGTGGAAGAAAAGTCGAAATCAATAATTGTGATTATTGATTCGGGTATAAATGTGAATCATGAATGTTTTGAAGATAAACATATTCCTATTTTGGAATCCAACCACTTGAATATTCCTTTTAAAAGGTATGTATTTTGATTCAGTTATTACTAATTTAATTTTTATAATAAAAATATGATTTAAATTGATATTTAATGCAGAAAGATTGTAGCTATTGAAAATTACACCAAAGGAAAGGTGTTAACTAAAGCGACAGGATTTGTTGATTTCAATTTTTCGGAAAACCTCAATGGTCATGGCACTGCATGTGCTTCCATTGCCGCTGGAGCTTTAACAGAACTAAAATGGCTCAAAGATATTTCTAGAATTTCCGATTCTAAAATACAAGGGGCAAACCCATTTGCCAGAATAGCATCCTACAAAGTTTTTGGTGACGGGGTGACAGTTGATAAAAGTGTTGAAGTTTTAAAAAATTCTTTGCTTGATGCTATGAAGAAAGCTACTTTGGATAAGGTGGATGTAATAATGGTATCTTTGAACAATGATGATTTGTCAAATATTTCTTCGTATCTATGTGATCCAGTTAATATGGGAGGATATTTGGCAATGAAAGAAAATGTAGTTGTTTGTACATCTTCGGGTAATCATGGTGACAATTATTACACTCTATCGGGAGGGTTAACTCCTTGGGTTATTGAGGTCGAATTATGTAATTTTGGTGGAAGATTCATAACACAAGTTGAGCTAGGAGGTGGAACACAAATCAAGGTACATCATCATTATCTAATTAAATTACTAGCTTAATGATAAGGTACAAACTTATTATATATTTTTTAATTTAGGGGTTCGATTCATTTATGGATAAAGATGTAGATTATTGCGAACTAATTCATTGGTCCGAGTATGTGCTCTATAAATTTCTATTTAGATTATAGTGTAATTTTAATATTGATATATAACAATTACGCTAACAAAATATTTGTTTATATTTTAAAAGCGCTATTAAAGCTGTAGGAACAAGCAAAGGAAAAGAAGTTGAATCCAAAGCTGAAACATCTCAACTACAAAAGAAAAAAATGGAGATTCGAGAAGATGTGAAGGGGAAAATTATTTATGGTGATGGGGAAATAAAAGGGAGAATAAAAGAGCTTTTAAATGTAAATGTTGCTGGAATATTGTGCTCATCTCAGATATATGATTCTCGATCATATGAGCTTCATAGACCTGTTATTTACGTGACGAAAAAAGATGGCATTAAAATTCAGAAGTATATAGACAACAGTAACAGAAGGTATACTTTTTAAGATTGTTTCATTATTTTGGATAATTTATATGTATGTCTATTAAATATTAATATTGTTTTTATCATATTATTTATCAAGAGAAAAAAAAGCAAAAATTTACCAGACTGTTTATGAGGAACAAAAGGGAGACCTCTGTAAAGTTAGCCTCATATCCGGAAAGGCCCAAATCCATATGATCTATATGCACTAAAGGTAATTAAATCTTCTTTTTTATCTCTTGATAGAATACATAATTTATTGTGTTCATACAATTGATATTTTGGTTTCTACTTTCGCAGCCCGATATATGTGCTCCGGGAGAAGATATTTTATGTGCTAACAAATACGATGCTCAAAATATGTATGCTCATTACCAGGTGATGAGTGACACTTCAATGGCTAATGCAGTTGTTGCTGGCATTTTATCCTACATTAAGACATTTCACAAGGATTGGGGGATAGCAAGAATTAAATCAGCTATAATGACCAGTGGTAATTGAACATTTCTTTCCCATCCATTAGTTTTATTAAAATCATTTTAACTATTACAAGTTTGTTGGTATGAAATTTTCTTTTATTCTTATAAAGCTTTAAGATAAATTTTCTTTTAATAATTGCAGCAAATCCAGTGATAAAGTCATCTAACGCAGCTGTGCTAGCAATGGGAAGTGGATGTATTAATCCATTGAAAGCAATGAATCCTGGCTTAGTATATGATATCTCTCCCGAAGAGTATAGAAGATACTTGTTGAGCCGTGAGGGTGAATTGGAATATTTAGCATTAATGGAAGAAAATATTGAAGGAGAAAAAATCTTAGGGATGGATCTTAACTTACCGAATTTCAATTTGGTGTTGGATAAAGCTTCAGAATACATATTTAATAGAACATTGACAAATGTAGGTTGTCCCAAGTGCACCTACAAGGCGGAAATAAGGTTGCATGGTAGAACATTTAGAAGGTTTGGGGAAGAAGTACAAGAAGCATTTCCAGGGTACATTAACATATCGGTTGAACCAGATGTGTTAAACTTTAGCAACATTGAGGAAAGAAAGTGTTTTAAGGTGATAGTAAGAAGTTCAATGGCATTGAGAGACCAACTTGTATTGGCACATGCAACATTAATATGGCGCGAACAGAAGGAAGACAATGGCATCACTGTATCAAGCCCTGTTGTTATATTGAGCACAAATCTATGGAAAAAGTAAGATCAATGTTTCATCCATTTACTTTTGCTTACTTTAAAATTGAGCAAGAACTAATCCTTAAGATACTTGTGTTTGTAGGAGACCGAGTAATATTAGAGTGCCAAGAAAACGAAAGGTGAAACAGGAAATTGGTGCAACACCAAAAAAAGAAAAACAAATTAAATTAGGTTAGATATGTGAGGGCAATTTTTTGATTATTTACCGAAATGGGCCCATTTTTTGATTATTTACCGGAATGGTCCATTTTTTAAGAAATCGCATCCATGTCAGCGCGATGTCGAGGGATGCGATTTTGATGTTATTTCTACGCTTGGTTTTTTGGGCTTTTAGGGTTTAGGGTTTAGGCTTTTTAGGATTTTTAGGTCTCGGAATAAATTATTTCGAGTTGACGTTTCTGGTCAAATAATATAAAATCGCTTCTACCAGGATACTATTTGAGAAGAAATTGTGAAATCGCACCCTCGTGGACGCGATTTTGCTACAGCAGGTCATGTAAGAAATAATTTTTTTTTGACATTTCTAAGCAAATAGTATAAAATCGCTTCTACCAGGATGCTATTTGGGAAGAAATTGTGAAATCGCGCCCTCGTGGACGCGATTTTGCTACAGTAGGTTTCTGAGCAAATAGTATAAAATCGCTTCTACCAGGATGCTATTTGAGAAGAAATTGTGAAATCGCGCCCTCGTGGACGCGATTTTGCTACAGTAGCAAGTTTGGGCTGAGGCTATAAATTAGGCAGAAAATGTTCTTAGAATGCATAAGTAATCGCAGAAACAATTTAGAGAGGCTAAGAAAGTTAGAGTTTCAAAATGAGTGAACGTATTAGTACTATTATTTACTACGATGGTGAGGTTTTCCACACCGAGAATGGTGTTATTTTTTTGTCAGAGAATACTGTGCGACTGTCATTTAACCAGAACATAGATTTGACAGAACTTCTTAAAAGAATTAGGCGTAAAATCTTCGTAACGACGCCAATGAAAGTTCTGTCAATCACGTATCGATTTTGTTCTTATGTTGATCCAGTGACATATGACTCGTTCGAAATAAAAGGTGCTCGTAGCTTGGAGGAAATGGTGCAGACTCACCTTGCTAGTGGAGCAACTTATATTGAGTTATATGTGCAATTTACGTCGCCAACTGATGTACTTCCGTCTGGTGTTCGAGATGTACACACGACCCCTTGCCGACACTCGATTAGCGGGTTACAAAATACGAAACAGCCCATATTCGGTGGCGGTGTCGAATGCACATCCCCCGCAAGACACGCTGTCGGTGGATGGGACATGTACGTCGGTGGCTCGACGTTTGATGCTAGAAATACGTACTGGAGAACGGCATCAAGTTCTAGTGGATGGCAATCTACATCCAATTGGGGACGTCATCAAATGCCAAGAAGAAGGGATGACGTACTACCTACGACGTCAACCGGTGAGGGACGTCATACGCTGCAGATGATTGTAGGTTAGAAGATGACTCCAATGTGGATCCACCTCGAGAGCCCGGGCCGGATGGTGTAGAAGTTGGCTTATTTTCTGAACCGAAGCCTATTCTAACAGAAGGTGAAGATGCTGAAAGGAGCTCAGATGATGAAAAAAATCCACGATTCAGAGCATATTCACCTCCAGCCCATATGCATAATGTCTATCTGTCAGCAGATGATGCGTTAGAGTTTCCAGATCTACCACACCGGTTGCGCGATCGTACAAGTTCGGGGGTAGATATCGGTGAGCTTGAAGTTGGTAATCAGTTTCATACATTTACTTTTGCTTACTTTAAAATTGAGCAAGAACTAATCCTTAAGATACTTGTGTTTGTAGGAGACCGAGTAATATTAGAGTGCCAAGAAAATGAAAGGTGAAACAGGAAATTGGTGCAACACCAAAAAAAGAAAAACAAATTAAATTAGATTAGATATGTAAGGGCAATTTACCAATAAAAGCCCTTTTTTTTTCAAAATTTACCGAAATGGGCCCATTTTTGATTATTTGCCGGAATGGTCCATTTTTTAGTAAATCGCGTCCACGTCAGCGCGATGTCGAGGGACGCGATTTTGACGTTATTTCTACGTTTGGTTTTTTTGGCTTTTAGGGTTTAGGGTTCATGCTTTTTAGGATTTTTAGGTCTCGGAATAAATTATTTCGAGTTGACGTTTCTGGTCAAATAATATAAAATCACTTCTACCAGGATACTATTTGAGAAGAAATTATGAAATCGCACCCTCGTGGACGCGATTTTGCTACAGCAGGTCATGTAAGAAATAAATTTTTTTGACATTTCTGAGCAAATAGTATAAAATCGCTTCTACTAGGATGCTATTTGGGAAGAAATTGTGAAATCGCGCCCTCGTGGACGCGATTTTGCTAAGTAGGTTTCTGAGCAAATAGTATAAAATCGCTTCTACCAAGATGCTATTTGAGAAGAAATTGTGAAATCGCGCCCTCGTGGACGCGATTTTGCTACAGTAGCAAGTTTGGGCTGAGGCTATAAATTAGGCAGAAAATGTTCTTAGAATGCATAAGTAATAGCAGAAACAATTTAGAGAGGCTAAGAAAGTTAGAGTTTCAAAATGAGTGAACGTATTAGTACTATTATTTACTACGATGGTAAGGTTTTCCACACCGAGAATGGTGTTATTTTTTTGTCAGAGAATACGGTGCACTATCATTTAACCAGAACATAGATTTGACAGAACTTCTTAAAAGAATTAGGCGTAAAATCTTCAAAACGACGCCAATGAAAGTTCTGTCTATCACGTATCGATTTTGTTCTTGTGTTGATCCGGTGACATATGACTCGTTCGACATAAAAGGTGCTCGTAGCTTGTAGGCAATGGTGCAGACTCACATTGCTAGTGGAGCAACTTATATTGAGTTATATGTACAATTTACGTCGCCAACTGATGTACTTCCGTCTGGTGTTCGAGATGTACACACGACCCCTGGCCGACACTCGGTTAGCGGGTTACAAAATACGAAACAGCTCATATTCGGTAGCGGTGTCGAATGCACATCCCCCGCAAGACACTCTGTCGGTGGATGGGACATGTACGTCGGTGGCTCGACGTTTGATGCTGGAAATACGTACTGGAGAACGACATCAAGTTCTAGTGGATGGCAATCTACATCCAATTGGGGACGTCATCAAATGCCAAGAAGAAGGGATGACGTACTACCTACGACGTCAACCGGTGAGGGGACGTCATACGCTGCAGATGATTGTGGGTTAGAAGATGACTCCAATGTGGATCCACCTCGAGAGCCCGGGCCGGATGGTACAGAAGTTGGCTTATTTTTTGAACCGGAGCCTATTCTAACAGAAGGTGAAGATGCTGAAAGGAGTTCAGATGATGAAAAAAATCCACGATTCAGAGCATATTCACCTCCAGCCCATATGCATAATGTCGATCTGTCAGCAGATGATGCGTTAGAGTTTCCAAATCTACCACACCGGTTGCGCGATCGTACAAGTTCGGGGGTAGATATCGGTGAGCTTGAAGTTGGTAATCGGTTTCATCTATTTACTTTTGCTTACTTTAAAATTGAGTAAGAACTAATCCTTAAGATACTTGTGTTTGTATGAGACTGAGTAATATTAAAGTGACAAGAAAACGAAAGGTGAAACAGGAAATTGGTGCAACACCAAAAAAAGAAAAACAAATTAAATTAGGTTAGATATGTGAGGGCAATTTACCAATAAAAGCCCTTTTTTCAAAATTTACTGAAATGGGCCCATTTTTTGATTATTTACCGGAATGGTCCATTTTTTAAGAAATCGCGTCCACGTCAGCGCGATGTCGAGGGACGCGATTTTGACTTTATTTCTACGTTTGGTTTTTTTGGCTTTTAGGGTTTAGGGTTCAGGCTTTTTAGAATTTTTAGGTCTCGGAATAAATTATTTCAAGTTGACGTTTCTAGTCAAATAATATAAAATCGCTTATACCAGGATGCTATTTGAGAAGAAATTGTGAAATCGCACCCTCGTGGACGCGATTTTGCTACAGCAGGTCATGTAAGAAATAAATTTTTTTGACATTTATGAGCAAATAGTATAAAATCGCTTCTACCAGGATGCTATTTGCGAAGAAATTGTGAAATCGCGCCCTCGTGGACGCGATTTTGCTACAGTAGGTTTCTGAGCAAATAGTATAAAATCGCTTCTACCAGGATGCTATTTGAGAAGAAATTATGAAATCGCGCCCTCGTGGACGCGATTTTGCTACAGTAGCAAGTTTGGGCTGAGGTTATAAATTAGGCAGAAAATGTTCTTAGAATGCATAAGTAATAGCAGAAACAATTTAGAGAGGCTAAGAAAGTTAGAGTTTCAAAATGAGTGAACGTATTAGTACTATTATTTACTACGATGGTTAGGTTTTCCACACTGAGAATGGTGTTATTTTTTTGTCGGAGAATACGGTGCGACTGTCATTTAACCAGAACATAGATTTGACAGAACTTCTTAAAAGAATTAGGCGTAAAATCTTCGGAACGACGCCAATGAAAGTTCTGTCAATCACGTATTGATTTTGTTCTTGTGTTGATCCGGTGACATATGACTCGTTCGACATAAAAGGTGCTCGTAGCTTGGAGGCAATGGTGCAGACTCACCTTGCTGGTGGAGCAACTTATATTGAGTTATATGTGCAATTTACGTCGCCAACTGATGTACTTCCGTCTGGTGTTCGAGATGTACACACGACCCCTGGCCGACACTCGGTTAGCGGGTTACAAAATACGAAACAGCCCATATTCGGTAGCGGTGTCGAATGCACATCCCCCGCAAGACACTCTGTCGGTGGATAGGACATGTACGTCGGTGGCTCGACGTTTGATGCTGGAAATACGTACTGGAGAACGGCATCAAGTTCTAGTGGATGGCAATCTACATCCAATTGGGGACGTCATCAAATGCCAAGAAGAAGGGATGACGTACTACCTACGACGTCAACCGGTGAGGGGACGTCATACGCTGCAGATGATTGTAGGTTAGAAGATGACTCCAATGTGGATCCACCTCGAGAGCCCGGGCCGGATGGTGCAGAAGTTGGCTTATTTTCTGAACCGAAGCCTATTCTAACAGAAGGTGAAGATGCTGAAAGGAGTTCAGATGATGAAAAAAATCCACGATTCAGAGCATATTCACCTCCAGCCCATATGCATAATGTCTATCTGTCAGCAGATGATGCGTTAGAGTTTCCAGATCTACCACACCGGTTGCGCGATCGTACAAGTTCGGGGGTAGATATCGGTGAGCTTGAAGTTGGTAATCAGTTTCATCCATTTACTTTTGCTTACTTTAAAATTGAGCAAGAACTAATCCTTAAGATACTTGTGTTTGTAGGAGACCGAGTAATATTAGAGTGGCAAGAAAACGAAAGATGAAACAGGAAATTGGTGCAACACCAAAAAAAGAAAAACAAATTAAATTAGATTAGATATGTGAGGGCAATTTACCAATAAAAGCCCTTTTTTTTCAAAATTTACCGAAATGGGCCCATTTTTTATTATTTGCCGGAATGGTCCATTTTTTAGTAAATCGCGTCCACATCAGCGCGATGTCGAGGGACGCGATTTTGACGTTATTTCTACGTTTGGTTTTTTTGGCTTTTAGGGTTTAGGGTTCAGGCTTTTTAGGATTTTTAGGTCTCGGAATAAATTATTTTGAGTTGACGTTTCTGGTCAAATAATATAAAATCGCTTCTACCAGGATACTATTTGAGAAGAAATTATGAAATCGCGCCCTCGTGGACGCGATTTTGCTACAGCAGGTCATGTAAGAAATAATTTTTTTTGACATTTCTGAGCAAATAGTATAAAATCGCTTCTACCAGGATGCTATTTGGGAAGAAATTGTGAAATCGCGCCCTCGTGGACGCGATTTGCTACAGTAGGTTTCTGAGCAAATAGTATAAAATCGCTTCTACCAAGATGCTATTTGAGAAGAAATTGTGAAATCGCGCCCTCGTGGACGCGATTTTGCTACAGTAGCAAGTTTGGGCTGAGGCTATAAATTAGGCAGAAAATGTTCTTAGAATGCATAAGTAATAGCAGAAACAATTTAGAGAGGCTAAGAAAGTTAGAGTTTCAAAATGAGTGAACGTATTAGTACTATTATTTACTACGATGGTGAGGTTTTCTACACCGAGAATGGTGTTCTTTTTTTGTCAGAGAATACGGTGCGACTGTCATTTAACCAGAACATAGATTTGACAGAACTTCTTAAAAGAATTAGGCGTTAAATCTTCGAAACGACGCCAATGAAAGTTCTGTCAATCACGTATCGATTTTGTTCTTGTGTTGATCCGGTGACATATGACTCGTTCGACATAAAAGGTGCTCGTAGCTTGGAGGCAATGGTGCAGACTCACATTGCTAGTGGAGCAACTTATATTGAGTTATATGTACAATTTACGTCGCCAACTGATGTACTTTCGTCTGGTGTTCGAGATGTACACACGACCCCTGGCCGACACTCGGTTAGCGGGTACAAAATACGAAACAGCCCATATTCGGTAGCGGTGTCGAATGCACATCCCCTGCAAGACACTCTGTCAGTGGATGGGACATGTACGTCGGTGGCTCGACGTTTGATGCTGGAAATACGTACTGGAGAACGGCATCAAGTTCTAGTGGATGGCAATCTACATCTAATTGGGGACGTCATCAAATGCCAAGAAGAAGGGATGACGTACTACCTACGACGTCAACCGGTGAGGGGACGTCATACGCTGCAGATGATTGTGGGTTAGAAGATGACTCCGATGTGGATCCACCTCGAGAGCCCGGGCCGGATGGTATAGAAGTTGGCTTATTTTCTGAACCGGAGCCTATTCTAACAGAAGGTGAAGATGCTGAAAGGAGTTCAGATGATGAAAAAAATCCACGATTCAGAGCATATTCACCTCCAGCCCATATGCATAATGTCGATCTGTCAGCAGATGATGCGTTAGAGTTTCCAGATCTACCACACTGGTTGTGCGATCGTACAAGTTCGGGGGTAGATATCGGTGAGCTTGAAGTTGGTAATCGGTTTCATCCATTTACTTTTGCTTACTTTAAAATTGAGCAAGAACTAATCCTTAAGATACTTGTGTTTGTAGGAGACCGAGTAATATTAGAGTGACAAGAAAACGAAAGGTGAAACAGGAAATTGGTGCAGCACCAAAAAAAGAAAAACAAATTAAATTAGGTTAGATATGTGAGGGCAATTTACCAATAAAAGCCCTTTTTTTCAAAATTTACTGAAATGGGCCCATTTTTTTATTATTTACCGGAATGGTCCATTTTTTAAGAAATCGCGTCCACGTCAGCGCGATGTCGAGGGACGCGATTTTGACTTTATTTTTACGTTTGGTTTTTTTGGCTTTTAGGGTTTAGGGTTCAGGCTTTTTAGGATTTTTAGGTCTCGGAATAAATTATTTCGAGTTGACGTTTCTGGTCAAATAATATAAAATCGCTTCTACCAGGATGCTATTTGAGAAGAAATTGCGAATTTGCGCCCTCGTGGACGCGATTTAGCTACAGCAGGTCATGTAAGAAATAAATTTTTTTGACATTTCTGAGCAAATAGTATAAAATCGCTTCTACCAAGATGCTATTTGGGAAGAAATTGTGAAATCGCGCCCTCGTGGACGCGATTTTGCTACAGTAGGTTTCTGGGCAAATAGTATAAAATCGCTTCTACCAGGATGCTATTTGAGAAGAAATTATGAAATCGCGCCCTCGTGGACGCGATTTTGCTACAGTAGCAAGTTTGGGCTGAGGTTATAAATTAGGCAGAAAATGTTCTTAGAATGCATAAGTAATAGCAGAAACAATTTAGAGAGGCTAAGAAAGTTAGAGTTTCAAAATGTGTGAACGTATTAGTACTATTATTTACTACGATGGTTAGGTTTTCCACACCGAGAATGGTGTTATTTTTTTGTCAGAGAATACGGTGCGACTGTCATTTAACCAGAACATAGATTTGACAGAACTTCTTAAAAGATTAGGCATAAATTCTTCGAAACGACGCCAATGAAAGTTCTGTCAATCACGTATCGATTTTGTTCTTGTGTTGATCCGGTGACATATGACTCGTTCGACATAAAAGGTGCTCGTAGCTTAGAGGCAATGGTGCAGACTCACCTTGCTGGTGGAGCAACTTATATTGAGTTATATGTGCAATTTACGTCGCCAACTGATGTACTTCCGTCTGGTGTTCGAGATGTACACACGACCCCTGGCCGACACTCGGTTAGCGGGTTACAAAATACGAAACAGCCCATATTCGGTAGCGGTGTCGAATGTACATCCCCCGCAAGACACTCTGTCGGTGGATGGGACATGTACGTCGGTGGCTTGACGTTTGATGCTGGAAATACGTAATGGAAAACGGCATCAAGTTCTAGTGGATGGCAATCTACATCCAATTATTGACGTCATCAAATGCCAAGAAGAAGGGATGACGTACTACCTACGACGTCAACCGGTGAAGGGACGTCATACGCTGCAGATGATTGTGGGTTAGAAGATGACTCCGATGTGGATCCACCTCGAGAGCCCGGGCCGGATGGTGCAGAAGTTGGCTTATTTTCTGAACCGGAGCCTATTCTAACAGAAGGTGAAGATGCTGAAAGGAGTTCAGATGATGAAAAAAATCCACGATTCAGAGCATATTCACCTCCAGCCCATATGCATAATGTCGATCTGTCAGTAGATGATGCGTTAGAGTTTCCAGATCTACCACACCGGTTGCGCGATCGTACAAGTTTGGGGGTAGATATCGGTGAGCTTGAAGTTGGTAATCAGTTTACTAACAAGGATAGTTTTATTGGTGCTTTGAAACAGCATAGTATCAAAAACGGCGTTAATTACCACGTCGTTAAATCAAAATATGATAAGTTTGAGGCGAAGTGTGCAGTGCAAAACGGCACATGTTCATGGAAAATCTACGCCTCGTTAAGGAAAAGGACAGGGTTGTGGGAGATAAAAAAGTACAAAGGTCCACATACATGTGCTGCAGGTACAGTATTGAATGTATCTGAATAATACTTTTAGTTTGCAATGTTGTATTATTTAATGTACTCCCTCTGTAGGTGTTTCACAAGATCATCCCAAAATGGATTCAGCCATGTTAGCTAGCTTGATACTGCCCGCGATAAAAGCAGATCCTAGGACTTCAGTGCCGGTGTTAATTGCCAATATCCGTAGCCAAATGGGGTACACGCCCTCTTACCGCAAGGCTTGGATAGCTAAGGAATAGACATTGGAGAAGATGCATAGTGGGTGGGACACCTCATATAATGAAATATGGCAGTGGTGTCAGGTGCTAGAGAGATACGTCCCAGGTGCCATCACATACCTTGAAACGGAAGATGCGTACTACAATGACCGATTGCTACGTGGGTGCCAAGTGTTCAAACGCCTGTTTTAGACCTTTAAGCAATGTCGAGACGCATTTCCATACTGCAAGCCGTTGGTACAAATTGACGGTACCTTCATGTTCGGTAGGTATACTCATCGGCTATTGCTTGCAGTGGCACAGGACGGCAGTGGGAGAATTTTTCTAATTGCATTTGCAATAACACCGGGAGAGTCGTTTGATAATTGGGATTTCTTTCTCTTTAGGTTAAGGAGGCATGTGTGCCCCCAACCTGATATCTGTGTTATTTCAGACCGGGGCACAGGTATACTAGCTGCATTTGATCGAGAGGGAAGCTTGTGGCAGCGCACACACCATAGATATTGCCTAAGACATGTTGCTTCGAACTACTACAGGTAATATCCATCTAAGAGCGAACGACGACAAGTGACCAACATGGGTATTTAGTCTATATCTGTGTTATTTCGTTTGTCAATTTGAATTAGTTTTCTTTGTAGAAGTGGTATAAATTATTCGTTATGATCTTATATTGGTAGGGTATGAAATAAATAAAGATCATTTTCACGAGATGTTGGCAATTTTTCGATCCCAAAACGAAGAAGGGGCAGATTACCTTTGTAACATACGTTTCGAACAGTGGGCATAATCATACGACGGCGGCCAACAATATGGCCATATGAGGTCGAATCTGGCAGAATGCATAAATTCTGTTCTTAAAGGAACGCGCCATCTACCGATAACATCGGTTGTGCGAGAGACATATTTCCGTTTGGCGGCGCTATTTCCAAAGCGAGCAGTAAGTTATGCAGGCCAGATGCAGGGTGGCCATGTATGGTGCAGTAAGGTAGTTCAAGAAATTAACAAGGCGAAGGCGAGGGCAAACATCATGCATACAGTGTGTCACGATCGAGACAGTTTATGGTTTCGCGTGACAGAGTTTGACAGACCACACCAAGGCGTTGTTGGCGGGCAATATCGTATACACTTACGAAACAGGAATTGTGACTATGGGAAGTTTGATGCACTTCGTTATCCATGCGCTCATGTTATTGCAGCTTGTCAGAAACTCCGCCTGGATCCGATGAGTTATGTGGATGAAGTGTACAAATTATCAAACATGTACAAGTATGGAGACACGTTTTCCCACCGGTCCCAGATGAACGTAAGTGGCCGCCCGTATCTCTTGCTCCTTTTAAGCTGTTACCGGATAGAGAATTGCGTCGCAAACCAAAGGGTCGACCTTGCTCCACTAGAATACGGAACAATATGGATATCCGAGAAACAGCCAGTCAACAGAAGTTGTGCGGATGGTGTAGGAACCCAGGCCATACAAGTCGATCATGCCCTAATCGCAATAGTTGAATGTAATTTTAGAAAAAAATATATTTTATTCAATTATTAATTGATAATTGTATTAATTATTAGTAAAATTATCAAATTAGTTTAATTTTTTAATTGTTAGTACCAGTCAAAACATTTTACCAAATCTAAAATTATGTAAAATTATAATTATTAAGTCAAAAAAATGTGTTAATGGTTAGTAAAATTATCAAATTATGTAAAATTATTAAGTCCAAAAAAATGTGTTAATGGTTAGTAAAATTATCAAATTATGTAAAATTATTAAGTCCAAAAAAATGTGTTAATGGTTAGTAAAATTATCAAATTATGTAAAATTATTAAGTCAAAAAAATGTGTTAATGGTTAGTAAAATTATCAAATTATGTAAAATTATTAAGTTAGGTTAGGGTTAGGGTTTGTAATTAAATTAGGTTAGGGTTAAGGTTTTTAATTAAGTTAGGTTAGGGTTAGGGTTTTTAATTAGGTTACGTTAGAGTTTGGGTTTTTAATTAGGTTATGTTAGGGTTAGGGTTTTTAATTATGCTAGGTTAGGGTTTAGGGTTTTTAATTAGGTTATGTTAGGGTTAGGGTTTTTAATTTGGTTATGTTAGGGTTAGGGTTTTTAATTACGGTTTAGGTTAGGGTTTTTAATTAAATTAGGTTAGGGTTTTTATTACATCAAATAAACTTCTATTTTATTACATCAAATAATATCAAATTAGTTTAATTTTTTAATTGTTAGTACCAGTCAAAACATTTTACCAAATCTAAAATTATGTAAAATTATAATTATTAAGTCAAAAAAATGTGTTAATGGTTAGTAAAATTATCAAATTATGTAAAATTATTAAGTCCAAAAAAATGTGTTAATGGTTAGTAAAATTATCAAATTATGTAAAATTATTAAGTCCAAAAAAATGTGTTAATGGTTAGTAAAATTATCAAATTATGTAAAATTATTAAGTCAAAAAATTGTGTTAATGGTTAATAAAATTATCAAATTATGTAGAATTATTAAGTTAGGTTAGGGTTAGGGTTTGTAATTAAATTAGGTTAGGGTTAGGGTTTTTAATTAAGTTAAGTTAGGGTTAGGGTTTTTAATTAGGTTACGTTAGAGTTTGGGTTTTTAATTAGGTTATGTTAGGGTTAGGGTTTTTAATTATGCTAGGTTAGGGTTTAGGGTTTTTAATTAGGTTATGTTAGGGTTAGGGTTTTTAATTAGGTTATGTTAGGGTTAGGGTTTTTAATTACGGTTTAGGTTAGGGTTTTTAATTAAATTAGGTTAGGGTTTTTATTACATCAAATAAACTTCTATTTTATTACATCAAATAATATCAAATTAGTTTAATTTTTTAATTGTTAGTACCAGTCAAAACATTTTACCAAATCTAACATTATGTAAAATTATAATTATTAAGTCAAAAAAATTAGTTAATGGTTAGTAAAATTATCAAATTATGTAAAATTATTATGTCCAAAAAAATGTGTTAATGGTTAGTAAAATTATCAAATTATGTAAAATTATTAAGTCAAAAAATTGTATTAATGGTTAGTAAAATTATCAAATTATGTAAAATTATTAAGTTAGGTTAGGGTTAGGGTTTGTAATTAAATTAGGTTAGGGTTAGGGTTTTTAATTAAGTTAGGTTAGGGTTAGGGTTTTTAATTAGGTTACGTTAGAGTTTGGGTTTTTAATTAGGTTATGTTAGGGTTAGGGTTTTTAATTATATTAGGTTAGGGTTTAGGGTTTTTAATTAGGTTATGTTAGGGTTTGGGTTTTTAATTAGGTTATGTTAGGGTTTGGGTTTTTAATTACGTTATGTCAGGGTTAGAGTTTTTAATTACGGTTTAGGTTAGGGTTTTTAATTAAATTAGGCTAGGGTTTTTATTACATCAAATAAACTTCTATTTTATTACATCAAATAATATCAAATTAGTTTAATTTTTTAATTGTTAGTACCAATCAAAACATTTTACCAAATCTAACATTATGTAAAATTATAATTATTAAGTCAAAAAAATGTGTTAATGGTTAGTAAAATTATCAAATTATGTAAAATTATTAAGTCAAAAAATTGTGTTAATGGTTAGTAAAATTATCAAATTATGTAAAATTATTAAGTCAAAAAATTGTGTTAATGGTTAGTAAAATTATCAAATTATGTAAAATTATTAAGTCCAAAAATTGTGTTAATGGTTAGTAAAGTTATCAAATTATGAAATATTATTAAGTAAGGTTAGGGTTAGGGTTTGTAATTAAATTAGGTTAGGGTTAGGGTTTTTAATTTTGTTAGGTTAGGGTTAGGGTTTTTAATTAGGTTACGTTAGAGTTTGGGTTTTTAATTAGGTTATGTTAGGGTTAGGGTTTTTAATTATGTTAGGTTAGGGTTTAGGGTTTTTAATTAGGTTATATTAGGGTTTGGGTTTTTAATTTGGTTATGTTAGGGTTTGGGTTTTTAATTAGGTTATGTTAGGGTTAGGGTTTTTAATTACGGTTTAGGTTAGGGTTTTTAATTAAATTAGGTTAGGGTTTTTATTACATCAAATAAACTTCTATTTTATTACATCAAATAATATCAAAATAACTCGACAAAATTTCTATGCGTATTACATCAAATAAACTCCTATTTTATTACATCAAATAATAAATTTAAATACGGCAATCAATGTCTATGCCCGGGGGATTCGGTTCCACATGGCAGCCGTCGACGGTTACGCGCTGGATTCCTCTTTCCTCTAGCTTCCGGCGGCGGTTGTTCTTCCTCCGGTGGTGATTCTGGTTCTTCCAGTTCGGCATCTGGTTGTCGGACTTGGGACGATGATCCACCTTCAAAGAATAGTGTATGTGGAGGTGTTTGCATCATGAACGGCGACGGTGTTTGAAAGCCATACGTTGGTGGGGATTGGTAAAAAGGAGAGCTCCCCGACGGCCCCCCCTTGCGATCCCTCCTGCGCCGCTGGCCTATATATCGGCGGTCTGCTCGACATAACAGGAAATGGACCTGAACCGGGCATTTGGCTCCAACCTGCCATAGGATTCGAAAAAGGATACATGTAAGGGTTAGGGTACATATAAGGGCTAGGAAACGCACCTGGCATCATCTAAAAAGGCGGTTGCGTGGGTATCATCGGTTGAATTGCTGCGTCAGGTGGCTGCATCGGTGCTCTCGTTGGGGACGGTGATTGCATGGCCACTGATGATGAGTCGGGTGACTGTCTGGGCCTCGTTGAGGGGCTGCCTTCGCAGTCTTGTCGTCTTAGATTTAGAGGCCCGCGCCTTTCCCTTTCGACACGTATTTGCCGCTGCCTCTCCTCTGGCATCAGTAAATACGGCTTGCCATGGATCCTAAACCATAGCATGTATTCTGGAACGCACGCTAACTCTGGAATGATGATTGGTTCCCGAGTAGGTAGATATTCATGCCAATTTTCCCACATTTCTATGTACCCGGACCAGTATCTAGGCCAATCCGTACCTAATAGCCGAATGTCGATTTTGTGGTGATCGTTAAACTCCTCAGGGTCAACGAGAATCGGTTGTCTACATTCAAACTATCGTAGCACTCTGTCTGTCTGGTGCGGCTCCACAGTTACGAAGTTGATCAGCACGACTTTGACGTGCCAAGCGTTCGGATTATGTAAAAACTCTTCCGGTATTATTGCCCGAATTGCCGGATCATCGTATGGTGTCCATTGAAACTATATGAATATTATAGAAATATTAGTTATATACATAATACTAAATACTAAATACTAAATACTAAATACAAAATATCTATTTGCAATAATACTTACTTGTGCTTCCGTCCGTTGGTCCAATAGAAGCCGTATATCTTCAAGTTCAGTAGCTAATCGAGCATGACTTGCCGGATGGTTCCACCTAACTAAATAAATTTTTAACATACTTTTATTTTTAAAAATCTACATAATAATTGTAAAATCTAATATAAAATTTACCTCGTTATGAGTGGGAATGTATATGGGTAGTCCACTCGAGGACGTAGAAATGGAAAGCGAAACCGTGCCCATGACTATAGTAGTGACAGGCAACCTCCGATTTTCGCTCTCCTCGGTCGCGTCGCCCCACACATCTCCCGATACAACGTTGCCAAAACGGCAGACCCCCAACTCAATTCACCGGCTTCTCTAAAATCTACGATTTTCAAGAGCCATCTTAGATGTACGCGGCTCTGTGACGTGTCGGGCATCAGATAACCTCCAATTATTTGAAGAATGTATGCCCGAGCATATCGGATTCTTTCAATTTCTGTTGAATCTTCATCCAGATCAGGGAATGTGTCACGTAACCAGCCCATCTCGATCTTACCTCCCTCCATTTTATCCGGAATAGCGCCCAAAAGCTCGTAGCATACCTCCTCCCAATTGCTATATTGAGCAGTCCCGGTGACTGGCTTCCCATCGACCGACAATCCCAATTGCAGACTCACATCTTCTAGAGTGATAGTGCACTCTCCACATGGAAGATGAAATGTGTGCGTCTCGGGTCTCCACCTCTCGATCAACGCACTGATTAGTTTCGGGTACAACTTGCATCCCCGGCCTACCGTCGCCACGTGCCAAAAACCCGCTTCCCACAAGTAGTTCTCTACCAACGGCGATGGAGGAGCATGCATATTCCGGATATTGCATTCCAATACCCGATCTACAGACTTTTATAACAAATAATAAATTAATAATTATCTAAAAAAGAATAAATAAAAAATTCTTAAATAATATTTAAAAATTAAATTTAACACTTAACATTTCCATTTGTTCCACTGATATGTGATGCCTATCAAGACGA
This sequence comes from Gossypium hirsutum, assembly GCF_007990345.1. NCBI lineage: Eukaryota > Viridiplantae > Streptophyta > Magnoliopsida > Malvales > Malvaceae > Gossypium > Gossypium hirsutum. The sequence continues at coordinate 64,029,051 of NC_053449.1, forward strand.
GTCAATGATCCGGCCATTGATGAAATCGTAGAAATTTTTACGATTTATAAAAATATAAAAAAATTAAAACTATTTTAAAAAAGGAAATTGAGAGCAAATTGAAATTAAATATGGGTTTGAGAGATTTTTGGAATGAAATTGAGAGGAAATTGAAATTAAATATGGATTTATGAGAATTTTGGAAGGAAATTGAGAGAAAATTGAGAGGAAATTGAGAGGAAATATGAGAGAGGATTTGTTTGTGAAAAAATAAAAAGGGGTGGGGGTATTTATAGTTTTTTTTTACAGTTTGGGGGGGCAACGGTCAAATTTTTGACCATTGGGCACTATTCATGCGCGGGCCGACATCGCATCCACGTCAGAGCGATATGCTGACTCGTCAAGAAATCGCTTTATCTAGGACGCGATTTCCTGCTGAGTCAGCATATCGCTCTGACGTGGACGCGATATCCTGACGCGTACCCTGACATCGCGCTGACGTGGACGCGATTTCCCGAAAAATGGACCATTCCGGTAAATAATTAAAAAATGGACCCATTTCGGTAAATTTTGAAAAAAAATAGCTTTTATTGGTAAATTGCCCAATATGTGACAGCAAATGCTAAGGTTTTTATTTTTATTTTTTTTTGGGCTTTTAGCCGACCATTAAACTGATTTTTGAGAAGGGAAGATATTACTTGCAGAGACATTAGCTGCATTGTTTTTGAGAACCCAAGATATTACTAATGGATCTTCGATTTTAGCTTAAGTGTTTAAGTTTTACGTTGAGGAGTAATTACAATAACTCAAGTAAATGCCTTGATCAATGATGTCCAAGAATTATCTACAATTGAGTCTGCAAAGTATTTCAGTAGCAGTTAATTACCCTTTCTTGAAGCAATGTATTTCGTCCTTTGGTTCACCTTTTACCAATCATCCAAAAATTATAAAATAAAACCTAGAAATAGATTCAACCAGATACCTAGATTTTGGTGAAATGGTATCCAATGATTCATTGACAAACAATCCACCACTCCTGAATGAATTACAGAGATAGAACATGCCAAGTTAGAGAAAATTTATAGATGCTACACAACTTTTCTTGTCATGGCCATTGGTGATGTAGGAACAAATTACCACATTCCACAAAGTCGTGAAAAAGAGTAATATACATGCAAATTACACATATACATCCGACCAAAATAATAAACATATAAAACAACACAAACGTTGCTCGGTCCAAGCTCTATGCATAACATGTACAAGAAATCGGAATGAAATTGCTTAAACCGCCACCAGTTATGGCAATTCCTCCCCATTAGCTTAGTTGCCCCTAAGTAATCTTTTTGAGGTGTTTATTACGAAACCATTATAGAAAAGTTAAGTGGCTGTATGAAACTGATACATTATTCTTGAATTTAAACTCAGGACTTTCGGCAAAGAAGTTCATAAATTTGATTGAACAAGCTGAAGATGGTATTCTAGATTTAAACAAAGCTGCTGGTACCTTAGAGGTAACTGTTTCATTATTTGCTCAATTGATCGTACAATTCCGTTTCTTGATGGTTTTTTGTTCTTCTAGGTGCAAAAGAGGAGGATATATAATATAACCAATGTCCTTGAAGGAATTGGTCTTATAGAAAAGAAACTCAAGAACAGAATTCAGTGGAAGTATGATCTGTATCCTTGCTAATCTACTCATGGGCATTGAACGGTTTCCTACTTAAGAAAACACTCAAATCTTTTAGTTAATGTCAGGGGGCTTGATGTCTCGAGGCCAGGGGAGGTTGATGAGAATGTTGCTACTTTGCAGGTATGATTTGTGAAACAGTGAACAAATTGTTAATGAAATTCAGATCCTTTAATGATTGTGCTTCAGCTGTTATGGTTTGATCCATTAAAGCTCCGCACGGAACCACTTTGGAAGTCCCTGATCCTGACGAGGTATTCTCAAAGGCTTGAAGAATTAATGTACAGTTTACATGTCCATGCTCGATCATAATTGCAAACCCTTCTTTTTATAGCAGGATGATGATTCTCTCCAAAAGAGATATGGGTCCTATATATGATTACCTTGTCAGGTAACCACGGCTTCTTGTCGATTAAAGTTTGGTATGATACAAATCTTGTCGTATGGCATGATAAATGTTCGTCCTAGCACTAAAGCGGTAAACTTTCCTGATAATTCCTCTTATCTCTCTGTGCTATTCTAGTGAAATTGAGGAGAAATTTGAAGAGATACAAGGTGTTGGTCTGCCATCAAACTTACCGTCTACTTCAGGCTTGGATGAGAACCCAGCAGCAAGTATGGTAACGGAAGAGAGCAGAGAGGTCGAAACACAGGGCCAATATATTAATTGAATGTGCTTAGATCATCATGTCTCACAGGACTTTGTAAGCGGGATCATGAAGATTGTTCCCTCAGATCTTGATGTAAGATCAGAAAACAAACACGTTGTCTTTCAGATATCATATTCCTTTGATCGTCTCAAAATACTCATACGATGACGTTTTTAATCCTTACACTCTTCCAATAAATCGGTAACGAGTGCTCATTCCTGATTTCTTTACGCAGAATGATGCTGATTATTGGGTTTTATCGGATCCTAGTGTTAGCATCACCGACATATGGCGAACCGCATGTATATATCCTCTCTATGGAGACACTCAGATACATTAAACTATTTTCTTTAGCTCATTAATTTGCATATTCCCCGACTCTTTCGACTATATAGCTGGCATCGAATTGAACAATTTTGATACACTTCAATACACTGGCATGGCTGCTGGTAGCAAACCCCAAACGCCTCCATTAAATGCAGCTGAAGTACTGCCTCCAGGTAATTCAACCAGCAGGTAAAGAGTCCTTGGCTTTATATTTCCCATTGAGATCGTTCCTTATACTTTGAATACTTCGAATAGGAAGTAGGTAGCACAATCATTGTACAGTTAATACAAATGATCTAACATAGGTAAGGTCATAATATTTTCACTGGCATAAAGACATCATGTGATGTCAAACAAATGATCTGATGGTACATTGTTTTTACTGTATTGTGCTATAAAGTTTTTTTTTTTTGCAAATATTGAAATTCGAGTTTTAGAGGTGATTTTGGATAGAATCGTAAGTGAATCGTGCTTGAACGAATGAACATCTGTTCATGTTTGTTTATTTTTAAATTTGTTCGTGTTCGTTTAAAATATCAAAATTTTGTATATGTTCATGTTCATTTGTTTAAGTTAAACGAAATGTTCGCGAATATATTCATAAACATACACGAACAATAAACAAACATATATTTTATTATTTTAGATATAAATATTAATAATTATATTATAAATAAAATAAGCACACAAATAATAATTTTATGGGTAAATTACAAACCCAATTATAAGTATTTTTTTCTTGTCATTCAACTCAAAAATCCAAATATTCAAAACTCAAAAATCCAAGATAATTAGGTGATAAAAAAACAAAATTAGATAGTTGAGTGATCATTTTGAAACTTTGCATAACTGGATGGTAAAAAATAAAATTTATCAATGGTTGAACGACTATTAGTGTAGTTTACCTTAATTTTATTAATAAATAATAATTGAACAAATCACGTTTGGTTCATTTAAGAAAAGAGACTTAAAGTTTTGATCATATTTGTTTATTTAATTGATAATCGACAATTTTTTTAAGCTAGAAGAAAAAAATATATTACTTAAATTAGGGGCCAATTTTGACGTTGATAAGTATTTGAATAGTAAATAATTGTTTTAAGGATTTCTACTAATAAAATTACTTGTTTAGAACCATTATTCATTATCACCGAATTACTGCCACATAGAGCATTGCTTAAGAATGAAAACTATTGAAAAAAAATAATTAGATAAAATAATTGAAAAAATCTTATCCTCGGAGTTAAGCCAAGTCCCTCAAAGAATATAATAAATATAATTTATTTAAATTCAAGAGATAAAACTAAAATGAATCTTACTCAAAATCACATTCCTCTCATCCAAATCAATCTTTGTAGCCACTATTAAAAGCTAGTTTTTCCAATAGAATAAAAAAATATGTTGAAAAGTACTTATACCAAGAATCCTCTTTGTTTCTGGGTTAAAATATCAATTAGGTTTTTTACTCTCGGAAAATTTGGAATTTAATCTCTTTATTTTTAGATTTTAAAATTCAGACTTAATTATAAATATTGTTAAATTTATTAGTGTGATACTTTAAAATAAATAATATTAAAAGTTGAATTTAAATTTTTAAAATTTGAAAAGTGAATGAATTAAATTATTGAAAACAAAAGTAAATAGACTAAATTCTAAATTTTTAAAAAGTATAAATATTTTTTACCATCAACCCTATAAACTAAAATCCCACCATTTTCTATCATATTTTCATTAATGTCTTCTAACAAGAAAAAGCTGTTGAAATCCCTCTTAACAGCCAATGCAAGATGTGGGTGTAAAAAACTCTGTGATGTTCATGAACCAAAACTCAAACCTTCACCACTGCCGCCGTCATCACCATCACCATCATCAAATTTCAACATGGATACAATATCATCATCATCATCGTCATCCAATGTTATGGTAAACCCTAAAATCATGGACAGCATTATGGTGGTGAAGGATTCCCATGATCCGTACCTGGATTTTCGACACTCCATGCTGCAAATGATCGAGGAAAAGCATATCTACTCCGCCGATGAACTACAGGAGCTTCTTCAATGTTTTTTGGAGCTGAATTCACCATGCCACCATCGTGTTATCGTCGAAGCTTTCATGGCGATCTCGCGTCGGAAATTATGTGAATACTTTTTATTTCTCACGTCCGAAAAATTGCATGGCGGTTGATCATAAACTCACAAATAATATGTAAGCTTTTTTTTTCCTTGTATTTATAACTATAGTTATTGACCATCTATAATAATGGTTAATTTTAGGATAAATCAATATTCAGGGCCTGAACTTGATAATATTTTTCAACATGATCCTTAAAACTTTTTTTCTACGTATTTGACAGCTTTTTTTTTAAATTTGATCCATAAACTTCGATTCGGTTAAGGCATAATGAAATGTGGCAATTTTGATATTGTAACATGTCATCACTTGAAAGTTTTAAATACATATAATCTATATAATTAAAACTTTTGAATTTGTTATTATTTTGTATGTGTTACCATGTGAATTTTTTAGAATATGCATATAATTAAAAAAGTAAAATTTCTACTAAATACAATATTTAACATGTCGCATATTAAGGGTGTTCAAATTTCGGTTAGAGCCAAATTAATTAACTGAATCGATTTAATTCAGTTAATCGGTTGGTTAACTGATCTAATTAGGTCGAATGTCGGTTAATATTTTTTGGAAGTTCGGTTATCGGTTAATTTAGTTAGAGATCTAATTTATGTATCGTGCTTTGTTGTCCGACAAAGTTCATGGTACAATGTTTCTAATACTGCTGAATCTCACCAGTATGAAGAATCAACTTGAAAATCAACCAACAGAGGCAAGTACATCAGGTGGATTTTATTATCACATGCATTCCGCATGAGTACCCTTTTATTAGCTCCAATATATACACCCGAGCAGCATACATCTTCTCCCACTAAAAGTGTAATACCCCCTACCCGTATTTGTTGCTGAAATAGAGTATGAGGCATTACCAGATTTTACCGAATAATTTTTTTTTTAAAAAAAGCTCAATATAACCCCTTTATAAATATCTAATCTTCCCTGCAAATTTTAAACCAAGGCCAATCCAACACAACCAATCCATTTTAATATATTTTCAAAATAGATTTATTGCATTCATAAGATAATCTCATCATATGCCAAAACCAAAATTTGTTAGCCATACCAATGGCTAACCATACATTCATTTCACATTAACATCTACTTTACTAGCTTATACATGCCATTGATATCCAAAATAAAGTTTCTTTATATACCGAGATCTTGAGGTTGATAGTGTGATGCGTCTCTGACCAATTCTGACTTCTGAGCTCTTAACACTACAAAACAGGGAAAAAGGAAAACGGGGTAAGCACTTTGTGCTTAGTAAGCTCACGTAACAAGAATTATACTTACCTAATATTTTCAATACAATGTAATAAACATTCATACACCCATTCCATACATTATTCCCCTATCATGCACAAACTCAACATTCAAATTAGTCCAATAATTTCCATGTATCAATAATTTATACCATGATTGATGAGCTCATCAATACCATGATTTGCATTCCCTTGTTATTTTTCCATATTTATCCCGTTGAACTACTTGAAATTTTGATGGATTTTCAGGGGTACACCTAAGTGTACAAATCCGGGTTCGTCAATTCATATTCATGTGCGCACATTTCCATTTCAGAGAGCACACTCCCGCGAACCTCATCCTTACAGCGGGATTACCAGTCCAGGCTAAATCCCCTGTAATATAAACTCATAGAGTATTGTCGGGATTACCAGTCCAGGCTAAATCCCCTGCAACGACAATTACTCTAATGAGCTTGGATCTGAATTACCAGTCCAGGCTAAATTTAGACCCTAATTCGGATTACCCGTCTGGGCTAAATCCATTTTCCACATATTCTTCGGGAGGGCTATATCAGGATAGGATCACCCGTCCGGGCTAAATCCTTTTTACCGTCAATTCCTTTTCAGAGATCCATCGAATTTTCCTTTCATTCAACCGGGATTTATTTTCTCTTTTCATCAAGAATATCAATACTTCATCAATGATCATACAATAAACATCCAAATCATATTCACATCAATAACAAACATTTCAAGCATTTAAAAATATAATTCAAGTTACACAAACTTACCTCGATACTTGTTCGTAAACAAAAATCTACTAATCCCGAACTTTTTCTTTTCCTCGATCTAGCTTCGTATTTGAACTTTCTGGATCTAAATAAATAAATTTAATCATTAATCTAATACATTTCATGTTCATACGTAACATTCTCTATAATTCCATTATTATTTATAGTGCTTTCAAGGTTGTCTCACTGAGTCACAATCACTAAATTATTTATATCTTGATCTACGGAACTCCAAATTAAGATCCGTTAATTCTCCCTGAAACTAGACTCACATATCTTATTACCATAAAATTTTCAGAATTTTTGGTTTAGCCAATAAGTACAGTTTATTCTTTAAAGTTTCCCCTGTTTCACTGTTTGACAGTTCCGACCCCTCTTCACTAAAATTTAATTATCTCATTGTACAGAATTCGGATGATATTTCGTTTATTTCTTATGAAAATAGACTCATTAAATATTCTAACCATATAAATTATAACTCATAATAATTTTTGTACAATTTTTAATTATTTTCCAAAGTCAGAACAGGGGAACCCGAATTCATTCTGACCTTGTCTCACAAAACCTATTATATCTCATGATTTACAATTCCATTGATTACACTGTTTCTTCTATGAGAAACTAAACTCAATAAGCTTTAATTCTATATTTTATTCATCCTCTAATTCGATCTATACAATTTTTGGTGATTTTTCAAAGTTAACCTACTGCAGCTGTCCAAACTGTTTTAGTGCATGATGTTAATTACCATTTTTCCCTAAACTTTCAATAAATGATAATTTCATCCTTGCTCAATTAACCTCTCAATTGAGCTGATTTTTCTCAATTAACACATTATTTCATCACTTTAAACTACTTCATAACCTTTGGAAATCAGAATTTTAGCACTAGACTTTAATTCCAAACTTCTTCACAATTAGGTCCTACAAATCAATTTCTATTGAAATTACCTAATAAAATCATCTCATAAACAAATTAAAGCTTCAATTTCATCCTATTTCATCATAAATTTCCAGCGCATATTCATAGAAACTTTCAATTTCATTCATAAGATCAAAAACTAATGAATTTAGTAATAGGACCTAGTTGTAAAAGTCTTAAAAACACAAAAATTACAAGAAAAAGGCAAGGATTAACTCACTTGGTGCAAAAATTATGAAAAACCAGCTTGAATAAACCCCTAGGACGTTTTTGACTGATGAGAATGCAGAAAATATGAAGAGAATTCTAGATATTCCACTTTAGTCTTAACTTTTAAAGTAAATTTTGCAATATTCCAAATTTACCCTTAATTCTCCATTTCTCCTGATTTTTCTCAGCGTATGCCGCCCAAAATATCTCCTTTTGGGGTTATTTTCAATTTATGTCCTTTCTCATTTAACAATTGAGCTATTTAATCCTTCTAGTAACTTTTACACTTTTTTCAATTTAGTCCTTTTCACTTAATTGACTATCCAAACATTAAAATTTTCTAACGAAATTTTAATAACATATTACTAACACTTCATAAATATTTATAAAAATATTTTAACTCGTTTTTACGAGATTGAGGTCTCGATACCTTATTTTTGCCCAATTTCTTCAATAATTTTTTTTTCTAACTAACCACTAAATCGGTAAAATTTTTCTATCGATATTTTCATACAATTTTCCTATCATATCAATATTCATGCAAAAATATTAAAATAAATTTCTCTTTAAATCAGATTTGTGGTTACGAAATCACTATTCCGATAACCTTGAATTTGGGCCATTACAAAAAGACACTACTCGGTAAAGTTTCAGAATTTTGCTTTAATCAGCAAAATTTCAAACTAGTAAACTCAACAGCACCATCACCCAACAATCGTCCAAGCAACTGATAGCAAAGCGATGCAGGTTTGATCACTTTACTTAAACCCATGACTACAGCATCGTCAACTGGGAGCTCGAGTTGCAATGCAACATCTTTTAAGGTGATGGTACACTCCCAACACAGTAAATGAAATGTGTGAGTATTTGGGCGTCACCTCTCAACGAAGACGGATATCAAGTCGACCCTAAGCTCGAACATCCTAATCAATGCTGCTATCCCAGATCTTGTGGCTTCCAAATAGAGGAAAATACTTTTGGCTAGCAAGTAGCTCGGACCACGGACATGCTCTCTCAAGACGCGATACTCACTTTGTTCATAACAAATTACCATATTAGTTAAATATGTTAATTAAAAAATTATGATGTGCAAATTTATAAAACACTCATGGATAGCAAGTAGCAAGTTTTTTTTATCGGGAAATTAATCATCATGGCAGTGAGATCAGTTGCTCTAATCAATGAATCCATTTTGGTATATGCACAAACAAAATTGAATAAACATATCATTTGAAAACATAAACACTTCCACATAATAATATTAATCACGCCAACTAAACAAAAAAATTATTAAAATAAATTTCCTTAACCCCATATGTTTGAAGTGAAATTTAAGTATCTTTATTAAATATATATATATATATATATATATAAACATAACTAATCTACTAAAATATAAATTACAAACATAAAAATGATAATAAACAAAAACAAAAACAAAAAAACTCTAACACAAACCAACTTTTTTTTCCCAAAAACTCTGAACACAAACAAAACTTTTTACAAACAATAATATAATATTAAACATTCAATCTAAAATATAAATTTATAATGTAAAAATTATTATTACAAACTAAGTAGGACTTTTTTTACCACTTTTGTTTCTAGCTCTTTTTTTTTTTCTATTAGGCCTTTTTTTTTAATAAAATAACACCAATGCTTCCAATGTGTCATACAGAATTACTATAAAAAATATTTTTGTCAAACAATTTTTTTGTCAATTTCTTGTAATAGTTATTATATAGATTTAGTTTTTATATTTTAATTTGATCAATTTTAGTCTCTCTACGATTTGAAATAATTAATTTTAACTTTATACTCTCCAAGTTTTAAAATTATTTTCTATTGATCAAATTGTTTCATAAATGATTACTAATAGAGATAGTAACTCACTGCCCCTTCGAGTTTAAGTATTTTTAATTTCATAAATAGAGATAGTATTGATAAAAGTACCATAGAGATATTGTACTAAGAGTCAATTAGCACTATGCTTCATTTACTTTAAAAACTGACAAATTAGTCATTGTATGTTAGATCAAACAATAAACTGGTCTTTTTTGTTAAAAATTTCATCCATTTGTATTGCTAAAAACTAGCATGGATGATGAGATACCCAAACAGTTATATATCTCATGTTGATGTACATGGATTGATTTTTAAACAAAATGACCCATTTGCTCTTTGATCTAACGTGTATAACTTAATTTGTCCTTTTTTTGGCAGAGGGAGCAAAATGCAACCCAACTTTTAAAGTACTAAATTTCACTAATGATAAGTTGAAATTGAAAAAATCTAACAACGTTAATTAGAAACCTAAATAAAGTACAAACTTAACTAATGATTTTCAAGTTTAAGTATCAACTGAGTCCCAAGTACTGAGTAAGTGCATGTTGTTAAGTGGAGGAGCTAAAATATAAATTAACCCAAAAAATAATTTCCTTCTGATTTGGGCTTCTAAGCAATTAAAAGATCAAAACCCAAATACATAGTAAAACAAGCTTTTTAAATGGAGGCAGCCCACTAGCCTACCCAATTTCATTTGTTTATACGGCGCCTTCGAGACCCATCGTCACCAGCCGCCTTATCCTCCTCCGCTTTTAAATCCACCATTTCTCCGATCATTTCATCAAATTCCTCGTGACTCACGACCCAACCCAAACTCACTCATCGTTCATTGCTTCTATCTTTATCGATGAAAAAGCTTGAATGAGGTAATTCAAGGAAAAGCGACCCCAAAAGTAAAAAAGAAAAAAATGAAGTCGATTCAAGCTAATAATACATTCTTCTTACCTCGTATCAATGGCTCCAACCCAAGAAAACCGGAGCTCTTATTCCCTTCCTATCCTTATCTTGTCTGCTTCAACGCTAAGGTTCTGGTTACCAAGAAGTTGATTGCGGGTTCATCACTATGTTCTCAACAGTTTGCTCCTTTATTGAAGCACAAGAGATGTGTTTCGGTTTCGAAATGCCAGCAAGGGACTACTGTTTGCAAATTTGGAGGCCAAGATAAGCTTGCTGGTGACGATGAGGTAAGCGTTTGGTGCTTCAAATATGTTTTGTTTATGTATGTAAGCTGCAATTTTGTGTTTTCTTGTTCTATTTTCTTTTTGGGGTTTAAATGTGTTGCTTGTTGAGCATTAATTTGAGTGGGTTTAGGTTTTTAAGAACTTAGATTGAATTGTTACTTGAGTTTTCATTTGGACTTTGAGAATGATTCTTTTTGTGTTTTTGAGTTATTGCCAAGTTGAGCTATAGTTTTTGTTTAGGGTTTTTAAACGGCTCCTCTAATACATTCGGTATTGGTTTTAGTACGAAAGTTCGAGTTACTAAAGAGATTGTACGGGTTCACAAAGTGGAGCGACTCACCCGCACCATGGGGCATGGGTTCAAATCAATGTGGTAGTTCCTGAGAAGCTCCAGGTTTGTGAACCCGCCATTGTTATTCGGGTTCTGAATGAAGTAGAGGGATAAAACCCTATCAGGGACAATCTTGAATGTACTAAGGGCCCGATTGTTGGTTTCAGGTGGATAGTACATTGGGCGAGAGTATCATGGAGGCTCTTATACTAAGAGTCAGATTGCATTTTGCCACCTAGTTCCTGTACGTTAGATCAAAGAATGGTCTTTTCTGTCAAAAATTATAAAGTTACACGTGGCGTATCATGTGTATGTGTACCTCATTCTAATGTATAGGGATCAGTTTTTAACTGAAGAAATAGATGTAATTTTCAATAGAAGAGTCATTTTGCTCTTTGATTTTATGTACAATGATTAATTTGCCTATTTTTTAGTAGAAAGGGCAAAATGTAATCTGACTTTTAGTAAAAGAGCCACTATGATACTTTTACCAGTACTTTGCAGATTTTTCTCCAAAGAGTCGACAATCCCTTTACAGGTTTATTTGCTTACACTCCTTGGATTGTATTAAATAACCTTATACATGTGCTCCACACACCTTATATTGTAGCTTCCTTTCTCTTTTAAAGCTTTAGATTTTCTTTTGGTTTAGTGATTGATGATATCTTGGTAAGTACTTTTTATCTCGTTATTATGGCTGTCTGAAACTGCCTTTTATGATGCACTCGTGGTTTCTTCCCTTTGATTTCATGGTGTCTTTGCAATTCGTTCGTCAACTCGAAGAAGAGATCTTTAGTAGTGGTAATATGATGGGTGCATGTAGTTCTAGAATTTTTGTTTAAAAGTAGAGGGAAATGGTTGATAGAAAACTAGATTGTTGCAAATTTTGAGGTGTGTAATACGGTTTTAGTACTTTGATATGGAAACCTAAAAGAATGTGGTCGAATATTGTATTATTGTTTACAGGGTTCACCGTGGAAATCTATCGAGAAAGCTATTGGAAACTTTGGGAAGAAACAATCAATCGAAGATGTGTTAAGGCAGCAGATTGAGAAACAAGATTACTATGATGAAGGCAGTGGGCAAAATCCGCCGAGTGGTGGAGGTGGCGGCAGCAGCGGTGGTGGCGATGGATTTGGAGAATCAGAGGATGAAGGCCTCTCTGGGATCTTAGACGAGACCGTGCAAGTGATTTTAGCAACCCTTGACTTCATATTCCTGGTAAAAAGTTCTTCGTTTCTGTGCATGCATTAATAAGTTTTGAAATAATCGATTTACTATCTTGCAACTGTGATGTTCTGAACTCGACATGATAAAATTTTCAGTTCTTGTTTTCAACTAATCCTTCATCTTTCTAAAACTTGTGACATGACGATACTTGCTACAGTATGTATATATCATTACCGGTGAGGAACTTGCTCGGTTGGCAAAGGACTACATCAAATATCTCTTCGGAGGAAGCAAAAGTGTTCGATTGAAGCGCATCATGTACAAATGGAGCAAGTTCTTTGAGAAGCTGACAGAGAAGAAGGAATATGATAAGTTTTGGTTAGAAAAAGCAATCATCACTACCCCGACATGGTACGATAGCCCCGACAAGTACTGAAGGGTCCTCAATTCTTATATAGAATACGATGATGAAGATGAATCAGATTATGACGACTAATTCTGAGTCCTATAAGTGCCTGAAAGAACTTTATGAGAAGTTCTTTCATGAGAATGTCATTCACTAGTCTATGTTCATGTTTTGGCATTATGGAAGAATTTGTGTATAACACAATAGACATCATTGAGCATTGTTTAGTCCTTGACTAGCTCTTCACATTGATAACATTTTCCATGGATTTAGTCCCTATACGTTTATTTGATCAGTTTAGTACTTTTATTTTTTGAATTTTGAAATTTCAGTCTCGACCCAAACAATTAAATCTATTGGTTAATTCAATTATATGTGAAAATGACAAGCTGATGTTGTCATGATATTATACATGATAATATGTTTGTCGCATTAGATTTTGGAAATAAAAGAATTTAGTTCAATAAATTTAATAATTATTATTTGATGAGGATTAAAATTTTAAATTTTGAAAAATATAAAGATTGAAAATAATCAAACTAAATCTTAAAATTTCATAAAGTGGAAAGATTAATAATAAAATTTAACTTACTTTCTAACGTTTTCATTACATTCGTGTAATAAATAAAATGATTTAATATTTGAATATACATATTCAAATAATATATAAAATAAAATGATTTTTAAATAGATAAATGGATATAAGATACGGACAATAAAGTTAATATTTAAATTTTTTGCAAATAATAAATTTAATATTTGAATCTATAAATAAACAGATAATATTTATTCATAAATAATGAGACTTGGTTTAATTAGAAATCGATTCAATTGAAAAAAATAAAAAAAATTCAACACCAACTTATTTTATTTTATTATAAGAGTGTTTATGTCTTTAAATAATTTAATTTTTTTAAAAAATTAAACAATTTTTTAAAATTAAAATATATGAGTGACTAGTCAAGAGCTCTAAGCATTGAAAATAAATTCTTTTACATAAAGCAACAGTTAACTCCTAAATTTGAAAATTTTTCTCAATTTAGTCATTCAACTTATTTTTGGTCCATAATAGTTATTGAATTTGACAAAAAAATTTTTAATTTTGATCCATATGATAATGCGGCACTCTGATATTGTGCTATTTCATTACCTAACAAAATCCAGATGATGTTGGGGCTCAATCTCAAAGTGTCGCATCATCACATGAATCAAAATTGAGAAAAAAAATACCAAATTTAGGGGTCAAGTTAAGAAAAGTTATTAAGTTTAGGGACTAATTGTTGCATTATCCCGTATTTTTATGACCCATAAATATAAATTTTGAAACCCAAATCCATAATGAACTAAGAGTACCCAAATTGTGAAGAAAAAGAAGCCCATATCCAATTAAACTACATTACAATTACTACACAAAATCGTGGTTCCCTCCCTCGCCCGCCGTTCGCCTTCACTGAGTTGAAGTATCGAGAATCTATCACTGTAAACCCTTGCTTTGCTTTTGCATACGTTTTCTACTTCTTTCTACTACTTTCTTCTTGTTTCTTCAGTGCTTCCATGTACCTTCTTCTCTCTCTATTTTTCTTTTCACCTGCGTTGATTTGTTTAATTTTTTTGTCACTTAACTCTTTGTAATTAGTGTAATTTTTTTCCTTTCATTTTTGTCATTCGCGACTTGTCTCTGCTGAAAAAAGATTGATTTTGCGTTTCTTTCTTGCCTTATAAGAAAAAAAAAACTGAAACTTTGTTAATTAAATTCAGAAAATGGAATAACATAATTATGAGCTTACAAGATCTTTAGCTGGATAAATATTTTGGGTTTGGATTATATGAGCATTTTATGTAGATATGTTGAATATAGGCTTCAATGTTGGACTTCACTGTTATTGAATTTAGCCAATAAGCTTAAGAATCTGTGCATTTCATATATGTTAATAGATTTTGATGTTGAAGCATGCGAACAGCTTAGACTATAAGTTCCTTTTGGGTCCATTTGTATCCAAATCTTAGTAGACTAAAGATTAGTTTTGGGTTTAAATTGTTAAATGATTTAATTGATATGTTTGGGTGCAGACATTGGATTTTAAGCAATGGATGATAACTTGTATGATGAATTTGGTAACTATATTGGACCTGATATCGAGTCAGACCAAGGGAGTGAAGGTGAGGAAGAAGAAGATGAAGACCTTCCTGACAGGCATGTCCAAGAGGAGGGACAGCAATCTGATGGGGAGGCTCCAGATGGGGTGTCTAATGGATGGATTACAGCTGCTAATGATGTTGATATGGATAATCAGATTGTTCTTGCTGAGGACAAGAAGTATTACCCAACTGCGGAAGAGGTTTATGGTGAGGATGTTGAGACCTTGGTTATGGATGAAGATGAGCAGCCTCTTGAGCAACCTATTATCAAGCCTGTTAAGAATATCAAGTTTGAGGTCGGAGTTAAGGATTCTTCGACTTATGTGTCGACCCAGTTTCTTATTGGTTTGATGTCAAACCCCGGTTTGATCCGCAATGTTGCCCTCGTTGGACACTTGCAGCATGGGAAGACGGTGTTTATGGACATGTTGGTTGAGCAAACCCACCATATGAACACGTTTGATCAAAATAGTGAGAAGCACATGAGATACACTGATACAAGAATTGATGAGCAAGAAAGAAGGATATCTATTAAGGCAATCCCGATGTCACTTGTTCTTGAGGACAGTAATGGGAAATCCTATCTCTGTAATATCATGGACACTCCTGGTCATGTGAATTTTTCTGATGAAATGACTGCTGCTCTTAGGCTTGCTGACGGTGCCGTGTTGATTGTTGATGCAGCTGAAGGAGTGATGGTAAGCATATCTCTTTATGCATATTACAGTAGCTTATACATTAATGCCCCTTTTATTTTAGCCTTCTGGTTATACCTATGCTTGAGAGCAGGCTGAATTATTGTTGGAAGTAGAAACGTTTTATCAAACTTTACGGGTAAGTGTAATAGTAAAATATGAACTCCTAAGAAAATGAGTATTCTGATATCTGTTGCAGTTAGATTTAGTTGTGCTAGTCAAATCTTCTCCAAATTCACTGCTTTACCGATCTTTGTAAAATTTATGAACTATGTAAGGTTGTTGAGAATGATGCTTATGCTTTCATGTTGTAAACAGGTAAATACTGAGAGGGCTATACGCCATGCAATACAGGAACGCATACCTATTGTAGTTGTTATAAACAAGGTAAACACTTTTCGTCAATTTATATTGTATATTGTAAGCCTTTGATGAAAATGATGTTCCATACTTCCGCATCTTGCTTGTGCTCATATGTTATTCATTTTTGTAGGTTGACCGGCTGATAACAGAACTTAAGTTGCCCCCCAAGGATGCTTATCATAAACTAAGGCATACCCTGGAAGTAATTAATAACCATATATCTGCAGCCTCTACAACCGCTGGTAATGTTTCAGTTATTGATCCTGCTGCTGGAAATGTTTGTTTTGCTAGTGCAAGTGCAGGATGGTCCTTCACTTTGCAGTCATTTGCAAAATTATGTGTCAAACTACATGGAATTCCATTTGATGCTGAGAAGTTTGCATCTCGTCTTTGGGGTGATATTTATTATCATCCTGATACCAGGGCTTTTAAAAGGAAACCCCCTGCTGGCGGAGGAGAACGATCATTTGTTGAATTTGTGCTTGAACCCCTTTATAAGATATATAGCCAGGTGATTGGTGAACATAGGAAGAGTGTAGAGTCGACTCTCGCAGAGTTGGGTGTCACTCTTAGCAATGCTGCTTACAAGTTAAATGTTAGGCCTTTGCTAAGGCTGGCTTGCAGCACAGTTTTTGGTTCAGCCTCAGGCTTCACTGATTTGCTGGTTCAACACATACCATCTCCAAAGGATGCTGCAGCTAAGAAGGTTGATCACACTTACACAGGACCTAAATATTCTATGATTTACAAGGCCATGGTAGGATGTGATCCATCTGGTCCCCTTATGGTCAATGTGACCAAACTATATCCCAAGTCCGATTGTAGTGTTTTCGATGCTTTTGGTAGGGTTTACAGTGGTAGAATTCAAACTGGGCAGTCTTTGAGAGTACTGGGAGAAGGCTATTCACCAGATGACGAGGAGGACATGACAATAAAAGAAGTAACCAAATTATGGATCTACCAAGCTCGATACAGAATACCAATAAGCAGTGCTCCTCCTGGTTCTTGGGTTCTTATTGAAGGTGTTGATGCTTCAATTATGAAAACTGCCACCCTCTGTAATATAGATCTTGATGAAGATGTATACATTTTCCGGCCGTTACAGTTTAATACTCTTCCTGTTGTAAAAACAGCTACTGAGCCTTTAAATCCTAGTGAGTTGCCCAAAATGGTGGAGGGGCTTCGGAAGATCAGCAAAAGCTATCCTCTAGCAATTACTAAAGTTGAGGAATCTGGTGAGCACACTATATTAGGTACTGGAGAGTTGTACTTGGACTCAATTATGAAGGACCTTAGGGAGCTTTATTCAGAGGTGGAAGTTAAGGTATCTAGTTTGTGATACC